>NW_027187317.1:8302419-8386565 GCF_028583685.1 Petaurus breviceps papuanus | reverse complement strand
AAATACCTGATCTTTTTCCTTTTCTTGTTTGGTTTCATGTCCTCTTTGCCATTTTTCATTGCATCTGATACAGTCCGTCTTTATAACCTGACTAATATATAATGTGGAAAGTATTTACAGATCCTATGCTTGACTATAAGCCGCCATGGGGGAGGGTGGGGAGGGAGGGAGACAAAATGTGAAACTCAAGCAATTGTGGAATTGAATCCTGTAAACTAAAAGGAAACAAACAAATTAATTAAAAAAGAAAAAGAAACCACAGGAGTTGGGGCAGCTACCCATGTTTCCCCGATAATAAGACACTGTCTTATTAATTTTTTTGGACAGAAAAACACCAGAGGGCTTATTTTCAGGGGAGGGCTTATTTTAATGAACATTGACAGCAATGACATGTGACTCCTCTACAATTGCTTTCTTATAGTCAACAGTATAGCTCTTCCTTTGTGTACTCATGTCTGGGGGTCAAAACAGACAGAATAATAAAATTATGACCATCAGTCCTTCTTTTCACTCCATCATGCCCCCTGAGTTCTTCTTTTTTCCTCCATCATGCCCTTTTTATCCTCCATCATGCCCCCTCACTCCCGCTTACATACCGGGTTTTTATGTTGTCCTGCCTCAGCTCTCCTCCGCGGCACTGCTCTCAATGGCGCCAGCAAGTAAATCACTGGGGAAGAACAGGATGACGCGCTCACTGCTGCAGCTCTGATTGGATGCAGCTCGGAGCGCGGCGTGCATTTCACCCGGGTGGGGGGAGATGGTGCATACAGAGGGTACCGTAATATAGCACGTAGCGCAGGGGATCACCTTCACTACAGTAGCAATCTCAATAGGGCTTATTTTCTGGGGAGGGCTTACTTTAAAGGAATCTTACACAATAAGGGGAGGGCTTATTTTCGGGATACGTCTTCTTATTGGGGAAACACGGTAGGTGGCACAGTGAATAGAGCACCAGCCCTGGAGTCAGAAGGACCTGAGTTCAAATCCAGCCTCAGACACTCAACACTTACTAGTTGTGTGACTTTGGGCAAGTCACTTAACCCCAATTGCCCTGTCTTCCCCCCTCCAAAAAGCAAAAAAAAAAAAAAAAAAGAAACCACAGGAGTGTTCAAAGCAGAAATTGCATGCCACTTTCACTGTAGAACAGAAGTTCTTAATCTTTTTGTGTGTCATGGGCCCCTTTGGCACTCTTGTGAAGACAATGGACCCCTTCTCAGAATAATGCATAAAATAAAAATGTAGAAAACTACAAAAGAAACCAAAGGCTAGGGAAAATAAAGATGTAATTTTTCCTATCAAAGTTCATAGACCTTTTGATATCTAACTGCAGATCCATGATATGGTACCTAAGTTAATAGTTCTTGCTATAATGGATAGTTATGCTGTAGATAAAGTTTGGACTTCTAAAGTCCCATCCCACTGTAAGAATCTACGGAATTACTTCCTTGGTCTTAGATGGAAGTTTTCCATTTACAAAAGAAAAATGACTAAGTAATCTTTGGAGGATGTGATTTCCTTTCTTTCTTGGGTTAGGATTCAATGTGTTATGAGTTAAGAATGTAAGGCTTATTTAAAGTAAGAAGGATAGGATTCTGTATTATCAACATAGTATTCATGTTATGAGATATTAAAAGGAACTGACTCAGACACTGTTCTAAATATTTAAATTGTGATTTCTGTAACATTCTATTTTTCTTCTTAAAAAAGGCTTCTATGAATATGAATAGCATTTTTGCATATACCTGAACTTTCCTTCATCCTTCAAAATGATGTCCATCAACAATCCAGCCTATCTGCTCTCTAGAAATTGCCTAAATCTGCCATAGATTTTGAGGCAGTCTTTTAATAGCCTGCCCATATTATTCTTCCCTTCTCAAGGAATTCAGTACCTGTTTCATAGTCTTTCTTCCCCATCCAACCAACACTTTCATACTTAAGGCCTTCAATACATACACTTATATCTCTTTGAATACTCTGAGCTCCTCAACTACCTCAAATCCCTCTTTCTCAGTTACCTACAGGGATGATTATATTTTATTTCCTTTATCTACAGAGTCTCTAAATTAGTAGATAGGGGTAACACTGTGCTCATAGTTTCTCCCCTCCCCCCTCCTTAGATCTTAGGAAAGCATTTTGCTCCTTTCTTGGCTTCCATGACACTACTAACTAATCTATTTTTCATCATTCCTCAGGTTCCACTGATTATTTTTTTTTCTTTTTGGAAGGGGGGAGGCAGGGCAATTGGGGTTAAATGACTTGCCCAAGGTCACACAGCTAGTGTGTCATGTGTCTGAGGCTGGTTTGAACTCAGGTTCCCCTGACTCCAGGGCCAGTGCTCTATTCATTGTGCCACCTAGCTGTCCCCTGATTATTTTCAATTATTTCTTGCTCTTTAATCATGGATGGCCCACAAAATTCTGCCCTTTTTTCTTCATTTACACACTTTCTCACTGACCTCATCAACTCAGTTGGTAAGGACTTCAGCAGCCTATTTTAACTTAGGCAAAAAAGGAATCTCCACTTTTACAATTTGTGACATATATAAATCACCACCCAGTCCCTGTTTGGAGACTTTCAATGAGGAGAAATCCACTAGCTCTTAAAACAGATAGCTATATAGACAAACAGAGCATTTATTAAGAACTTACTGTATTCCAAGCACTCTTAAGTGTTGAGAATACATAGGCAAGCAAGACATCCCTGCCCTCAAGGAGAGTGCATTCTCTCAGGGAGATACAAAACATAAAGGAAGGCTAGAAATGCATATGGAATTATGGTGTAGAGATGGCCTAGAAGTGGGGTGGAGGCCTGATTCTGAACAAGATAGGGTGAAAAGTCACCTTTCTGAGCTGGAACACTCAGGGCCAGAGTCTACAATTGCATTTTGGGAGGTAATAAGGGATGAGTGTGGGAGGTTATAAGGGATGACTGCCAAAGAACAGGCCACACGGTGAGGAGATGGCCAGAAAGTCACAGCTCATTTGAACATCTCTAAGTGTTACTAATTTTTTCCTGACATTACGCCTAATTTAGCATTTTTATAACTACTACCCCTTGCTCCAGATTCTGCCCTCTGGGTTGAAACAGAACAAGTCTGAACAGTATAACCAAGTGAGAATTATGTGGTAAAAACCTCTATTATGTACACACCTACATCAATGCCAAACAACTTAATTCTAGTTCATAGCCACAGACTGCCTGTCTTTTCTTGGCCTTAATAAAAACAAAACAAAACAAAACAAAAAACCTCTCAAGATCTTCTAGTCTTAGATTGTCACAGAATTTCAACTCTATTTTCAGTTTAAAAAACTCAGATTACAAACAAATCATATTTATCGTACCTCATTGCAAAAACAGAAAACAAATAGTAATTGCCTCTTTTCCTCTAGAACACTGAAAAAGAAGGCGAAGGAAGCATTTTCCTCTTTCTTATGATCTTTTGAGAAGTTATCTGTGTAATAATCCTTCCTTGATTCTTTGTAGCTCCTTGCTTATGATACAAAGTACTTTCAGGTACCTTTGCAGCTAAATGTATTCTATTTTATCTTATCTTCATGCCCTGCTGAGAGAAAAGAAATGCATACCCCCAAGATCCTAAAGGAAAGTTATTTCAAATATTACATTAAAAATTCATAGGATTTTTGTAGGACTGAATTTGGAGTAAGGGATTGTAAGATTTTCAAATGATGATGCTAGGCAAAAATTGCATGAATCAAGGAGTCAACCATTAATTTTAAATACAGTCACAGGTTTATAATGAAGGAATCCAGATTATCTTGTAATGTGAGTTCTGACAGTCTTTCCCAGAGTCTCACCTGGTACATCTGAACCTTAGGGCCCTGATTAAGGAAGGGGTGTGGTGGGAACTGAGGTTTTAGAGAATCCATTCTTTAATGCCATAGACCAAAGTTTCCACCAGCTGTGCCCCCCCACCATGTTAGTGGGCGTTGCCAGTAATGTGTGAATATATTTTTAACAATCCGATGGGGTTGGGGTGAGGGGGAGCAGGATGTACACACAATTTGTTTAATGGGTATTATTAACATTTTCTCCATCACTTTCTTAAGACTAGGTAAGAAACAAAACAATAAATCAAGTACTGATTTGAAGCATTTGCTGATTTCTGAGGTGAAAGCTCACTGAAAATTTATCATGCAAGCAGGTTCAAGCTGGTTCCAGAACACCCCTACATGTAACTGGCAGCCCCAGTTCCACTTAACCACTTAACATTAATTAGCTTTTACAAAGGGATGTTTACCTCAAATATATATTAAAAAAAGACATACAAAAATTTCCCTGGACACCTCAGGAGCATAAACGTGCATAACCCCTACAGCAGTAATGTCAAATTCAGCTAGAAAGAGTCCACTAAATCATCCATAAGGATACCTGTGGGTCATGCTGATTTAGTTTTAAAACGTAAATTTGTCTGTTTTATTATATTTTTTATTAAACATTTCCCAATTACATTTTAATCTGGTCTTAGGGCACTCTAGAGAGTGTTGCTAGTGGGCAGTGTTTGACATTTCTCTATCATCACCCCATTGTGTGTGTGTGGTGGGGGGGGGGAGGGTGACAGATTAGGCTCATACTTAGGTCAGTTCATGCATGATATTGGTATCACTGAGTCTATGCCCAGATTCTTCATGAGTTCCACTACTCCTTCCAATGGACTGGAGTCCTGAAGATGTCTCTGTGTTCCTCAGAGTGTTGATGCTGCCCTGGCTGCAAAACCTGACCTGAATTCCAATTCCCAGATTCCTGTGATTTGCTCTTGTGAACTTTGAAAATGTCAGGTTTAGAGACTCCACTCACCTGGGATGGAAATTATAAATAAAAAGTCACGGACTGAGATTGTTTCTCAGGGTCATATATCTTCTAAAGCCTTCCCCTTTACTATAGGCATTCTCACTGGTTTGGGGAGGAAAAAAAAATATCAGATGAAACAAAGAGATAGCCAAACCTGACTGACCTTTTTTTTTTTTTTGATGTCTTAGTATTGAAATCATAACATCTGGGTTTGAATCCTATTTCAGTCTCTTAATAACTATGTGAACATGGGCAAGTGTATTTTCCCTATAACATTGCTTACCTTACACGGTTCACATAAGGAAAACACTCTGAAAAAAATATTAAAAATTAATTTGTGTCTTATGTAAAAAGAGTAAGTGGCTTCATCCAATGGCTACATATCCAATTGAAAAAGGCTCTTCCCAATCACATGATAGCCAGCTGGAGCCAGTCACAGTGTCTATGAAATCTCCACAATCTCTCCCTTTTTGGTCATCACAACTCACCTGAGAGCAAGATCTCTCGTGTCCTCCATGTGGATTAGTTGGATCAGCCAAGCAAGATGATGGGATCTGCCCAAGCACCAGATCCCCACTATAAACTGTAACACCTCACAGGATCATACGGCTGGAAGTGATTCTCAAGGTGGGCTAATACGACTTCTTCATTTTACAGAAGAAGAAATGAAATGCAGAGAAGTGAAATTACTTTCCCAACGAAGGCACAGAGGTATGAAGGAGCAGAACTGGGATTTGCACCCCAGGCCTATGGCTCCAAATCCAGCACTCTTTCCCCTGTACAAAACTACTTCAAATAAGAAAAGGTAACTAAAGCCTGCTCCATTATATTTTATCCATAGATATTATATTTTATTTGTTAATCACTTAAATTCAGTGAGACCAAGACTTTGTTGTTGTTTCGTCATTTCAGTTGTGTCTGACTCTTTGTGACCTCATTTGGGGTTTTCTTGGCAAAGATACTGAATTGATTTGCCATTTCCTTCTCCAGGCTCATTTTACAGATGAAGAAACTGAGGCAAACAGAGTTAAGTGGCTTGCCCAGGGTCACACAACTAGTAAGCGTCAGCAGCTGAATTTGAATGCAGAAAATAAGTCTTCCTGACTTCAGGCACAGCACTTTATCCACTGTACCACCTAGCTATCTGACATCATTAGTCAGGGAGAAAGTTCTTCTATAGCAGCTAAGCCATGCCCTTTTCTAGGAATATGGCTGAAATGAGAATCAGAGGATCCATCTTCCTTATTTGATTCTGCATTACAGAAAAAAAGCTATCAGATGAAACAAAGAGATAGCCAAAGCTGACTCTGACCTTTTTTTTTTTTTGATGTACTAGTCTTAAAGTCAGAACATCTGGGTTTGAGTCCTAATAGCTGTGTGAATATGGGCAAGTATATTAGACCTATAATATTGCCTACCTTATAGGGTCCACATGAGGAAAACACTCTGAAAAAAAAATAAAAAAATTAATGTGAGTTGTTTTGTAAGTAGAGTAAGTGGATTTATACAAGTTCTGACTAAACAGGACATCCACTTACTCTAAACATTCTGGAGCCAAACATGATAAACCACTTAGTCCAGTCCTTAGAATGAAGAGACATACAGACTGTCTACAAGAAATTTCTGTTTTTGATCTTTGCTTCCATTTTGTTATAGTATATTTTTTTTATCTCCAATACACCTTGCACCACCAAGCTGATTCAGCAAGCAAATAGATGACCCTAATGCAACTGTGACAGGTGAAATATCACCAAGTAAAATTCTAAAGCACCAACAGGCTTTATTTATGAGAGTCCTTTCAGTGTGACTTGTGATGACAAGAATGCAATAGTTTCTCACAAAAGGACTGTGAAAAGAGGTCATTTGGAGAAAGTTCAGTTGTTGAGGAGTAACTGAACAACTTCCAGGGCCTTTCGAGAAAGGGAACAGAGTTTTCTCATGTCCTGTGGATGAAGACAAAGGGTTTAATAGGACACACTCCACCTGGACTATTTGTGGAGTGTCTGAAATACTAAGAGGTACTCAGTTAAAACTCATTGCATTGAAATAAACTTGGGTCTTCTTTGGTTATCCTCTGTGGTTTTTAACCTATGGAAGGAACTTGGTCAAGCAACAGTCTGCTGCTGAGACTGATCAACTGGGATACTGGAACAGGGAAAAGGGTTTTATGTTGAACTCAAGTGAAACCTGGGGATTGCAATCTCATTGTGTAGTGGAAAGAACATTGAGCTGGGAGCCAAGAAGCTGGCTTCTCTTTTTGACCTCGAGGACATCTTTATCTCTGAGTCTTAGTTTTGTTTTTTTTTCTTTTTTTTCATCTATAAAATGAAGGAGTAAAGTGGCTGAACCAGCTTCAACTCTAAAATGCTTCTAGTTCTAATGGTCTATGTTTCCATGATACCTCTGGGGCCAAGGCATGACAATCTTTTCTCTCCCAGGCCATCAATCTCTTCCAGGGATGATGAAAGGCAGAAACTAGAACAAAAAAGAATGAGCTCAAACAGATTGTGCCTGTCAGAAATGAAAAGTGCTAAGGACTTGTACTGCCAGTTGAAGGGACTGAGTGTTCAATTTGCCTGACAGTAGGATAATCAATAAAATTCTCCTCCTTAGCCTCCCTTCCCCAACAGTCACTGACATGATCTTTCTGTGTACATCTTGTTTGAAAGGATTCTGAATATCATCCAAGTTCTCATTGTTTAGAAAAATAGGTGTCATGGCCTTTAGTTTATTTGATATTTGAGTCTATGGAGGTTGTAAACAAGTTGATAGCTAGTAGCTCCCTCTTGTTCTTCCTATTTCTCTCCATTTTTTCCTCTCTCTAGACCTTAAAAAAGCATGTGCAAGGTCTCGCATGCTGCCTGGTGGAGTATGTTCCTCTAATTTCCCATACAAGAGTGATTTGCTTCTCTCTCAGGTATATTGCACTGAAATGGCCCAGGGCTGGATTATAAGTCTAGCTCCAGGAGAAGACTTCACTAGGCCCAAAAAGTGGACCAGCCACAAGCAAGCAGATAATAGCAAGGACAAACAAGTAAATGAAGGACTTTAGAACCTGCTGATTGTAACGATAAAATTTTGTGGTTTCTCCTGTTAAAGTCAACCTGTTTTATAAGTGAACTGATATCTGATGCTCTCAGAAATGACTTTTGCATTGATTATTACCCTAAATAAATGGAAGTGTATTTGGATTCCACGAGTATATGTGACTTTTGCTAGTGTTGTGTTTTCCACTAGGGAGTTAGGCTTAGCACATATGCTCTCCTGAGCTAACATCTCTGGTGAAAATGGTTTGTCTTGTTTTTATATGTTTTGTTTTTAATATATCTACATTCTAACATGTCTGCATTCATATATATATTTAATATATCGACATTCTAACTCTTTTGATTATAGGTACATTCTTAAGAAACAGCTGACTCAGAGATGGGCCTGGGGTTCTAACCAGTGGAGCTAAGCATGTAGCATGTCAGGACTTTGGCCATGAGCCCCATTAGAAGCACTCTGACTGCAAGCCCTGGGGATGAATTGTTCGTCAATGGCTTTCTGGGATTCTACGCCTAGCTCTGCCCCTTTTCACCAGGACTGTATTACATTACTTCTTAATTCAGACCAGGAGGATTAATGGCCTATTAATGGCCCATCTCCATGAAGACAGAGTAACCCACTCCACAGACTATCCTGACATTGTGGGCCTTTGCAATTTGAGCAGGCAGGGATCCTTGAGAAGTTGCTGAATTTGATCTGCCAATAAAACATGGTATTTCTTCCCATTCCTGGAATTTTAAAATATAAAAACAAAATACTAAGTCATTCTTAATATTAATATTGTCAGTATACATTTAACATTACTAAAAATTTTGTTATAGGAAAAAAGTTTAAGTATAATGTTTCAGGACACTTTCTGAATGGGACCTTAAGGAATAAGGGACTGAAGATACAATTCTTCAAAGCACTATATGTTCAGAGCTCCTTCACGGCTACCAGCAAAATCTACACTGAATTCATTGAAGAAAATCAACATGAGATGAAATGATTGCCACCTGGACTGATACGTGGTGACCACACCTAGTGTATCTTTAGTGGCCATGACTGTTGTATAGATTTTTTGGACCAAAAACATTTTCCCTGCCCTCAAGAAGTCTATGTTCTAATGAGGGAGACATATAAATAACTATATACATAGAATACAAATAGGGAAGTTTGGAAGAGAGATTTTTTTGGAGGAAAGACAATTTCTATTTTTCACATTTTGAGTTTGAGCTACCTTTAAGATAAAGTTTAAGATGTCTAATAGTAGTATGTACAACAGTCTTGTAAAAGATTTATAGAAATGTGAAAGGAGATTTATAGGTTGGTAGTTGCTTATGATTGTTCAGATTCCTTTTAAAAATAGTTTTATCTATAATCTCTTCCATTGTTTTAATCTTCCCATCTTTGAAATATCTTGAAAATCATTCTCTGAGTGCCTTTAAAAAGGTGCTATCCTCAGCATGAATTTCTTCCACATGAATTCAATTCAATTTCATGTCCATTTTTGGTTCTTCCATTTTCCTCTTGAAATATTCTCAGGATAACCTGGCTTAGCTAGGTCTCATACCTTCTTTAAAGCTTTCCCTCAAGTACTTTTCACTCTTTTGTGACGTGATGTTGTCCATATAATTTTCCATGACCTGTCTCCATAATTTTGTGAATATGAGCTTGTACTCTAAATCAATTTTACTCTTGGCTCCTATGTCTTACTGCTTGGCAAGAAGATTGAGTGTTTGCTGGCTCAAGCATGTTCATAACTCTCTTGGCTTCTTCATTGTGGCAATTGGTTTAAATCCATTAAATTTCTCTAAGAAATGGTGAGAATTGGGAGAAGAGCCAAGATGGCAGAGCATAGGCAGCAACTCATTCTTGAACTCTTCCAATATTCCCCTAAAAACAACTTTAAAATAAAGCCTCAAATCAACTTCTGGAGTGGTGGAGTCAACAAAAGGTCAGAGTGAGACATTTTTCCAGCCCAAGACAACTTAGAAGGTCAGGCAGGAAAGGAATGTTGTGCCAAGGTGGTGGTTGGCTCAGAGCTTAGTGCAGGTTGAGGCAACAGTTCCCACACAACACCAGCAGCAGATACAGACAACTGTGGTAGTGGCAGCAGCTTCCTAAGCTCTCATCCCATAGACAGTAAAGGAGTTGGACAACTTGTGAGAAAGTAATTAGAGGGGACCCTTTGCTGGTACTGGATCCAGGACCTTGTTGCATTGCCCACACATAGTTTTGTGCCCCAGTTGCAGGGAGGAAGGGAACACTTGTGCTTGCAGCTGAAAGGGTGCAGAGGTCCTGGTTATAGTTCTAGGGCACAGAAGAGTGGCTGTGATTGCTTACAAGAGAGCAGGGGTCCTAGTCTCAGTTCCAAAGCAAATTGGAGTGCTAGTGTTAGAATTAGAATTACAATGAAAAATAATCTATGAAGAAAAACTGAGGGTAAATCTTTGGGGGAAAAAAAATTAGATATTTAATGAAATAGAGGACTCCTCAGCATTTCTTTTTTTTTTCTTTTTAGAGGACAATTGGGGCTAAGTGACTTGCCCAATGTTACATGGCTAGTTTTGTGTGTGTGTGTGTGTGTGTGTTAAGTGTCTGAGGCTGGATTTGGACTTAGGTCCTCCTGTATCCAGGGCCAGTGCTCTACTCACTGTACCACCTAGCCACCCCTCTCCTTAATTTCCACTGCCAATTCTAGAGGACAGTTATTAAAAAAAGTGCTTTTTGTAACCTTAAAGTATTATATACATATTAATTATTATTTTATCTGTTTTTATTGCAATTACTTTTGTTGAATTTTCATTGTTTCTAGTTGTTGTTGTGGTGTTTGTCCTTTGTTTTCAAAGAGGACCATGACATCAGGGAAAGGATGACATGACTTGCAGTTGGCTTTTATTTGAGGGAGGGAGGGTTGTAAAAGGTCACCAACCTCACTTTCTCCTCCAGAGCCATCTGGGTGCAGTGGCCAGATATTCATCAGGACAACTGGAGATGGCCCAGGATGTTTCTAGTATCAATAGCTTATGAAACCAATTAGGTTGAAGCTTTAGCAAGTGAATGCACTATCTTTTCCCTTTCTTATCCTTTGTTCTAATGTAATATAAATTTGGATATTAGTGCTAAATAGTTAAAGGTATGACTCCATGAAATAATTGATTCTAAAATATAACCCATATTTAGTAGCCAGTCATTTCCTTTTTGTCAAAATATTATCAGTCTAAATTATTTTGTGATACTCAGTTTTCCCCTCTCCTTGCCCCTCCAATATTTATTCTGAGATATTTACAAGTTATAAGCCTGGGAAATATTACCTAACACTTGGAAACTAGAGATTATTATGGCTATGGTTCCTGGGAAACTCAAATCTACAAAGGATAGCAAAATCTTCCTTCCTTACATTTTAATGATACATATACCTATCCCTTTAATGATACATATACCTATAACTTTAAGCCATAATGAGAACTGTGAAACAAAGAAAAAATCATTTCTGAAGATGAACCTCTATATAACTAACCTGACTTTCAGTCTGCAGATGCTGTGTTGCTGGCAACATACTTGAAGCTTTCCAAAATTTGTGTTCTTTTGGCAATAGTCATTGAAAAAACAGTTTCATGATGACACAATAGACTAGGAGTTATGTAGAGACTTAAAGGATACAATATTACTTCAAAGTCAGACAATCAATAACATTAATAATTTTTCTTTACAATTTTTCAGGCTGCACCTGAAATTCTGAAGAGGGATAAAGAAAAGGATGGGATTATTAGCTACCTCTGACAAATAGAGCTGTGGGTCTAGCCTGCTATGTTCTTCAACTAGGTGGCAGACTCAGGGCTGAGAAGCTGCCATGGGGGGTTAGGTAGAATTAGCCTGAAATGAATTTGTTTTTACAAATAGTTCTCACTTTATGTAAGTAGATTGTTCTGCAGACCTGTACATAAAAGGATTTTTTCCTTAATGCAAATTTGCCGCTACCCACCAACTTTACTTAGCCTATATAACAAAGGCATACACAAAATGATACCTTTATGTGTCATAAAATGTGCTAAAATTCAGATATATTAAACACTATGCCACAATAATAAACAGAATTATGAAATGAAAGTTAAAGTAAATGATAAAGCATGCACAATACTGTATAGTAAAGTTAGCATAGGTTGGAGTATGTTGCTCCTTCCCAGTCCACTGCAATCCCAATCCACTGGTCTTTATCAAAAAAGTTGTCTGAACAACTTTTTTTTTTTAAGGAAACAATTAAGAAATGTTTGGAAAGTGGCTCTTTTTTTGTCCTAATATATTTGACAATAGCAAGCAATATTATCCTCAACTTGTCTTTGAACTTTTAAAAATCTTGAAGTTTTTGGATCCATCTTTTCAATACAAGAAAAAAAAATGGACTCAAATGATAAAATGCTTCTACCAACGGTTTCATTGTGAATCTTTTTTTTTGGCTTGACCTCAGATTCTGAAACTTCCTTTTCTTTTCATAATCTTTGCAGCTACCAGTTCAATCAGATTCTCACTCAAAAATTCTCCATGAAACTCACTCTACTCCTCCACTTCATTCTCATCTGCTTCTAGCTTGAATTCTTGTGCTAAATTTACAGTTTTATTACTCACTTTAAGCTTTTTATCTTTGTCAAATCTATGAAAATCTAAAATGAACTGTGGGTATACTTTTCCCCAAATTCTCTTCATATGTGTTTCTGTTATATCTTCCCCTGTCTTAGTGATGTTCCAAACTGCATTGAAAATATTAAATGGCTTCCAGAAATTTCTCAATGTCAGGTCCTTATCTGCAACCGAAGCTTCAATTACCTGGACAAATGTGTATGTGTGTGTGTGGGGGGGGAATTCACCTTCACAATCACTTCCTTATCTAAAGGTTAGGTTCTAATAATGAGTTAGTGTTATGGGGAAGGTAGAACACTTTTACATTTTCATTAAAATTATTCAAATGGGAAGGGTGACCTGGGGCATTATCTAAAATAAGTAAGATCTTGAAAGGAATTCCATTATTATAAAACTTTTCTATTCAAAGATGATAAAGGTAATCCATGCCTAAGGGTTAGTGGAAATAATGCCCAGGTAGTATTGTCTTGGGCAGCTAGGTGGCCCAGTGAGTAGAGTGCAGAGCCTGGAGTCAGGAAGACTCCTCTTTGAGAGTTCAAATCCAGCCTCAGAAACTTACTAGCTATGTGACCCTGGGCAAGTCACTCCTCTTTGCCTCAGTTCCTCATCTGTAAAATGAGCTGGAGAAAGAAATGGCAAATCACTCCAGTATCTCTGCCAAGAAAGTCCCAAATGGGGCCATGAAGATTCAGCCACCACTCAACAGCAAAAAGTGTTGTTTTGCTGATTCTTTTCAATACATAAGATTTTTCTGAGTGGTGGGTGCACAAGAACAGGTTTCAATTTGAAAGTATCAAATGAATTCACTTCAAGTAGAAGAGTAACCATTTTTCAAAGCTTTATTCCTAGACATAGTTTTTTCCTTCAATGAGATTGTCTGAGACAGCATTCTTTGGTAAAACAGGCTGGTTTCATCCACTTTAAAAATTTTTTCTAGCAAGTAGGACCTTCATCTACTATTTTTTGCAGGACTTCTGGGAATTTATTTGCTGCTTCAATATCTGCACTTGCAGACTTTCCTAACACTTGCACATTATGACATCCTGCATGATTTTTAAATCATTCAAACTTGTTGTAAATACCTGTGTTCTTTCAGGGCACTTTACCTTTAAATCCTCAAAGATTTGAGCCCTGGTTGAATTGTCATCAAACTTAAAGGAATATTCCTCTGATATTGGTCTTCTATCCACACAGTTAATAGTTTCTCCATCTCTAGAACATAATCTTCTCTTTGTTTTGACAGATAAGTTGACTTCATGAAAGCACTGCTTTTTTCATGCTCCTTTATCTGGACAGCATTCTTCACTATAGTGTTCACATTCAACACCAAAAGACTAAGTTCATATGCTATCGATGACAATTTTTCTCTTTCATATTTTCTAATTATTTTCATTTCTCAGTCTATTGGCTTATGCTTATGAGATATTTCGCTTTTCCCCTCAGGAACATGTTTGCCAACAGCCATGGTGAAGCTATGAGGATCATAATTGAACACATATGGAAACTGGCTTATAGATGTTTCTCAGCTTCCCATTTATACTGCATGCCTTGTCGTGTCTTATTGTATACTATCTACTTGTAATTTTTGTAAGTTTTTTTGGATTGCAGATTTTTTTCCAGACTTTCTTTAAGTAAAGTTGAATTTCCATAATGCAAATTTATATAAATTAAGATCTGTCTGTACTCTACTGTAATCAACAAGCTTTCCCCTGGGCCTTAAATTCTTTTAACAGTGACCCAGGATTTGCTAGCCACATATCTTCCATCTTCTTAATGGGTCAGATTCTCTAAGAAGAGGGACTGGATAGTACCTGACATTCTATATTGGATTTAGAAGATGGCCAGTCTTTTCCTGCAATGTATTATTAATTCAGAAATCAAGGAGAAGGTGGGGAGTAGGATTTCCATTCTCTAAATTTTTAGCAGTATATAGTGATGATGCCTTAATTAATAAACCTCTTGAAAATTAAGATCCTCTATAATAAAGGCAGTTTTGTTACATAACTACATTAATAAAAACAAGACCTTCATGAATCTTGTTAAGCTAATGGCCATGGGTCAGATGGCTCAAGTGTTGATAGTTGTTTTTCTCATTTTCCTATTTTATTGATACTGCTTGCTGTGATACTACAGAAAATTTCTACCAAAAACCTGAACTGCTTGCCCTTCCCCACAAAGTGCATAACCTGTGAGCACTCAAGCAAACTCATCTAAGTGGAATTGAGACTGATTTTACTTGTCATTTTCCACTTGTTTTGTTTCCTGATTGTTAACAGAAAAGAAGGCAATGTGCTTTAACTTTAATTGTTCCATAACAACATTGTCCATGACCTCTGACCTGAGTTTTGTTGCCCTTAATCAGTAGTAGGGGAGGGAAAGAATACATATTTGTTAAACAGATGTACCAGATTGTACTAGGCAATTTTCAAGTATTATCTTATTTGATCTTTACAACAACTCTATGAGGTAGGTGCTATTACTGTCACCCTTGTTTTACAGTTGAGGAAACTGAGACAAACAGAGGTTAACTGACTTACCCAGGGTCATACAAATAGAGTCTGGGGTCATATTTGAACTCAGGTCTTCCTAAATCCAGGTTTGTGACACCTAGCTGCCTGGTATAGAGATTGCTGCTGTATTTTGTTTGTTTAAAGACATGTGTCATAAAACTACTCAGATAGCTAAAATATGATTTTAAGAAATATGATTGAATTCATTTCCCACTCCCCCACCTCACCATCCTTTTGAGTTCCAGAAACCAAATAGCTGTGGAAAAAGAGTCAGATACAAGACAATGGTTTTTGCTTTCTCCCAACCTACAGCCACAAAAGCTGGGACTAAATATTAGCATCCTCGCTACTGATCAGACCTGGTATCTGTAAAGTGTTTTACAATTTTACTGGCATCTACTTTTTTCCAGTTTCCCACCACCACCACAAAAAGTGCTATAACAAATAAACAAAAACTGCAACTACAAATACTTTGACACACACACACACACATATGGAACCTTTATATCTTTGACTTCTCTGAGTATATACCTATTAGTGGAAATATCAGCTTAAAGATATGAACAGTTTAGTTTAATCTCAATTTATGTTTTAGCACATTAATTCAGATTGTTGTGATCTTTCTGAAATTTAATCCTATTATCCACTGAATTAGTCACACTCTATTTTGTAGATTTGGTTGGTGTGTCTTCTATATTGTTAGCCAATTAGTTGATGAAAATGTTGAGTAGCCAGATACCCAAGAATGCTGATTGAACTTTTCTTCTAGGTTGCTAACTATTAAATATTTTAAATTTTCTTCTGAATGGTAGTTCAATCAATCATCAATCCAACAAATATGCTGTCACCCAGTTTATTTCTTCCATCTTTTCCAAAGGGATATCATGCCATATTTTTGTTAAATGTCTTTTTACAATCAAATATAATAACTCTGTAGTTTTATCCTAGTCAGAATGTAGTCATAAAAATGAAATGAAATTATTTTTGTCATTTGCTCTTAGTAAATACATCTTGGCTTCTAGTGATAACCTCTTTCCTTTAAAAGTAGTCACGAAGTGTTTAAAACTCCATTTTTATTGTTATCAGAATGCCTGTCTTTTGAACCCTGTGCATTCTGTGATTTAAACAAAAATCTCAGTGTTATATTGTCTTCCTTCCTTACTGACCAGGGTACCCAAACCAACCCCTTGAATTCAGTACATTTCCTTAGTCATACTTAGCTTCATGTATTACTGAAATTAAATCCAGTTTCCCTTTTCTACAGGTCTGCTAGATCCTATTTGCTAAAGAGTCCTCTTGGTAGGAAAGCAGCAAGCAAATTATTAATGCCAAGAAACTGGTTTTGAGTGAAATCATCTATGGAAAACTAACTCTTCTATAGTCTTAAACCAAGTAAGAAGGGGAGAGAAAAGGAAAAGCCAATTGTTAAGACCAGTATGGGAGTAAAACAGGAATATGCAGTGAATTAGAAGAGAAGCTGTCAGGTGCCTTAAACCTATGATGAAGTGACTGTCCTTGGGGAAGAGGAGTGGATCCCATCAACAGCTTGCAGCTTAAGCGGCCAACACTCTATCACTATCTTGTTCCCCAAGGTAATAATATTGGTGCCCTGAGTTTTCATATTGACAGCTTCTACAACCCTGTCTAGAAGTGAGCAGCACTATTTCCTGGGTGATATTTTCCCAACCAGAACAAGCCACAAATGCACCTCCTGGTGTGTGAAATTCCAACTAGAGTCACAGAGAAGATTCATGCAGCATGGGAAACCAGTCCTGCCTAAGACACCATTTCAGTTTCCTTGAGTTATACGAAAGACTATTGCCTTGTATCTTTCAGCTCAGCAACCTCAGACCCATGCTCTGCTGTTTCACAACACAGTATTCATTTCTTATTCAATAATAACCCTTTGCTATTAGGTGATTCCCCATTGTATATCCTTGAGTAACCTCAACCCTGATGGAGTAGAATTATTTGCAGGTACAACCATTCTGACAATCTGCCCAATCAACATCTCTAAACATTTGTTAAGGGTCTACTATACACAGGGCATTGCATTGTTCCCTGGTAGATAAGGGTGAGAACAAAACAGATCCTACCCTCAAGGAACTTATATATTCCACTTGAGGGGTGGGGTGGGGATTGGTACATTTGAATAAAGTAAATACAAAACATATTCAAAGTAAATGCAAGGTAATTTGGGGGTAGGAATGAGACATTGCAGCTGGGGGTGATCAGGAAAAGTCTCATGTAGGAGGGGATACTTAAAATGAGCTCTGAAGAAAGAGTGGAGAGATGAAAGCAATCTAGGCAGGGGAGTGTAGCAAGCACCCCAAGCGTCCTCAGGGTTTGCCGCCAACACAGGTTCCTGGATCTGCCCTGACAAAGGAAAGCAACTCAAAATGGGTTAACAAGCTCACTTCAATCAGTCAGACATACATCGTTTACCTTGTTCAGGGGAAAAGGGTCAGCACCCCGAACTTCAGAATATACAGACAGAATTATCAAGACAGAAACAGATCAAGTAGACAGATTTCCAAATTGTCCAACCATTACATCCATACCCAATTAACATCTGGGTTTCAACATCTGGGTTTTTCAAAGCCGGGGGACTGTCAACAACGGCTTCCCATAATTCAGATCAAATCACAGAACACTTCTCAAAGTGAGCCCCAAAACAAAGCTACACATCAGGGTTTATATAGCCTTCTCTTGGCTCAGAGAATGTAACAACCTTGTTGAGTCACTGGCCAATCAAGAAGTATCTACTGAAAAACAAGCCTCCCACCCCAGGCTCCAGGTACACTTTAGCCTAGGGGCAGGGAAGATCTTTAAATTTGCATTTCCATTACAGGGAGACACCCTGTCCAAAGACATGGAGATGAGAAACAGAATGTTGTGTGTGAGGAACTGCAAGAAGTTTGGTTTAACTCAACCATAGATCACAAGATCACATGATGAAGATTATTTGTGTCTAATAATAAGTCTGGAAAGGTAAGCTGTAGCCTGGAGATTCTAAACGGCTTTAAATGTCATTAGATTTTGAACAACTTGAGAACAAGGGCTTTTGACCTTTGTTTATGAAAGGCTTAGCACAGTACCTGGCACATAGCAGGAGGTGAATAAATGCTTATTGACTCATTGCCATCCAGAAGAGTATATATTTCATTATAGATACAATAAAGAACTACTCATGCTTTTTTTTTAATGGGATGGTCATCATCTCCACCCCTTGTATTGTGAAGGTGTGCTTATGTCCTTGACCTGCTTCAAGACTGAAGAAAGAAGCAAACCAAGCTTGATAGGACAATCAAAGGGAGAAACAGATTTTTTCTAAAGTCATCAATCAGGATCAGAAGGAATGAAGATGCCCAAATGTCTTAGTCATGAAGATAAGTTATAGCAGGAAGAAGAAGACCAAGTTGAGGCTTTTTGACAAAGCACTAGAGTTTGGTCACCATATCTACAGGCCCTTGTATCTTAAATGCAAAGAATGTGGACATCATCTCTAGCACTGATTTTTTTTTTATGCTATTGCACCTTCCTAGTTTAAATTATGATTTAGTCATGTCTGTATGATTTAGCCCATGGCCTTTTATGACTTCCTTTACATTTCATCCTGACTTTCTACCTTGGACTCCTTCAATTCTAATTATCTTAGGCTCTTGACTACTGCCTTCCTACTAGAATTATTCTTCTGGAATTATTCTTCTTAGCTCCAACCTGAAGCTCAAATGAATAATCCTAGTGTCTGCAATAAGGGGGAATTTAGGAATTGACCGTGAGGCCAGTTTTGGAAAAGGGAGGTGGGATCAGACCTTGGAAAAAATGGAGGAGTTGAAGAGGTAAAGGTTCAGATTCCTATTTCTTGATTTTCCTTGCCTTCACCCTCTTTACAGGTGGGAGATGGGGGCGCAGAAGCACTATACTATGAACCACTGTGGTTTTAGTGTAGTCATGCAGAGGGGAGGAGTAGTTATGCACCAGGGAATCTGTCCAGTCTCTCCTCACCCTCCACACTGCTGACTGTCCTTCATGACTCTCAACCCTCTACCCTATCCACAGAAGTGTGTCTCGTGGGGGAGAGGGATAGTCCAGGAATGCCTGGACATTACTCAGCCTTGAACCATGGACATCATGAAACAGAGCCATCAGCAGCACAAAAATGTTTGCAGACACTTGAAAGTGGTGGCTGGGTCAAGTTGGGGAGTTGGAGTAATTGCTACTGCCCTGGGGCCTGTGCTACTGTGTGGTGTGTATGTGGCAACCAGGAGGGGGATTCCCTCAGTTCATGCTCCAAGGCTTCAGGCCCCAGACCTCTCAGCTCCAGCTCTGTGAACTCTAGACTTTTTGGATCCCTCTGGGTCACTACTGTAACCTCCCTCTTTCCAAGGGTTCCTATGTAGATCTGGTCATAACTGAAGCTCTTTGAAGCTGTTTGGGAAACCTTCCCCTCAGCGGCTAGAAGGAATGATTTCTGAGCCAGAAATGGAACGTTATCCTGTGCGTGTAAGGAGTCTGGGAAAAATAACAGCTTTTAAAAGATAAAGATTTTCATGCTTTAGTTTGCCTAACAGATAAGGTGAATGGGACTTTAAACTTTAGAGCAGAGTCTTTTGGGGAGTTAACAATATGTTGATATAACTCCTCTGGAACTTTAACTCGAGTTCTTGAAGTCTCTGCTATGAGGTTTGTCTATAAATGGAAATGTTTTCTGAAATGTACTACTAGAAAAGGGATGGGGACAAATACAGTCAATCAATTCATCAACTTTCATTTATTAAGCACCTACCACATGCCCCTAAGCACTATACTAAGTATTGGGACACAAAGAAAGAGCCCAAAAAGTCTCTGAATAAGTAAGTTACAGTCTAATGAAGAAGACAGAAAACAACCACAAAAAAATAGTGTGAATAAATATAATAATAATGCCAATGAACATTTTCTATAATGCTTACTATATGCAAGGCCCTGTGCTAAGGGCTTTACAATTATTATCTCACCTGATCCTTACAACAACCTTGGAAGGTAGGTGCTGAAGCCTGTGAAACTGTGTGGTATCGGTGTGATGGCTGAGAGAAGGAGAACCTCTGTTTGTGCCCTAAGTCTTCAGTCCTCAGTCCTAGCTCTGTGAAGGCTAGACTATGATCTCTCCCTAGGTTGCTGCTGTGACTTCTCTTTTTCAAAGGCAGGCCCTATATTTTTATCTGCATTTTACAGATAAGGCAATTGAGGCAGAGGTTAAGTGACTTGGGCAGGAACATACATGTAGTAAATGTCTGAGGCTGAATTTGAACTCTGGTCTTCCTGACTCTGGCACTTTATCAGTTGTGCCATTTAGCTGCTAAGCTGATAAACTGGAGGTAATCTCAGAGAGACAGCAAAGGGACCCACCAGAGGTAAATGTTTAGATAAAGAAATGAAGTGTCTTATAGGAGAAAAAGTAAGGAGGCCAGTGGCACAGGGAGTGGACCTGTGATTTCAATAGAACTCTTGGGTAAGGAAAATGTCTCTACTGATATGAATTGGGACTTTCTTTGTAGTTTATTAGAGTTGTTGAGAGTATTGAGAGGTAACGTAATTTGCTCACATAGACAGTATGTGTCAAAGGTGGAACAGAGAAATGGAAAAAAAATAGTATTAAAGATGTTTAGCAGAGCAGAAGAAAAGTCCTTCCACATTGGCTAAATGGATTGGGATACTGGAAGATGATGCCTTTGGTGGTCTGGCTATATTTATATCTGAGGCTAAATGCTCTATGATCTTCAGTTGTGGAAGGAACAGCGCCCTTCTAAATTTCAGTAGTTGGGGGTGGGAAGGACTAAATTTGTTTAATCCATCAGTTTTTTCTGAGTGTTCTCCATGTTCCTCTTTTCCTCCTCCACAGACTTAAGACAAAACTGCCCCTTCTGAAATAAGTGGTCTTTGCCTTCTTTCCTTTTTATGAGATAGAAGGAGAAAGGGAGAGACAGCAACTCTCTCTGGGGGTATCTTTCTTCCTTCTTCCCTTGCCCACTCTCCCCTTCTCTGCCTCCCTCCCTCTCTATCCCTCTCACATAGGTAGTAAGTTTCTGAGGCAGGATGTGAACTTAGTTCTTCCTCACAGCAAATCTAGTGTTTTATCCACTATGCCACCTAACTAATTTTCCTCAACATGTTCCTGATCCACCACCCCCTTTCCTATTTCTGATAATTATCCTTTTCTTATTACCCTAGAGAAGTTTTCCTAAGTTTATTTGGGCAGATCACTCCACCTCCACATTGCTATTCATCTTCTATCCTGGGCCCTACGTCTGGCCCAGTTGCAGCTACCTCCTATGATGAGTTGTTCTTGGACATTTTCCACAGATAAATCCTTCATCATGACAAAAATTACACCCAATTCTCCCATAATGAGTGTGGGTTCACTGCTGTGTTCCTGTTTTCTATATGGAGAACATTTTTTCCTGAATTGAGATGCCTCTCAACTGATTTCTTAAAACCCTGCTATAGTGTATTTTTGGCTGCTATCTTCCCTCTTCCTTCAGAAGACAAAACTGGCAAGCCTGTGCTATTTAACTTTGTTTCCTTTCCTAACCCTCCTTCCTTTATCTTTCCCCATTTTTTTCAGATTTTGCTGATCTCCCCTTTTCTTCAAAGTCAATGTTTACAGTTCATTGCTGATACCACACCCCTAGTTAGTAGAAAGGGACAGATAATTCTATGAACCTATTCAGCTGCTTCTGTTGTCGCATTCAGTATGTGTGTGTGTGTGTGTGTGTGTGTGTGTGATGGTAGCAGTGTTGTCTCTGTTTCTTCATAGCTTCTACCCAAAAATCATCTTCTCTTCCACCATGTCTTGGAAAGCCTTCTTGAACTGCAGCAATACCTCTAACTGTAACCCACTTTCTTTTTCCTCACCCCCTATGTTGGCTTCTAAGCAGAATCAGAAGTACAGGGTTCCCACAAAAAAAAATCTCAGATAAAAAAATAAAAGTAGATATGACTGTGAACAATGAACAGGTGCCCATACACGAAAGTACAAGGCATGGAAAATCAACAAGGTAAACTAGAAATGCTAAAGCAAAGTGAGAAATTTGACCTGGCTTGCCTCATCTCTGATGATTGGTGGAAGGTACTTTATGAATACAATATGATTCTAAAACAAGGGTTCTTAACCTGAGGTCCATGGACCCCCTCCACCCATGCCATTGTGTGCTGTAGCTGCCTCTCTCAGGAGAGCCAATTGTTAAAATTTCAATGGCAAACTCTGCGAATCAGTGGTTGACCTGTGTTATTGATGATTGACAGTGATGTTAAACTCAAATAAAAAAAGGGACCGCTGAATTAGATATAAGGATCCTTTAGGGTTGCATATGATTTAGAAAATCACATGTTAACATTATCTATTTCTGTATCTCTTCTATAGCTATATTCTAGATCTATTGTATATTTAGTTTGTTAAAGTTACATTTTAATCTGATGCCATGTTCCAGAGTGTTGTGTGGCAATGTGGCAATGGATAATACACCACTCTGCCTCACCCTAACTTTAAAAGGGTAAAACTTTTATTTAAAAGAAACTGAATGGATAAAGGGGGGAAGTGATGGAGGAATATTTCAGATTGAGATTACAGATACTCACATGAGAAAATCCATGCACTAGAAAGGAAAATCAAGATGGAGTACATTTGGGTGAGGATGAGTGGAAAGGGAAATAGAGGCAATTATTTCAGATCATCTAGCTAGTATGAAGAAATAGATAAAGAGTTTACATGGACCAGTTTAAGTCTTCACAGAAGCATGATATAGCAGTGATGGGGATTTCTACTATCTGGACATCTGCTGGATTGTTCTCTCTCTCTGCCAAAAACACAGCAACTGAGAAATTCTTGGCTAGTTTTAATGATATTTCCATTCTTCAAAAGGTGGATGAGATGATGAAGTGAGCTGCTCTCCTAGACCGGATTCTGACTAATAAGGAAGAGCTAGTTGCATAAGTATAAATGATGGTAACCTTGGGAGGAAGTGACTACACCATATTGGAAATTGAGATAAAAAAGGAAAAGAGAGCTGGTCATAGTCTGTTTGCACATATCCTAGATTTTGGCAGAGTGGATTTCAAAGAATTCAGGGATGAAGTAGTTAGGATCTGATGGTTTAAAATTCTACAGAAGAAATCAGTCAAAGGTGGTAAACACTCATTAATGAAGTATTGAAGTCAAGAAGGAGTAATGCCGATGAAAGAAAAAAAGAGTTTTGGAGACCAGCTTGAATACACAGGGCACTCAAATTCTAAAGATATGAAAAAAATGGTCAATGTGAGTAGGCTGCAATACATGATTATTAACAAGGAAGTACATAGGAGAAACAGAGTAAAGGACACTATCAAAGAAATATATGAGCTGTTTGTAAGAAAAGAACAAGAAATAACAGAGAGAATTGGTATACCCTTTTGGTATTCTCATAATTTCAAAAAAAATTGAGGACAAATTCCTTCTTATCCTCTCAAAGAAGAATTTTGATGGATCGCCTGTGCTAAACTTCTGGAAGGACATGTAAAAGAATCTGACAGAATGGGGAGGCATTGATGGATTAAGATCTGTACCACTGCGGGGAATATCCATATCAATAATGTAAAATATTCATTGATGTGCAATATATAGAAGTTAGAAGCAAGGACAAGCAACTGAGAGGAAAGGGACTGTAAGAAAAGTGTCTGATGCCCCAAATCTCAGAACAAACTGAGGCTGAGAAAGCATGCTAAAGACAATTTTTAAAAGGTTCTTTTTTAGCTCTGGTATGGTCAAGAGGTAGACTAAAGGAGAGATGAGAGAAGCTTGGGGGACATGGAGTAAGGACATTGAATAATGGTAGGAAGAAAGTTTGTAGACATGATGGAGAGATGTGGGTTTAATGACAGTATGTTTAAGTAGATTTGGAACTTGTCCTATGACTAGACCCAAAAAGCAATCATTAATGGTTCAATGTTTGTTTGGATGGATTTCTCTAGGAGAGCATCAGGTTTCTGTGTGCTACCCTATTCATTTCTGAGGGGAAGAGATGTTTTGGAAAAAGGAATATTGATAATTAAATTTGCAAGTGATATAAAAAAATTCGCAAGTGATGCAGAGTTAGGATGGATTGTTAACATGCAAAACAACAATCAGGATCCCAAAAGATTTTGATAGGCTATGACAATGAACTGAATCTAATGAGATGAATTGTATCCTGATAGAGCCATGGTTTCACTGATGTGGTCACTCTTCCCGCTGGTATATATGTGGCTTATCATTTTAAATGACTCTTGCTGATACTCAACACACTGGAGGCCTTCTTTTAGGTCTCTTACTATTTTGAGTGGATACCATTCTAGTCAAAATACTATCCATATTTATTTCACTTTCACTACATGAACTGCTTATATTTTTTAAACCTGGTTTTTTTCTTAATAATATCTTTTATATCATTTCTAGTATATAAGCTAACATTGGTAATGATACAACTTTCTTATTAATCTCTCCATTGCTTTTTGTAATATGATAATTTCTTGACTTGTGAGATGAGTAAAAACTAAAAATTCCAGTGGTCTATATGGGCCCTGGCCACTCCCCCATGTTGTACAAGAAACATTTTTCACTGTGACTAACACAACACTGTCATCAAAAAAATATTGTTTCAGTTCTTCGTGTGTTGTCTCCCCCACCCCCACCCACCCCCTGCTACCAGTAGAATGTAAGTTCCTTGAGAGATTGTCTTTATCTTGCCTGTATTTGAATGCCTATCCCTTAGCATAGTGTATGGTATATCATATGTGTTTGATAAATGTCTGATGCCTGTCTGCTTGTTTTCATTTGACCAGTCAAGGAGAAGCTTAAGATCATTGAAAGAGTGGTGTAATTTCCCAGATGCAATTTGTCCTGCTTTCCTACTTTTCAAGTACATATCACTGTCTATCTAGCATACCTGTTGTGTGTGTATATGTGTTTATGTTGTTGTTCAGTTATTTTGAGTTGTGTCTGACTCTTCATAACTCCATTTGGAACTATGTTGGCAGAGATACTGGAGTGGTTTACCATTTCTTTGTCTAGCTCATTTTACCTATGGGAAAACTGAGGTAAATAGGGTTAAGTGACCTGCCCAGATTTACACAGTTATTAAGTGTGTCTAAGGCCAGATTTGAACTCGGGAAGTTGAGTCATCCTGACTTTAGGCACCACCCAGCTGACCCTCATATGTGTTTATAGACACATAGAAATATAGACATTTTCAGTAGATTATTCATGCAACTCAGTTTCATAATCTGTACAATAGGAATTTTTCATCCATTTGTTTTTTTTTTTCTTGTCTGGTTAGACCCAACAATATCAGATTTTAGAATGTAATTCAGAGCATCCTAAATAATATAAAAAAATCAGTTCAAAGACCTTTGCTTAGTCAATCATACAGAAAAGACCAAGTGAATTGAAGACTGTCTATTGTCAAGACTAAAATACGTGGATAAATGGACAATTCATACAGCTGATCCATTCATACATGTATTTTAGACAAAGTTGAGAGACAGCAAACTCAATGACAAACTATAGGAGATAAAGTTGATTTATATTTGGAATATTGTGAGTTTTTTTAATAACCTACAACTTTTCCCTGAAAAAAATTGTTTTAACCAATATCCTTCAGTTAATATTATATGACTAAGAATTATGGGCTACCATAACCATTAATTGTTGGAGGAGCTATGAGGAAAAAAAGGCACATCGATTCATTGTTAGTTAAGCTTTATTTTAGCTATTCTGGAAAATATTTTGGAGTTATGCAAGAAAAATGAATAAGTTACTCATAGGTTTTAACTTAAGAGATTCCACAACTTGCATAACAACCTATTGACAAGAGAAAAACATTCATGGGTGATGAAATACTCATAGCAGCACTTTTTTTTAAAGAAATAAAAACAAAAAGCAGGAAATAAAGTATGTGCCCGATAGCTGGAAAATGTCTGAGTAAATTAAATCCCTTTGTAAAAGCTAACCTAATATTACATGATTAAATGGAGCTGGGGTACTAGTCAGTGGAATCCTAGAAATGGGGGGCATAATCACTAGGGGCCCAAGGCTATGGTAGAGAAGAGACTCCTGAAAGCACTTTGGTACTTCAAGATACCAGACAACCCTAGGGGATGGAGGTAAAGTTGTAATAGGCATGGCTCCTCAATGGGGTCAGAGCCAAACTCATGTTATGTATAAATGTGATAGAATATTAGTGATATATAAGAAATAACAAAATGATGAATTCAGATAAACCTGGGGAGACTTTTATAAAGTGGTAGAGAATAAAGAAAGCAGAGGCAAAAGAACAATGTATATATAATAACTACAATTGTATTATTAAAATCAACATGGAGAGAAAGCAAAAATCTGGTCATTTACAATGGTACCATACTGTCAGAATCACAGGATGTAACCTTTCTTTCTATTGCTAAATAATAAATTTAACTGTTTTTCAGAAGCATACTTTATAACAGAATTTGTTAGGAAGTATCTGTATACCAAAATGTGTTATACTTTTTTTAAAAAAAGCAGATGTCCTTGTGAGGAATTGAGCTATTCCTACTCAATTTACAAAGCAGGAAACTGAGACCAAGAAAGGAAGTGAGTATTCAAGGTTATATAGAAAGTAAGCAACAGAATTTGGATTTAAATTTAGTTCCAATTTAATTTAGTTTAAATTCAGTTCAAATTTAAATTAAGACCCCAAAGTCCAAATCTCATGTTTTTTTCCCCTTCACTATACAACATTGTCTTTGTAGCTAAGTAGGAAAGAATAAATAAACCTGATTTATCCTAATAGAATATTTGTATTGGTATCATTTTGAGATACATTGAACCATTTCTACACAGTTTGAAGTTTTCCTGTAACAACAACAATAATAAATAGGTAGCATTTATATGGTACTTTACAAATATTATCTCACTTTATCCTTACAACAACCTTGCCAGAGAAATGCTGATTTTATCCTCATTTTACAGATGAGGGAAAAGACAGTTGTTAAATGACTTTCCTGAAGTCTTACTGCCTTAGATTGGATTTGAATTCAGGTCATTCTGCCGCCTCCAAGTCCAGTAGTCTATCCACTGTGCCACCTAATTCAGAGAAATTGGGAGCTACATAGTACAATATTGTGAAAAGAGCACTGGATTGGAACTCTGGAAACCTGGGATCTAGCTCTAATTCTGACACTGATTTAGGCAAATAATGTGACCTCTTTGGACCTCAAATTACCTTTCTAGCTTTTATCTCTCAGTACTTCCTTAATGTACTCTATGCTCTAGTCAAAGCAAACTATTCTCCATTGTAGAACTTTTCCACCCCTCTGGATTTTACTTGAGAATTTACTGTTTAGGGCTCTCAGGTAGATGAGAAATGGGACTCTTTTCTCTTGACAACAGAGAAGGGAATTAAAAACAAAGAGCAGAAGTCACATGGGAGCCAAATTAAGCTTAATATCAAGAAAAACATTCTAAACATTAGAGTTGTCCCTAACTGGAAGGAGTTACCTCATGGAAGAGTGAGTCCCTGTCATTAGAGTAATTCAAGCAGAGGCCAATAAATCCTATCTGGACATTTGTCAAGTTTTGTCATTTCTACCTCCATAACATCCCAGTGATGGTGGATGTTCCAGAGGACATCTGAAGCCCTCAATGAAGAAAAACATGCCAGAGCCATAATCATAACATGTTTATATAACACCTGAAGGATTACGAAGCATTTTCATCACATCCCATGACATGGTTGTGATGTCAAGTGATTGTAAATATCACAGTTGGCTGAAAAAGAATAACTTGTCCATAATATAGTCTTCAGGATATCCTAAATTTCATTTCAGCTAGAAGTTCATTGACCAGAACCTGCTAGTGTCTTGGTGGCATGCAGGGTTAAGCATACATATCCACAGGGACATTAGGAATGCCCACAATGTATTCCTTTCCCTGACTAAAATTCCACCCAAATTAAAACCAGGGATACAGTTCTTCCTTTGACCAAAATTAACCCTGTGACTGTGTCCTCCAGATGTGAAGCACATTGAATGATTTGTTGATGGGTTATCCACAGGCTCCGCTTTGGAAAATATAGAAATGCTGTTACTTTGGCTGCCGATTGCTGAAGCATTTGTGGCAGTTGTTTGTGGGGCCTATGATCAGAAACCTGAATTCCTGACTGACTTAGAGGATAGATCTATTTGGCACCTCTGCCAAAGGACATCATCCTCAGATCTCTGATTGTTTCACACAAACTCACTCCTTATCATGCTCTATTAAGATACAGCTGTGTTTCTGAAGCATTTGTGTGGCAGCTGAAATTATAGACTTTGAGACTGGCGTGTCCAAATTAATTAATCATGATTGCGGGCATTGTTGTGAATGTCAATGTTTTTCTTGCAGAAGAAGGGAGAGGGTCGGGTGTTTTTCTAACATATTTTTTGGTGATGAAGTGTTTGGAGACCACATTAAAAATCAATTGGAACCATCCTGGCAATTTCCAATGTGAATTTTTATCCACAATTAAATGAAATTAGAAAATAACATTTGGACTGTGTCTACATGCTACCCAAACATCCAGTTGAATTAGTTTTTAAAAAAAATACCCAGGCAACAAAATGAATATAGGCTTTCAATTAAGCAGACAATGATTGGTTGATTCACTCAAAAGTTTCTGTTTGAGATTTCTTAATAATTCCACCAGCATGATCTAGTAGAGAGATAGGTTCAGGTCCTGCCTCAGACACATACTGGCTGTGCTTAACTCCTCAGTAATTTAGGTACGTTTATAAAATTTTAAATTGCAGAAAAAGATGTCAATCTGAATTCAGTTTCCTCATTTGGAATTTCTCCATACCAATGAAATCGCAGGTATAATTTCTCTCCTCATATGCCATTGCAGAAGATAAGATCGTCCCAAACCTAGTCTGATTATAGGATCACAGATTTAGAACTTGAAGGGACCTCAGGTGTCATCTAGTTCAATCTCTTTATTTTATAGATGAAGAAACTGAAGCCTAGAGAGGTTAAGTGATTTGGCCAAAGGTTACATAGGTAATAAGTAGAAGAACCAGGATTTGAACAGCCAGGGCTTTGGACTTTAGTTTTCAAGTTATTTCCACTATCCTACTCTTATTCATGAGTTATCTCAACCTACATCAAATGAGATCTTGGATTATCAAAACAAAATTAATTTTAATTTACCTTAACTTTTTAGGAATGTCATCATGAACCCATTCCTTTCATAAATCCATTTTGAGAGTCTACATATAAGCCATGGCCCTAACCTTAAAGAAGCTCACCAGTTACCAACAGAGATATGTATAGAAATAACTACAGCACAAGATGAGACTAGCTGAGAGTCTTGTTACTGGCCCAAAGAAGATCATCTAAACAAAAGGGATATGCTAACCCAACAAAGTTTAGATCAGTGGTGGACAGCAGTCTCAAGCAAATCAGTTGTTTGCTTTGGGGTAGATCAAACATCCAGATGGGATTCTAAATTGACCAGATGTTTTGGCACTGTAGACATCAAGTTTGATCCTTGGTACCACATATGGTTTATAATTAGTTTGCCTTTCTCCACAAATAGCAGAATGAATCACACTGTCCTGGCAGGTTGGGTAGCAAAGTCGGCTCAGTGCAGAGTACATGTCTGCAGGGAGTTTGAAGGTCTCTGAGTTGGTATATTACCAAACAACTTATCTCATCAATGTCCTGCTCCCACTGAGTTGTTGACATGGAGTGAATGCATTTTCATTCATAGCATCATAGAACCTCAGAGGAGAAAGCATCTCAGAACTCATCTAGTCCAGCCCTTCCAGACAGAAGTGTTTCAAAGCTTTCTACAGACTGATCTGTCATACAGTGGTTGTTGAGTATTCAAGACTTTTGGCTTTCTTCCATGAGATAGTTGAAGTTCTGGAGGTGTGAGAAAACTCCCATGGGGATTCTTATCTGTCATTACTTTTTTTCTCACTTGGCATTTCTGCCAAATTATACTTGTGGGAAGGATAAATACTCTCCTCTCTGGGTAATTCAAATGCCAACCTGGGAGATAGGGATCAATTTCAAAGTAAACTTTTACTATTAGTTACTTTTATGCTCTTTTGATTTTTTTTTAAACCAAAGAAGAAGATACTGCAGATGAGGAAAGATGGTGGTGGCTGAAATTTGGAACACTATTCTTTCCTCACAGAAGCTGTGGGGACATGATATTACCTTTTGATATATAGAAATGGAAGAACAAGTTTTCTTGGTTAAAAGTTACTATAAAAAAATACCAACACAACAATACAACTATTAGGCCTATACCTAAAAAGAGATGAGAGAGTGGAAAAAAAAAAGACAGATGTGCAAAAATATTTAGATTAGCTTGTTTTGTAGGGGAAAAGGACTGCAAACTAAGGGTCCTCATTAACAAGGGAATAGCTGAACAAATTTAGGTAAATGAATGTAATGGAACATTATTACACCAAAAGAAAGGTTAGTTTCAGAGAAACCTAAGGAAGATTTGTATGATTTGATGCAGACTAAAGAGAGCAGAACCAAGAGAACAAGTTCTGCAATACCATTATAAAGAAAAATGTTGAAAGGGTTAAGAATTCTGATCAACAAAATAATCCACCACAATTTCAAAGGACCAATACAAAAGCAAGCTACCCATCAACTAACAGAGACACAGAATGAGACATTCATTTTTTAACCCGGGTAACTGGGGAATCTGTTTTGGTTAACTTGTGCATATTTTTTGATAGAAGGAAGATGGAAGAAAGTAGGGTAGTTAGGACAGGGTTCCTCCCCTCTGCCCCAAAGAAAAGAATTAGCAAGATCATTAGAGATTACAGACAGGCAACTCTACTTTGAAAGTTACATATCAAATTTACTACATATTTTAAAAGACAAGTAAACTGCTTAATTCAGCTTCTTGTCTAACTCTCTCCTGTATGACAAAACATAAGTACATTTTTTTATTTGTGAGAGTAAGGGATAGCAATAGGTCACCCTTATGCTCCATTGGTATCCATGGGATCTCAAGAGACTGAGAAAGGGCATCAATATTTTGGGTAGACCCCTTGGAAAGAACTTACAGGAAGACATTGACAAAAATTGTCCAGGATGAGTGGGCATGGATGCTTTGTAATTTGCATCATGGGAAGAAGTACCCAGATTGAGGTTATCAATCAGATTATTCAGAGTATTAATCATGGGGATCAGGTTGAAGATTGTATTTATACATCAAAAAACAATTGCATGATTCTCTAATTTCTCTAGATAATTCACATCAGAAAATCCCCACCATTTTACATGGAATTGAAGTGAAAGGTGGATTTCCCCCCCCTGAACCATCAACAAGTCCTTATCGAGTATTTGCTGTGCATTTATCACTTTACTAAGGATTAAAACCAATTATTAGCATTTATGTACTGTATTAAGAAGCAGCATGGGAAGGGGTGGGTGGTGGAGCCAAGATGGTGGAAAGGAAGCAGTAACATTTCTAAGCTCCTCCATGAATCCCATCACTAAAATTTAAAAAGGGAATCTGAACAGATTTTAAGGTGACAGAATCCACTGGGAGACAGAGTGTGGCAGAATCCAGCCCAGGAAAGTGCCCACGTGGGTCTGGACAGGGGGAGCATGGCTGGACCAGCTTGGACTAGAGAGAAGACTACAGCAGATTGAGAAGGAGTCCCAGCCAGCAGACCCACCCTCCCCAAGGGCAATTCTCGGCATTTCACCACAGGACAGAGGATCAGTCAGAGTTGCGTAAGAGAAAGCACAGGGCCCTCAGCAGGGACAGCAGCTTCTTCTGGGGCTATCAACCCATAGCCTGGAAGTTAAAAAAAATTGTCTACCTGAATTTCCAGAAGCCAAGATGGCAAAGTCAACACTAGCTGCTCAGATTCCCTGTCCCTGACCCAGAAAACCCAGAGATAAATGTCCCACCCAGAGTAAGGTCCTGAAATAGCAGAAATAGTCTCAGGCTTAGGAGTCACTGAGAAAGGGTGCAACAGAGGCAATAAGGAGTATGAAGTGAAGGGTGGGAGGGGTCCCAACAAGCCCCAGCCCAGCAGGAAATCTAGAAGCCCAGGGTGGTAGAGTACCACCAGGGGAATCTATGGATACCAGCTCTGCTGGCTGTCAGCTGCTCAGCCTCCCTGAGCTGTAACCCAGAGGCATAGAGGTGGAAATCTGAAGCAGCCAGACCAACCCTCCCCCACAGATTACTATGTGAGCCTTGGGGTAACTCAGGGGTAACACTGAGAGTCCTGGCCTTGGCCTCACTCTAGATACCCAGAGGCTATAGCACACAAAGTCAACAACCAGGCACCTAGCTCCCAGCCTGAGAAGCTTGGATCAGAGCCCTCTGTACCCCAGGAGCAGAAATACACTTTAAAGATCAGGAAATAGGCAATTACAATGGGCTGGAAGCAACTTGCAAAGGCAAGATCAAAGACAATTGAATCCTATTATTATGAACAAGAAGAATGACTTTTAGGAGACACCATGGACTCTGTATCCACACCTGAGACCGCAGAAAGAAATATGAACTAGTCTCAAGCCCAAAAAGCATTCTTGGAGGAGCTCAAGAAAGATTTTAAAAGCCAAATTCTAGAGGTAGAAGATAAATTTAAATCTACAGTGACCAAATTGGAAAAAAAAATCTCATTTCAGAAAACGAATCCCTGAAAATAAAAATTTGTGACCTGGGACAGGAGGTTCAATATCTAAGGAGAAAACAGGAGGAGAAAATACCTCCCTAAAAAGGAGCTTCAAAAAGTAACCAAAGTGGGGCATCTAGGTGGCACAGTGAGTAGAGCACCAGCCCTGGAGTCAGGAGAAACTGGGTTCAAATTCTGCCTTAGAAGCTTAGCACTTATTAGCCGTGTGACCTTGGGCAAGTCACTTAACCCCAATTGCCTTGCCCTCTCCCCTCCAAAAAAGCAAAAAAAAAGTAACTGAAGAATATAATTCACTAAAAATTAGAATAAGTCAAATCAAAGCTAAGGAATCTATGATGCATCAAGAGTCAGTTAAGCAAACATGAAGATTGAAAAATTAGAAGAAAGAATAAAATATCTCACTGGAAAAACAACTGACCTAGAGAACAGATTCAGGAGAGATAACCTAAGAACTATTGGTTTACCAGAAAGCCATGATAAAAAAGCAGCCTGAACAACATCCTCCAAGAGAATGTCAAAGAAAACTGTCTTGAAGTGCTAGAATCAGAGGGTAAACTAGTTATCAAAAGAATTCACGAGACTCCTCCCTGCAAGAGATCCCAAATTGAAAACTCCAAGAAATATAGTAGCCAAATTCCAGAATTACTAGGTTAAGGAGAAAATACTTCAAGCAGTCAAAAAGAAACAATTCAAATATCATGGAACTACAGTCAGGATTACACAGGACCAAAAGCTTCTACATTAAACGATTGGAGGGGTTGGAATTTGATATTTTGTAAGGTAAAAGAGCTAGTACTGCAAACAAGGATCAACTACCCAGCAAAATCTTTCAGGAAAAGAGATGGTCATTTAATGTAATAAGGGACTTCCAGACTTTCCTGATGAAAAAGCCAGAGATCAGTGGAAAACTCGATCTCCAATTACAAGACTCAAGAAAGACATATAAAGGTAAATAAGGAAAACTGACACTCCCCCCGCCCCCCCCCCCACACACATGCAAACACACATGCACATCACTTGGGATTCAATAAGAGCAAACTGTTTACATCCCTATATGAGAAGCTGATATCTGTCAATACTGAAATTTTTATGATTATCGCGATCTTTAAAAGGAATATACATAGATAGAGGGTGTGGGTATAAATGAACTAATCTGATGATAAAAAAAACACCTTATTAAGGGATTCAGAGGGATTGTAGAGGGAGAAAAGGAAAGGATGAGGCAGAAAAAGGTAAATTATGCCACATGAAGAGGCATATAGTAGAGGGGAAGGAGGGAGGGAGATGAACATCATTTGAACTTTATTCTCATTGGTTCTGGGTCAAAGAGGGATCAACATAATCAGTTAAATTTAAGATTATAACATGAAAAAAACACAAAAACTCATTATAATAGAAGGAAAGGAGGTGGGGCAGCCAGGTGGCACAGTGAGTAAGAGCCCCGGCCCCAGCGTCAGGAGACCCGAGATCAGTTCTGGCCTCAGATACTTGGCATCCACACAAAAAATAACTGGTCATGTAACCTTGAGCAAATTACTTAACCCCAATTGCTTAAAAAAAACAAAAAGAAAGAAAGGAGAGGAGAACTGTATGAAATTTACTCTCATTGGTTTGGGGCCAAAGAGGGAATAACATACTCTGATAAGTATAAAAATCTATTGTGCCCTATAGGCAGTAGAAGAGGTAAGGGGGAAATGAGAAGGTGGGGGGGGGTTAAAAGGGAGGGAAATAGTAGTAAGGGGAAAGGATAGGTAAAGGGGGGGGGTCACAGGGAGGGAATACTGAGGGAGGTGGTTGTCAAAAGGAAAACTCTTAAGGAGGGGAAAGGAGAAGGAAGAAACAAAAGCATAAACAGAAGAGAGAATAGGATTGAGGGAAAGACACAGATAGTTTACATAACTGTGAATGTGAATGGGATGAACTTTCCCATAAAAGGGATGTAGATAGCAGAATGGATTAAAAACTATAATCCTACAATATGCTGTCTACAAGAAACACATTTGAAACAAGGGTATAGGGTAAAGGTAAAAGCCTGGAGTAGCATATATTATGCTTCAGCTAAAGTAAAAAAAAAAAAGCAAGGGTAGCAATCCTTATCTCACATAAAGCAAAAGCAAAAATTGATCTAATCAAAAGAGATAAGGAAGGAAATTGTATCCTGCTAAAAGGCACCATTGAGAATGAAGCAATATCATTACTTAACATATATGCACCAAGTGGTATAGCATCTAAATTCCTAGAGGAGAAGTTAAGGGAATTAGAGGAAGAAATAGATGGCAAAACTATACTAGTGGGGAACCTCAATCTCCCCCTCTCTGAACTTGATAAATCTAACATCAAAATAAACAAGAAAGAAGTTAAAGAAGTGAATAGAATTTTAGTGAAGCTAGATATGATAGATCTCTGGAGAAAACTTAATGAGGATAAAAAGGAATATACCTTCTTCTCAGCAGTACAAGGCACATACACAAAAATTGACCATGTACTAGGGCATAAAAACCTCATAATTCAGTGTAGAAAGGCAGAAATATTAAATGCACCCTCCTCAGATCTGATGCAATAAAAATCATATGCTATAAAAGACCATGGAAAGACAGACTAAAAACTAATTGGAAAGTAAATAATTTAATCCTAAAGAATGAGTGGGTCAAACAAGAAACTATAGAAACAATCAGTAACTTCATTCAAGAGAATGACAATAATGAGACAACCCCAAAAAATCTGTGGGATGCAGCAAAGGCAGTCCTTAGGGGAAATTTTCTATCCCTGAGTGCATAAATGAATAAATTAGAGAAAATGGAGGTCAATGAATTGGGCATGCAATTGAAAAAGCTAGAAAAAGAACAAATTGAAAATCCCTGATTAAATACTAAATTAGAAATAATGAAAACCAAAGGAGAGATTAATAAAATTGAACTTAAGAAAACTATTGAATTAGTAAATAAAACTAAGAACTGGTTTTATGAAAAAACAATAAAATTGATAGACCCTTAGTCAATATGATAAAAAAGAAAGAAGAAAACCAAATTATGACTATCAAAAATGAAAAGGGTTAATCTACCTCCAAGGAAGAGGAAATTAAAACAATAATTGGGAATTACTTTGCCAAATTGTTTGCACATAAATTTGACAATCTTAGTAAAATGGATGAATATTTACAAAAATATAAATTGCCCAGATTAACTGAAGAGGAAGTCAATTACTTAAATAACCCCATCTCAGAAAAAGAAATCAAACAAGCCATCAGAGAACTCCCTAGAAAAAAATCTCCAGGGCCAGATGGATTTACTAGTGAATTTTATCAAACTTTTAAAAAACAATTGATTCTAATACTCTACAAACTATTTGGGAAAATTAGTGAATAAGGAGTCTTACCAAATTCTTTTTATGATACAAACATAATACTGATACCTAAGTCAGGAAGAGATAAAATAGAGAAATAAAATTATAGACCAATTTCCCTTATGAATGTAGAAGCAAAAAATTTAAATTCAATACTAGCAAGAAGACTACAGCAACTTATCACAAGAATAATACACTTTGATCAGGTAGCATTTATTCCAGTGATGCAAGGATGATTTAATATTAAGAAAAACATCAGTATAATTGATTATACCAACAAAAAAACTAGCAGAAACCACATGATCATCCCAATAGATGCAGAAAAGGCTTTTGACAAAATACAACACCCATTCCTATTAAAAACACTAGAAAGTATAGGAATAAATAGGTAGCATCTATCTAAAGCCATCAGCAAGTATTATATGTAATGGGGATAAGCTAGAAGCATTTCCAATAAGATCAGGGTTAAGGATGTTCACTATCACCACACAAATAAAATCAGATCTAATTGGAAAAACATCAATTGCTCATGGCCAGGTTGAGCTAATATAATAAAAATGACAGTTTTACCTAAAGTAAATTACATATTTAGTGCCATGCCAATCAACTTACCAAAAAACTACTTTATAGAGCTAGAAAAAATAGTAACAAAATTCATTTGTTAGAATAAAAGGTCCAGAATATCAAGGGAATTAATGAAAAGAAATGCTAGGTAAAGTGACCTAGCCATGTCAGATTTTAATCTGTATTATAAAGCAGCAGTCATCAAAACTACTTGGCACTGGCTGAGGAATAAAGCAGTGGATCAATGGAAGAGACTGGGTACACGAGACTCAGCAGTCAATGACTATAGTGATCTACTGATTGATAAACCCAAAGACCCCAGTTTTGGGGATAAGAACTCACTATTTGACAAAAAACTGCTGGGAAAACTGGAATATAGTATGACAGAAAATGGGCATAGACCATTATCTAACACCATATTCCAAAATCAAATTTAAATGGGTGCATGATCTAGGTATAAAGGTGTACTCTAAGCAATCTGGGAAAGCAAAGAATAGTTTACCTGTCAGATTTATGGTAAAAGGGAAGACTTTATGACCAAACAAGAAATAAAGAGCATTATAAAATGCAAAATGGATAATTTTGATTACACTAAATTGAAAAGTTTCTGTATAAACAAAGCCAATGTAACGAACATTAGGAGAGAAGTGGAAGATTGGGAAAGAATTTTTACAACCAATGTCTCTGACAAAGGCCTCATTTCTAAAATACACAGAGATTTGAGTCAAATATATAAGAATATAAGTCATTCCCCAATTGATAAATGGTAAAAAGAATATGAACTGGCAGTTTTCAGAGGAGGAAATTAAAGATATATACAAGCATATGAAAAAATGCTCTAAATCACTATTGATTAGAGAAATGCAAATCAAAACAACTCTGAGGTACCACATCTCACCAGTCAGATTGGCTAAGATGACAAAATAGGAAAATGAGAAATGCTGGAGAAGATGTGGAAAAATTGGAAAACTAATGCATTGTTGGTGGAGTTGTGAACTGATTCAACCATTCTGGAGAACAATCAGGAACTATGCCCAAAGGGCTATAAATTATTTCATAACCTTTGACCCAACAATACCACTTCTAGGGTTGTATCCCAAAGGGATCATAGAAGTGGGAGGAAGACCTATATGTACAAAAATATTTATAGCAGCTCTTTTTGTTATGGCAAAGAATTGGAAATTAAAGGGATGCCCATCAATTGGGGAATGGCTAAACAAGTTGTGGTATATGAATGTAATGGTAATGTGCTCTAAATGACCAATAATAAGATCTATGCACATATAAAACTCTGAGGTTTCACCTCATACTCAACAAGTTGCCCAAAATGACAAAAGACGGTAACAGTCAATGTTAAAGAGTGTCTCCTGATTGATGAGTGCTCACCATATTAGCCATTCTCCACTCTGGCCATCTTTCTGACATGCCCATAATTGTATCAATGAATTGCCCTATTATTCTAGATACTATGCTTGTGATGCATGACTTCCCATACCAGACAGTAGCCACCATTCTCCATGTGGAGTACAATTTTAAATATTAGAATATAAGGTCCTTGAGGACATGGACTACCTTGCTTTTTCTAGCCTCAGTTCTTAACATAAATTAATAATATATTCATTCACTCAAATATGTGTTTATTAGGCAAAAATTTTAAAGGTAATATTTCAACTGGTTTGTAATAGGGAAAATATTTGTTAGTTATTGTAACAATAACAACTACAGTGCACTTAATAGAAGTTTCTGGAAATTGTTTTTATGCTTATTTTTACTTTCTCCATTTACTCAACAAGCATTATTAATCCCCTATTATCTGAAAAATACAGATCTGTCAAAATATAAAAGTATATTCAGTATACTAATTAATATTGAAGTTAATATGAAGGTAATAAAGTACTGCCACTTTTAAGATCAAATCTGTATTTTATTGCTTACTACTGCCAAATTAATCTTGAATCATTCTGAAATTGAATTCCTTGTTTTTCCAGAAGATTCAATTGAAACCAAATCTTCTTACTTTATTCCCTCACCTTAAATGTCTAAACTTTGATGCCAAGCTTTCAGTATCATGAACAGAATCACTCCTTACCCTGGACAGAAATGATTTCTTCCTGTCCCCTCAAGCCAAACAGTATGAAAAAATACCATTTTCCCAGAGGTTATATTATTATCTTTTGCTTTTAAAGATACACATATATTCTCTTCATTCTTTAATCAATTATATTTATGAACCTTAGTAAGAGAAATTCAACAATTTTGAATATGTGATTCCTGCAATTTTTCTTCACTTATACTATCTCCCCCACCCACACACTTCACTGAACCCAACTTTGTAATAATGAAAGTGTTAAGCAGAATCTGGCAACAAAAGAATCACATTTAACAATGTAGGTAACATTCTTCATTCGTGCAACTGATTTTTTTTTTCAAATTTCCTTCGACTTTCAATATTTAAAATATGACATTTTGTTAAACTTGTTGATTTGTCTTCCCTACTTACTTTTCTTTATACTTTATATAGTTGCCTATATTACACATAGAATATATTCTTATCACATGCTTATGAAGGTCCCCCAATAATGAGAATGGAGGTGGTGATGACCATTAATAGAAAAATTGCTGTTAAGAAAGCTATTGATACAATAAATTATGAAAAAATTCTTATTTCTTAAGCAATTTTGAGATGTGGCAAAAATTTCTAAAATAAAATATACAAATGAATCAAGCAAATAAATCTTGGAAAATATTTCTATTTGAACATTGCTTTCTTTTCATATGTTATTACAGATGCTTGCATTGGTTATTTTTGAGCTGACTTTTCTCTATAATCTGGCTATATTTAATAAAAAAAAAATGGGGGAGGGGGAAAATAGTAACAGGGCCAGACATTTCCCTTTGAAATGGCCCATTCACCCCCTGTGACCTCTTTTATTCGTCAAATTCATTTATTTTGATTCTGTGAGGTGTGAGAGACAGCAAGCTCTCCTCTACAGAGAGTCAGCAGATTATAGATGATAAATTATTTTGTCAGAGCAAGAGACCAAAGAGGAAACACCATCAGCAGAATGACCAGATGGTCTGGATAATGGTACCGTACATACCCTAACTAAACCACAACTGTTTATAAATGTATCTGTTGACAAATGTTAATTTCAAATGGAAATCCCACTCCATTGAACCAAGGAGAGTATTTAATTGAAGTTCAATATGAAAGCAGCAGAAAAGTAATAATAGAACAGAACTTTAAAGAACTATCAACTCTCTGTTCAGCACGCACCAAAGTTCTTTGAATATATTTTTATGTATGCTAGTCAGGACTAATTGTAACCAAATGCTTTAGTGTGCACTGCATATAGTCAGTCTTGACGTCACATTTGCGTGCCATGTGGTGAAGTTTTCCACTACAAACCTTAATAACTCCTGTGTGAGTGTATGTGTATTTGTGTTTGTGTGTGTGTTTGAGTGAGCAGGATGTATATATCTATGGAAAATAACAGAACTCCAAGTTGCACCCTAATTCCCAAGAAGTAACTCATACCCACAGAAGAGCCATATTCCTGATCTTGCCCTCTACTAATATCAAAGATCTCTCATCTACAGCTGTGATTGGAGACACATGTTTTGTGGAATGCAGAAAATTACCCAGAATCTAGGGGTTCAATGGTTAAAAAGCAAAGGTACTGGACCCCTACACCTCCAACATGGGTCAACCAGAGTTCCATCTCACAGAATCTGAAACTTCTAGGGGGGGAAGAGACATCTCAAGGCTAAATGGGATTGTCCCCTGCCTCCAGGCAGGGACTGCCTCGAATATCTGAGACAACTGAAACATTGATTCTAATAGGGCTATTCAAAATGTAACAAGAAACTGATTTTTATTATAAGGCAAGTAATAATTACAAGTGTTAACAGGACTGACCAAGCCCAGTCCTTATGAACAAATGAAGCTTGCTCAGCTGATGCAATTCCTACATGGAGTCTGAAGTATGCACAGACCTCCTGTCACTGATTCTGGTATGCTAACCATGTGGTGAAGAAATGGACTTTTGATTGGCTGCTGAGCCAAAACTGGGGAGCATTCAAAAGACCCTAACCAGGTTAAAGTCTCTTTCTCTCCTTTCTGGTTTTGAGTGAGAATGACATTTAGTAAATGTCCAGATGAGCAGAGGTATCAAAGCCTGTCCTGCTCAGAACTGAAATGTGCCTTACAAATATGAATCTTCTTTTCTTCAGCTTGTGGCATTAGTTCTTTCCTGTTTTTAGAGGAAGAAGGAAACAAACATTTATTAAGTGCCTTCTATGTGCCTGGCACTGTGCTAAATACCGGAGATATAAATACAAGCAAAAGGAAGAGGCCCTGCCCTCAAGGAACTTACCTTCTAATGGGGGAAGACAAGGGGGAGCTGAAAAGTGTGTGTGGGGGGAGAAGTGGGGTAAAAAGGTTTCCAGTACCAGGGACATAGAATCTCATTGGTGGAGAAGACCTCAAAGCCCACTGAGTCTAAAAGGTACCCTTAAGAAAGAAATGCCCTCTAAAATTTCCCTGAGATGTATTCATCTCATTTCCATTTATAGTCCTTCAAAGCAGGAAACTCACTACTTCCTAGGGCACACCATCATTTCACTTTAAGGTCACTCATTATTATGAAGTACTTCTTTATACTTAAGGTCTATCTCTTTGTACCTTCCATCATTTCTCCTAATTTTGCTGTATTCCTCTTTCACAAGACAGTTCTCTAAATGCTTAAGGAAAGCTTATCATGCCCCATCCCACTTTTCTTCTTGAAAATTTTTTCATATTTTCTTCAACCCATCTTTATTTCATGGGGATTTCAGTTCTCCAATCTTTCTGTTGTTAAGTCATTTTTCAATTGTGTCTAACTCTTCTTGACCCTATTTTGGAGGTTTTCTTGCCAAAGATACTGGAGTGGTTTGCAATTTCCTTTTCCAGTTCATTTTACAGTGAGGAACTGAGGCAAACAGGGTTAAGTGACTTATCTGAAGTCACACAGCTATTTAGCGTCTTCCTGACTCCAGACCCAGCACTTTATCCACTCTGCCGCCTCCTGAGTCATCCTAATTTATACGTTCTATATATTGTGAATATATTTTCCAAAACAGGATGCTCAGAACTGCTTACAATACTTGGAGTATGTTCTGACCAGAATAGAGTACAGCATAACACCCTCATTCTAGACTCTATGATTATGCAAAAGTCTTAGGTGTGGCTTTATTAACTTCAGGACTGTAAATACTACAAGTTCATAGAAAATATTGTTATTATTTAACAATTATTTAAATAATATTTAAAATAGTATTTCTTATTAAAATTCAACATAATCTGTCTTATGCTATGCATTGTTATAATCATTTTTCTGTTTTTCACATTTATTTATTTTATTTTTAATTTATGGAATAGAACAAGCATTTCCTTACCATGGTATAATAAAAACAATAATTGCACTTGAAACTGCAAATCTATTATGTACCACTTGTTGCTTCATTTAAATACATAACAGTTACGTAAATTTCTTTTTTTTAAATCACTTTTTAAACTTTGTACAAATTTTTGTTAGCTGCTTCTTAGTAACTGAATGGATTGCATTTGTAATACTTGCCTTAAAGTCATTCAAAGAATAAGGTTTTGAAGCATATATAATGGTTTTGATATGACCCCACAAGTAAAAGCTTAATGGAGATAGATGACATAATTACTTTAAGTGACCGGACAAGAGGACTTTTTTTTATTGATCCATTTGTCTGAACATGTAATGTTGAAACTGTTGAACATGTGATATGATGGCAGGTTGCCCCATTGTCTTAAAATTTAAATGGAAATTGTATTATTCAAAATGAAGACAACTAGTAAAAATTCAAATAATTAAACTTTCAACTGATATTTTCATTATTTGACTTCCTTAAAGTCCCAACAAAAATTCCACGCACAAGCCAAAGTTATAATTACCAAGCAAACGAATAGGATGCAAAGTCTTTGAATAAATAATAGTAATAATACATGTTGAATTTTTAAGTTGGTGCCTGCAAAAAAGTCATCTCAGATGGTCTTCATCACGGATTCTCATCTATTTATTATCTCCCAGATTTAATCAGATTCTAGTACTTGTTTTTCCAGATGCATTCTAGAAGATACTGACTTCACATACCTAATGAACACTTACCATCTTCTAAACTTTAAGCTGTCTGAGGGAAGGAAATTACTTTGCTCTTCATGCCCATTACATCACCTTACACATAGTAATAAATAAATATTGGCTGAATAAATGAAAGAATTTTTCTTAATTTTACATAGGAAAATGGAATTGTATCATCCTTTCCTGTACCCCATGGTCTTTTCTACTAGAAAAAGTCATAAGGAAAGAAGGTGGTTTGGGGAAGTAAAGAAGCAGAAGTCTTACTTTCTCCAATGGAATTGTATTTTTACCTTACTGACCCTTAACTTCATCAGTGTGGATGGATACTCTGTCAATATAGATATCAATCCCTCTATCGCTTATTAGAAGTATTTAAAGAGTTGTTGAGAAAAATTTTACTACCCTACAGCCAATTTGGTGAAGAGGCTCTTCAGACATTTTTAGCTTAGTCCTTTGTAGACAGGTACATCCTATGAGAGTTCATATTCTGCTAGCAAAGTCTTCAAACTACCTAGGTCGCATCTGTGCCACAATCAGTCATCAGAGTAGGACTTTACTGGAGGAAAATAGAACTTAATGGTTATAAATGTGCTGAGAAACAATTTGCAAACAGAAGCAGAATAGAGAGATACATAACTTGAGAGCCAGCCTGGTATAATGGAAAGAACCTTGGATCGAGAATGAGGAGACCTGGGTTCGAGTCCTGGTTCCATAACTTACTGTGTGATATTGGACACTTTACCTAATTTTGCTCAGCCTTGGTTTCCCCTTCTGCAAATGGAGAAAAGTTCACATGAAAGGACTGATATAAATATCAAATGAAATAATGTATTAAAAAGTGCTATAAATCACCATTTTGAAACCTAACCTGATAAGATTTGAATAGGTGCTTCTTCAATTTTAGGGACTGGACATATTCAGTAAAGGTCATGAAATGTGCTTGTACCAAGGGATATATATGTGGTGGGGGAAGGGACTTAGGGGAGTCCCAGATGATTTAAAAAAATAAACTTTTTCACTTCTCATCACATTCAACAACTTAATAAAAAAGTAACCCATGTCTGTATGAAATCTTCCCCCAGCTGGTTCTGACAGATATTTATTTGAAGCACCAACACAGATGAAAATTAAATCCAGTTCTGGGGAAAATAAAATGAGTTTATGGCAGACTGTATTCAATAAACTGGGAGCACAACTGGTATTTTCCTACCCACTTAAAGTAATAATAAAATGACTACATAGGCAAAGGGGACAGATTCTAAAACAGACACTCCCTCCTGAGAAGCAATGTGGAGTAGTAGGAAAAGTGCTCAATCAGGAGACCTGGGTTCAAGTTCTCACTCTGCTACTTACTGGCTATATGTCTCAGTCACTTCTGCTCTCTGGGACTTCAATTCCTTGTGGGATAAAGTGGGATCCTAAATCTAATTACTTCATGGAATTGCTTTGAGAATCAGATAAGATAGTATTTATAGCATGCTTCACAAGCTTTCAAGCACAATATATAAATGTCTACTCATAATTATTACAATGGCTGCCCCATATTCCATTAGTGCTTTATGTGAGGGTTGAGATTCCAGGGGAAAGCAGACAATGGTTCAGGGAAGGTAGAGCATCCAAGCACCACCATTCTCCATGGTTATCAATTATTACTTAGGCTATAAAGAGCTACAAGACCTTCCCTTGATATTGAGGATCATTGACAGGTGGTAAACGTATTGCCTCTCACTGAAGGTCTTCAAGCAAATCTTGAATAACCACTTGTGATTTATGTTGTAGACGAGATTTTGGTTTAAAAAAATGTCTAAATGACCTCTGAGGTATTTAAATCATTGGGAAGAAAGAGTAAAAGGTAATTTAGACTTAACATAAGGAAATACTTTATAACAATTAGAGTTTTCCAAAAGTAAAATGTTCTTCCTTTGGGTTCCTCTTCAAACTCTAGATAAACAGTTATCTGCTATTGATTGTAGAGAATTTTTATTCAGGTATGGAATTGGACTAGATGGCCTGAAGTCCCTCTGAAATCTGTGATTTGTCTCTTCCAATTTTAAGAGTCTGTGATTTTATCACTTGATGACTGTTTAAAAAATAAATAAAATATAAAGGAGGCTTAGACCCACCTGCTAGACAGCAATCCATTTGAAAAGGATCTGAGGGTTTCAGTGGGCTGAAATTTCAATATGAATAAAAAAGTATGATACAATGACCTAATAGAAAGATAATACAATACTAGGCTGTATTAAGAGAGGCATAGTGACAAGTCCTAAGGGGATGATGTGTTTCTGTATTCTTCCCTAGTCAAATCATATTCTGAGTATTGTATTCATTTCTGGGCATCACAATTTAGGCAGGACATTGGTCAGAGAGAGAGAGAGAGTGCTCCAAGGGGGAGGCAATAAGGGAAATTCCAAGTTAATGCTGTATGAGGAGCAATTGAGGTAGTTAGGGATATTTACCAAAGTGAAGAGAAAATGGAGTGGGTGAGTAGATTTCATTACTGCCATTAGATAGATAGATGAAGCATTTTTGAGTGTTTATTGAGTGTTAGGCCTTGTGCTAAGTGCTGGTGATACAAATACAAGTAAACAAGACAGTCCCTACTGTCAAGGAGCTTACATTCTAACAGGGAAAGACAACACATAAAAGGAAAGTAGGGAAGTCGCCTGGTGCACATGTGTGCACACGAGAGAGAGAGAGAGAGAGAGAGAGAGAGAGAGAGAGAGAGAGAGAGTTGAAGGGTACTGCAAGATTAGTTCTCCTTGGCCCCCAGAGGGAAAAGCAAGAAGTAACAAGGAGTATCTGACTCTTTGTGATCCTATTTGGGGTTTTCTGGGCAAAGACACTGGAGTGATTTGCCATTTCCTTCTTTGGCTTATTTTACACACAAGAAACTAAGGAAAACAGGGTTAAGTGACTTGTGCAGCAGGTAAGATAGTTTAGTAACTGTCTGAGGCCAGATTTGAACTCAGGAAGATGAGTCTTCTAGATGTACTCTATCTACTGCCCCAGAGGCACAATTGAGTTTTCTGTAATAAAAAAACTTCCCAATAACTAGAGCAGTCCATGAGCAAATTATGGAATACAAATGTAATGGGACTTAATTTTACCATACTAAATAATGAAAGGGATGGTTTCAAAGAAACCTGGGAAGATTTGTATGAATTGCTACTTGAGTGAAGTGAGTGGGATGAAACATTCATTTTTAAAGATGGCCAAATGTGGAAATTTGTTTTGCTTGCCTATGCATAATCTGCTTCAAGGGATTTATTTTTCTTTTTTTTTCAATTTGAGATGAGGAGTTGACTGTGGGGTCGAGAAGAGAGGAGGAATAAGAAAATACTGATATTATTTGTTGTTAATTTCAGGAAAATAAAAATGAAATAAAAGGAAAAAAGATTATTTGGGACTGAGCATGAAAGAGAATCAGTGTCTCAGAATAGAAACCTGGCGCAGATTCTCAGAAGCACAACATTTGGGAATATACATAAAGCATAATGGATAGCTGAATGAATGAAGGTCCTTAGCATCAATTCTTAATTCAGGGTTAGTGAGCCATAGCATGAGTGTATGAGGAAAGTGGGTGCTAGGGTCAGGTAGAGGCCCTAGATGCCCCCTGCTTCTGTAGCTTTCAGGAGAGGTCGTGTCACCCTGTGATGATGCCCACTGAGTGATGTTAGCATGATGGAACAATGATGACAAGCCCTGGGGGATGCTCAATGTTAAATTCCCACTAATCATTGCAGGGAGAATCAAGAATGTGCAAGTGAGCATGGAGCTAACATGTCAGGAGTTAGGGTCTCAGTTACTTTGGAGTATGGAAATAATTTGATAGTAGAAATCAGTTAAAGATTCTCTGTAGCAATATTTCATAGTGATTTTGAAATGTACAGAGAAGGTTCTTTTCAGTCTCTACTTCTGAGTATATAGAAAAATAACAGCTTCAAAAGCCTTCCCAAGGTTGGAAATAGCCTTTCATCTACTTGTCAATAGGATAAGAAATATAGGCTGGAATACTCCTACAATCCAGATAGTGCTTTAGCACTCAAGAATCAGAAGGTAATTCCTGACATTAGGATGTTTCTTATAGTAGTGGGTTGAATGGAACATAAGTCCTTCTCTTGGTAGTTCAGAATTTCTGTCTGCACTCTCTTTCCTTCTCTATCTCTATGCCCTTGTGAAGCAGTTCCTTCTATATTACCCTTACACAGCTCCTTCTACATTATCCTTACACTTGAATCCTTTGTTTTCTTGTCTTATTGCCAAAAAATCACTTGCTAAATCCAGACTTAGTTGACTCCCACCATATACCACCTTTGCTCCTGTTCACATGCTGCTGAACAGAGCTGGGAAAAGTGATAAAACTGTGCTGACTGGGTCCAATACAAATTTATATTACATAATCTCAAATAGGCCCTTGTGGAAAGTAATCCTTTTATATCTTCCTGATCATCTCAGCCTCCCACTTACCACTACAGCTATTCTGCACCCTTCCTTTCTTTCTCACCCTCCCATGGTGCCTCCTCTCCAACTCTCATTCAGTCACATCATAGTGACTGAAAAAACTAAGTGTATTCACTGAGAAATCCCTCTTCTTTAACCCTCCAAATTTCCCATTACTCAGACCCCTTTCTCATTATTTCCTCCTTTACTTCTGTCCCTCATTAAGTCACCCAAGCAGACCTCTCTATATGTAGTATCGTGAGTAAATATTTTTGAAAAACAGTTTCTGGGTAAATTATAATCACTTTTATCAGCCACAGTTAGAAAATAATTTACAAAAAATGGCTCATTTTTCCTATAACCAAAGAAAGCTAACCTGTGAGACCTTCAATATTTATAAAGCCTTTGGAAAGGGGGGTATACCTGATGGTGGAAATCAGTTCTGATTGGTCATTATTCAGTTTAATCTGCTCTCTTCACAGTTACCAATGATCTTTTTGTTGTTGTTGAGTCATTCCAGTCATGTCCATCGACCCTTTTAATGGCCTTTTCTCGATTCCTATCCTCCTTTGATCTTTCTACACCTTTGGACACTGTCAATAACTTTTACTCCTGGATTTTCTCTACATTTTCATGACATTGTTCTATAATGATTTTTCCTCCTGCATAGCTGATTGTTCTCTCAGTCTCTTTTGTTGGATCTTCCTCCACGTTGTAACCATTAACCCTGCGTTTCCCAAGTCTCTGTCCCAGATCCTCTTCTCTTCTCCCTCTATACTATCTCATTTGATAATCTCATCGACTCCCTTATCAGTTCAGTTATCACTTACATGGCTCTCAGATCGATCTCTTTGTAGATCTCATATCTTCAACTGCCTCATGGATTTCTCATCCTAAATGTCCTACAGGCATCTCAAACTCAAAACCTGCAAAAGAGAACTCATTATCTTTCCCTCCAAACTCTCCCCTCTTCTTAACTTCCCTATTAAGTGAAGGACACCACCATCTCCTAGCCATGTAGGCCCTCTCACTCTTAGTATCAACTTCTTTCTCCCATTTACCACACATATCCATTCTGCTATGAAATCTTTTCATTTCTGCCTTCAATAGATCTTTCATAATCATCTCTTTCATTCTAGTCACACGACCACCATGCTAGTACAGGCCCTCATTTCTCCAGGTATGGACTAATGCAGTAGTTTTCCTCTGATTGATATACATTCTTTCTCTTTCCAATTTCCAATCCATTTTCCATTCATCTTTCAAAATGATTCTCCTAACATTGTACCCAGTAATGACAATATTTGAAGGGACAATCAACTATGAAAAACTTAGAAACTCTGATCAGGATAGTGATCCAAGACAATTCCAAAGGACCCATGATGAAAGATGCTATCTACCTCCAGAGGAAGAACTGATGAATTCTAAATACAGAGTGAAACATATTCCCCCCCCCCAACTTTCTTTGTTTTTATTGTTTTTCTTGCTTTTTTTTGCATAATGTAGTTGATACAGAAATATATTTTGCATGACTTCACATGTATTCTTGATATCAAACTGTTTGCCTTCTCAAACAAATTGTTATCAAAGTGTTTGCCTTCTTGGATTTTGAATAATTATAAGGGAAATGGCAAAGAAGAAGCAGGAATGGAGAGAATTTGAACTCAAAATTTTTAAAAATGAGTGTTAAATTTTTATATGTAATTAGGAAATATTTAATGAAAAAAATAAAATAATTTCTTAAAATGGGTCTTCAAAAGTGCCAGTCTGGCAATATCATTTTCCACCTTTGTTACTTAAAAAAATTCCAGCGGCTCTCTATTATCTCTATAATAACAACAAGCATTTATTAAGGATCTGTAATATTTTGGGCACAGTGCTAAGGACTGGAGATACAAAATGAAGAGGCAAAACATAGTTCCTGCATCCAGAAAAATTGCAGTCTAATGGGAGAGATAACATGTAAATAAAAATGTATAAAGTCCTCTGTTTGAATTTTAAAGCTTATTTCAAACCTGGCCACTTCCTGTATTTCTAGTCTTCATAGACTTTCTTATCTCAGATATATTCTAAAATCCAGCAACATTGGCCTCTTTGTTGTTCCTCCCACAGGGCACTCTATTTCCCAATTCCACACTTACTTCGCTTGCTCTCTACTATACCTGGGATGTTCTCCTTCTTTACCTCTGCCAGTTGGATTCTTTTAAAGACTGTTAAAATAATACTCACTAAAAGAGACCTTTCCATTTCCCCCCACCTCTCGCACTACTTCTAATGGTTTCCATCTGATATATTCTGTATATACCATGTATGTATGTATGTATGTATGTATGCGTGTATATAGTTATAGTTATTCGCATGTGATTTTGCCTATTGTAACGTGAGCTCTTTGAGGGCATGGACAATGTTTTTGCCTCTTTGTATTCTTGCACTTAGCACAGGGCCTGATAGCAAGTACTTAGTAAATTAAATGCTTATCGACTGATTAGGGAGGATCAACATATAATTAGTGAGTTGAAAAGTTTGCTAATGGCTAGCTTCTGTCCCATTACCATTATAACCTATTCAAAATCCAAAAATGCTACTGTGGCCCAGTACCCCTACGCTCTTAATTTACAAAGACCAAGTTCAAACTCAAGGGCTTTCCACAAAACATTTTTTGGCTTGCACTCCACCAAAGGTACTTCTAAATCTTAACAGATGTGGATAAAGGAGTCCTCAGCTCTTATCAATGCCATCAGATTAATGCTGTATATCGGATACAAGACCGTCTTTATTTTGCCTCACAGAAAGAATGTAAAAAACCACAAAGGAATTCAATGAGCCCATAAACAATAAAGATCAACTCTCCTTCACCCTTAGATGACTCTGCTCTGTTTCCTCAAGGACCTAGATAGTCCTCTAGTCTGTTAGAGCCACCCTGTGGTTAAATTAAGTCAGGTTGATAAACATCTGAAAGGTAATAATAATAACAATAATAATAATTTGAAATTTGAAGTGTAATTTGACACACTAATGCACAATAAAAAAGCTGATATTTTGATTCTTCTTGATCTATGTTTCCTTTCCTGCAAAGGGCGGTAAAAATAATGCCCTGTGATGTGACTATGTAACAGCAGAAGGATGAGTATTAGTAATAGCAATAAGGTTTGAAAGTTATTAAGAATTATCTTTCTTTCTATGAGTTGGAGAATATGTTTACATTAACCTGCCGAAGGGCATTGCCTAGTTGTTAAGATATGGAAGAAAGAATCCTTTAATCCTCAACCACCCACGTGGAAATAGATAATGGTCTTTGACTTGTTGTCTGTTTCCTATTCTGTATACAGGAAATGAAGAGTCTTCACTTTCCTTCCTAACCAAGAATTCTCTGTAAGACATGAAAACATTTCCGAATTTTTCATCTCATCCCTCTTCATCACCGAATATGTCTTAGATCAGTGATAGATAAAAATATTGTGATTCAGAATGAAGCCATATATAGGAATTTTGTAGAAAAGCAATGCTAGGAATAGTCATGGAGCATATGGAAATTTATATTAAGAGTGGGGAAAGGAGAACCTCCAATTAGATTCTGACATCTTCAGATGGGGCAAGAGCCCAGAATCCTCAAAAGTGGTTATAGTCTGCTATAAAGCCAATTTCACAATCACCATTAACCAAAAGAACCACATGAGTACTATATTCAAAGTCTATCGTCATGATACAAATATTAGAAATTTTGAAGTAATATAAGGTGAAAGTCTCAGGAACTCAAATTCTGAATACAGATCACCTTGAAGTTTATCTGTAAGTATTAAAATTGGTGTCATACAACAGTTGGTAGCTCTGTATGTATAATTCTCTGTTTGAACCAATAACTCAATAAATACTTGGTAGATAAATAAAAGACTCAAGAACATGCACTAGTTTCAATGAAGAATCTGGGAAGGGAAGGTCAGCAGTGCTTTTTTTTTCTCTCCTGCATGGCACCAAAGGGGCCACAGTTATATATTCTAGAACTAGAGGGGATAGTTGAAATCATAGATGATGACCCTCTCTAACAGCAAGTTCCAATTTAAGAATGAACAATCATAGAGATTAAAGAGTAAGGAAAATTTTCCCTAGTCAGATGACATCTGGAGAATCATATTAAATTCTGGGTACCACACTAATAAACTCTGGTTTATTTAGAGGTTGTTTTTTTTTTTCATTTAGAGATAAAGTATTTAGAGAAGAATGATGAGGATGGAGAAGAGACTCAAAAAGCAATATATAGTTTCCTTCCTTATCTCTTTTAATTAGCACTGTTTTTGCTTTTGCTTGTCTGAGATCAGAATTGATACCCCTGTTTTGTTTACTTCAGCTGAAGCATAATCCTAGCCTTTTACCTTTACTATATGTGTATCTCTCTGCTTCAAATATCTTTTTTGTGAACAACATATTGTAGAATTCTGGTTTTTAATCCACTCTGCTATCTGCTTCCATTTTATAGGAGAGCTCATCCAATTCACACTCACAGTTATGGTCACTGTGTATTTCCTTCCATCCTATGCCCCCAACCCCCATTTATATATTTCTCTCTCCTTTCACCCTGTCCCTCCTCATCAGAGTTTTGCTTCTGACCACCAATTCCCTCAATCTGCCCTCTCTTCTATCAGCCTCCCTTTCCCCCCTTTCCCATCCTACTTCTGCCCTCCCTTCTTCCCTCCCTTCTCTCAGCCCCTCCCCCTATTTTGCTTTTCTTTCCCCTTTCCTCTTCTACTTCCCTATAGGATGAGAGATTTCTATACTCGACTGAGTGTTTAGGTTATTTCCTCTTTGAGCCAAATCTGATGAGAGTAAGGTTCAAACAATGCTCAACCCCTCCTTTCTTTCCCTCTTCTGTAACAGGTCTTTTGTACCTCTTCATGTGATACAATTTAACCTATTCTGCCTCCCCTTTTCCTCTTCTCCTAGTCCAATCCTTTTTGTCACCATTTAATTTTTTTATATCATCATATCAGTCAACTTATATGAATATCCTCTGTCTATGTATAATTTTCTGTATATGGAAAAGAGCTTTAATCTTATTGAATGACATGTTTTTATTTTTCTTTCCTGTTTACCTTTTTATGCTTTTTGTGTGTTTGAAGATCAAATTTTCTGTTCATCTCTGTTCTTTGCATTAAGAAAGTTTGAATGTCAACGGGTTTGCCGCCAGAACACAGGTGTTGTGAAAACCATCGCTAAACATCCACAAAAATGGGCAAGGAAAAGACTCACATTAACATTGTCATCATTGGACACATAAATTTGGGCAAGTCCACCACCACGGGCCACCTTATCTACAAATGTGGTGGAATTGATAAGAGAACCTTGAGAAGTTCGAGAAGGAGGCTGCTGAGATGGGAAAGGGCTCCTTCAAATATGCCTGGGTCTTGGATAAACTGAAGGCTGAACGTGAGCGTGGTATCTCTATTGATATCTCCCTGTGGAAATTTGAGACCAGCAAGTACTATGTGACCATTATTGATGCTCCAGGACACAGAGACTTTATCAAGAACATGATTACAGGCACATCTCAGGCTGACTGTGCTGTCCTGATCGTTGCTGCCAGTGTTGGTGAATTTGAAGCTTGTATCTCAAAGAATGGGCAGACCCATGAGCATGCCTTTCTGGCATACATGCTAGGTGTAAAACAACTGATTGTTGGTGTAAACAAAATGGATTCCACCAAGCCCCCCTACAGCCAGAAGAGATATGAGGAAATTGTCAAGGAAGTCAGTACCCATATTAAGAGGACTGGCTACAACCCTGACACAGTAGCTTTTGTGCCAATTTCAGGTTGGAATGGTGACAAGATGCTGGAGCCAAGCTCTAATATGCCTTGGTTCAAGGGATGGAAAGTCACTCTTAAGGATGGCAATGCTAATGGAACTACAGTGCTTGAAGCTTTGGATTGCATTCTGCTACCAACTCATCCAACTGACAAGCCCCTCCAAGATGTTTACAAGATTGGTGGTATTGGTACTATACTTGTTGGCAGAGTGGAAACTGGTGTTCTAAAACCAGGCATGATGGTCACCTTTGCCCCAGTCAATGTTACAATTGAAGTAAATTCTGTTGAAATGCACCATGAAGCTTTAAGTGAGGCTCTGCCGGGTGATAACATTGCATTCAATGTGAAGAACATGTCCGTCAAAGATGCATGCTGTGGTAATGTGACTGGTGATAGCAAGAATGACCCACCTATGGAAGCAGCTGGTTTCACTGCACAGGTTATTATCCTGAACCATCCAGGCCAAATCAGTGCTGGCTATGCACCTGTTCTGGATTGTCACACTGCACACATTGCTTGCAAGTTTGCTGAACTGAAGGAAAAGATCGATCGTTGTTTTAGTAAGAAGCTGGAAGATGGCCCAAGTTCCTGAAATCTAGTGATGCTGCCATTGTTGACATGGTTCTTGGCAAGCCCATGTGTGTGGAGAGCTTCTCTGATTATCCTCTTTTGGATTGTTTTGCTGTCTGTGATATGAGGCAGACTGTTGCAGTTGGTGTTATCAAGGCAGTTGACAAGAAAGCTGCTGGAGCTGGAAAGGTCACAAAATCTGCCCAGAAGGCTAAATGAATATTTTATACAACACCTGCCACCCCAGTCTTAATAAGTGGTGGAAGAACAGTCTCAGAACTGTTTATCTCAATTGGTCATATAAGTTTAATAGTAAAAGACTGGTTAATGATTACAATGCAATGCATTGTAAAAGCTTCAGGAGGAAAGGAATGCTTTTGTGGACCATTTGTTTCATGGCAGTTTTAAGTTATTAGTTTTTAAAATCAGTAATTTTTAAATGGAAACAACTTGACCAAAAATCTATTACAGAATTTTGAGACCATTAAAACAGTTTAATGCAAAAACAAACAAAAAAAATGTTTGAAAGTCTTTTATTTTATTGAATGTCCATCTTGTTAATTTCAGAGGTCAATGGGGGGGAGGGGAAAGAGAGAGTTATAGAAAGACCTCTTGCAATAGGTAGAATTTGATCTGAGTTTTAAAAGAAGTCAGGAGGTAAAGATGAGAAGGGAGAGCACTGCAGGTATGGGGAACAGCCAATGAAAAAGCTTGTAATATGGCATTGGAATGTTATTTGACTTGAACAACCTGAAGGCCAGCATTACTGGATCAAAGAAAATACATCAATGAGACAGTGGAATATAGATATAAGTCAATCAACATTCGTTATCATCATCATCATCCTCATCATCATTCATGTACTTAACAAATATTAAGTGCTCACTTTATGAATTGCATAATTTAGATATTGTATAAATAAGGCTTAATAAACACTTTCTTCAAAAATTTTATAATATAATCTGGGTAAATTAGATATTTATGTGTGTCAATACAGACCAAGAAAGTCAATGGTATCAGTTTAAAATGTTCAATAGAGCTATGAGACTTAATATTCTGAAAAAAAAAGAAAAGAAAAATAAAATACAGGGAGTGGAAATAAGTATAAAGATACAGAAAAAGTAGGAAAGGGCCAAGTTATAATGGCCTTTAAAAGCTACATCATTTTATATTTGATCTTGGTGTAATATTAAATTTATAAGAGTTTATTGAATAGAATAGGAGGCACACAATAAAAAGTATGCTTACAGAAGATCATTTTGGCAGCTGAGACAAGAATGATAAACTAGAGTAGGGAGAGATTTGAAACAAGGAAAGCAGAAGGTTCTTGTAATGGTCCATGCGTAAGCAGGTATTAAGGTCCTATACTATATCAGGTATACCAGTATACCCTATATATACTATATAGGGTAGTGACTATGTGAGCAGAGAGAAGGGGATGTATTTGAAAGATGTTGTGGAGATACAAACAATAAGGTTTTGCTACAGGGTTGGATATGTTAGGTGAGTGTAAGAGAAGAGTTGAGAATTATATTAAGGTTGGGAGCTCAGGTGACGGGAAAATTAGTGGTGTCCTAACAAGTTTTAGGGACCTTAGGAAAAAGGTAGGTACCTGGGGAAAAGATAATAGGTTTTATTTTGGCTTCATGAAGAACAAGTCATGCCAAACCAGTCCATTTCTACTTCCTCCCCATTTTTTTTCTGAAACTAGTTTGATAAGGCAAGAAATAGCCTATATGTAGTTTACCTAGATTTTAGCAAAGCATTTGGCAGTCAGTCATGCTATTATTTTTCAAATAAGAAAGAAATACTTAAACTAAATGTTAATACCCTTAATGGTTCAATAGCAACTTGCAAAGAGGTCCTTAGTGGAGAATTTCAAGGAATTATCCTGGTCTCTAATTTGTTTGTTAGACAGAAAAAGGCACAGATGGCATACTTGTTAAATTTGCAAGTGATACAAAGTTATGAGTTAATTTCTAGATGCTAGGATTGAAAAGGACCTTGACAGTCTAGAACATTGGACCCCAATATAATAATATGAAATTTAGAAGGGATAGATGTAAAGCCTTATATACGTGTTCAAAAAAAGTCAGCTCTAAAAGGATGATGGAGGAAAGGTAAGATAATAAATAGTCCATCTGAAAAAAAGATCTTGTGGGCTCTTAGTAGACTGCAAGTTCAACAATAGCATAGGTAACTCCAAAAAGCTATTATTTGGATTTCATTTAGAAATATAGTGGCCAAGACTAGGCCATACTCTCTACTTATCAGATCACATATAAAGTTTAGTATTCAGTATTTTAGGAAAGATTGATGATCAGGAAGACATCTAGAGAAAGGAAGACAAAATTATGTAGAGCATTGGGATCATGATGTATGATGATCAGTTTAAAGAACTGAAAATATCTCACCTTGAAAAGAGGGAAGCTAAGGAAAAGGTGGTGATGGTGGAAGAAAGGAGATATAACAAATTTTTTCAAACTTTGGAGGGCTGTCATATGAAGAGGCATTACTGCTTGGTATAACCAGGAATAATGGATAGAAGTTATAAAGAAGCAAATTTAATTTGCACTAGGTTAAGTTTTTTTGTGCCCTTTGACCATCTGATAAAGCCTATGAACTCCAGAATAATATTTCAAATTCGTAAAACACACAAAATTACAAAGGAAACCAATTATACTGAAAAACAGTTGTCGAAATGTATTTTAAGTTCATGCACCTCAGGTTCCAAACCCCTGAGGTAGATTAAAGCATCCTAATAATGAGAGTAGATTTCCTAACATTCCCTTTCACTAGAGGTTTCCAAGCAGGAGATAATCATATACTTTGGATTAACTACTAAGGTTTCTTTACAGATTGAACTGGATGGCCTCTGAGATACCATGATTAGATTTCTGTCATATAGCTGATACAAGAATTGCCTTCTGGTGAGATGAGTTTGATTTGGCCATTTATGCAGTGAAACTTATTTCCAGGGAGTTAGGTTGGAAAAACATTTAAAAACAGGTACAGATATAATAGAGTAGCTATGAAAGTAAACAGAATATATAACTGAAAGTCAAGAGGTAGCATGATAAATAGGAATAAAGAGACAGGAGGGCCTGAGACCCACCTCTGATACATATTTTCTGGATGACAGTGTTGCAGGTCACATATTTGACACCTTTACTCTAGGCAGTACTTAGGTTTTATTTCACAGATAAGGTGCTAACCTTTTTGGTAGAGTTCCCTCTACAAATGAACTCATATATCCTTATCTCTAATTAAAGGCTGTATTATCATAGCACCAACAGGTACAATTGTGTTGCTGAAGTTCAATATTAGCAGTCTTCCAAGACGAATTACTAAATGGAGTAACTCATTAGCACAAACTCAAGACTATGTGGGGAAATGTGCCCTCCATTTGCATATTTGAAGTTGTCACAAAAGTTTCTTCAGTTGTTTCTGACAACGACAGCAACAAAATCTGTAGGTGCCATATTGGCCTGTGCTGGGTAGTTAGTCCCTGGACCACATCTGGTGGCCCGTGTAACCTTGCTTGTCCATTGCTCCATTCTTCTTCGCATCTCAGCTGTTCATAAATGTGGTGGGAGTTGACGCAGTGAGGCGGCAGGGCCAAAGAATATCAATAGTTGGCAAAAGAAAGGGAAGAATTGTTCTTGTTCCATTGGCACACCTAAAATGGACTTTGATGCATACTACAAAAGCCTTGGCATTTGAGAGAAATTGGTTGCGTGAGTGACTTTCACCCAAACAAACCCAATACATTCCATCTTTGTGCTGAGCATGGGGCTGGCCTGAAAATTTGTGACAAAAGCAGATGTTTAACACTGGAAAAAGAGCATTCCACACATTCATCAAGAACACTTCTTGGCAAAATCAAGTCCACGGTACAGGGCGCATATGTGTCTCCATGGTCGATAGTGCAAAAACCACATTGGTTATCCGGGAAGCACTAGAAAACAATGTGTATTTATGGAAATGCCTAAGAAACATGAAGTTATTTTTAACCACAACAATAACAAAAAGTTGGCATTTGTTTTTGTGCAGATGCATAGAATTTCCTAAAAACTAATTTCTTTGAGCAGAAAAATAAGTTTGTAATACTCCACTGTTACAGTTATGATCATTTATAATTAACCACTAAAAAGAGTTGGGTAGTAGGTGTGGTTCTTTATCTCTGGAAAATTTTAAGAAGAGAAAAGAGCTGGAAACGGAGTCTGCATGGGTACAAAACACTCAGATTTTATTGAGAGATTTAGCTCCATCCATCACACTAGAGTCTGTCCACATGTTTCTGCATATAGTAGGAAATATGCTACCATTCCTTAATCCAGTGAAATTGATTTCATTGTGTATTGAAGAGAATGAGCTGGACAATGGTTTTCTCCTTAATTAGTAGTTTGAGCTTGGGCAAATAACTTAAGATCTCTGGGCTTCATTTTCCTCATCTCAAATAGAAGGGAGATGGATAAGACAATCTGTAGGTATCTTCCAGATATAACATTCTATAATTTCACAATTTCTTTATCTGTAAAATGACATTTGACTAAATGATATTTAAGATTCCTTCTGTCTATAGTCTTCTATGATTGGGCTGTGGTAAGTTGAATTGATTGAAACCTTCATTTGTATTCAATTCTGTAACACTCATAAAATTTTCCAACAGGCAAATTAACAAAGATATAAAATACGGTCCCTGCCCAGAGCCAAAACTAGAAATTCTGGCACCTGGAACAAATTTAAGTCAATGGGCACAAGCAAGAGACAAAGACTCTTAGACACCCCAAGGCCATTACTAGAGATGTTGGTGTGCATTGCACCGCTGGTCCTGTATAGCATGGATTCCCAGGCCAGGTAGCAAGACAGAGGTGTATCTCAGTTGGGAGGAGTCATACCAGCCAGGTGGAAGGATAAGACAACCTTCTGAAAAGGGTATGACAGTAGCAGAACATCTAGAAGTAGAAACCTGGGGGAAGAGAACAGGACCTGCATAGAACCATGAAGCAGATTTTCTCCCTCCACACACATGCCCCATATTGACTCATTGAGTAGGGAAAATTCTCAATCATCCTATATTAGTGATTACTATCTTTGCTCTCAAGGAATTTATATTCTTGTTGAGAAATAAGTGAAAGGCTGCAGTGTGTCAGAATGCAAAGAGCATTGATTCTACAATCAGAGGACCTAGCCTAAGGTCAAATCCTAACTTAGATCCTCAATTTCCTCACTCACCTGTAAAATGAAAGGGTTAGACTAAGTCAACTTTGAAGTCCCCAATAACTAGATTGAATGAGCTCACAAAATTGACCAGTACAAGGCAGTAACTAAAATTTACCAAAAAAAAAAAAATAAAATAAATACTATAAATATTCAGAGAAGAGAGAGGTCACTATTAACCTGAGCAATCAGAAGAAGATGGAGGATGATCTGGGTCTTGAAGTTTAGGTAGGATCTGGATAGCAGGGAGAAAAATTCAGAAAAGAGGGGAATAAAGAGTTGTTTTTTTCAAATGATATTAGAGACAGTATAATGTAAGGGCTAGAGAGTCAACCTCAAAACTAGAAGACCTGGGGTCAAGTCCTCCCTTTGATACCTATTGGTTATGTAATTGCAGACAAGTCACTTAATTCCAAATGCTCTAGAAAAATTTGTAAGATTATAAATCTTAAGAAAGTGCCAACCGACATTCTTAAAGAGTGTTTACTCACCCAAGAGTTCCCTATATCAGTGAAATGACAGGTTCAGTCCTTACCCATAACCGTTCAGAAATTGTGAGGAAACTAGCTTGGCTGAAGGAAAGGTTCCAACTGGGAAGGAATGGAAAATTTAAAAGGTGGTTTGTAACCAAATGAGGCTGCAACCATGCTAAAAAATAAGATTTTATGCTGTAGTGCAAGAACTGAATAAATATTAATTCTAATAATGTGAGTTGAGTAAGCATTTCCTTTTGTGATGAAGCACGTGACCTACAAAACTTGAGAACCAGATTAAAATGTAATTGGGACATGTTTAACAAAACAAGTAAAAATAAAATACAACATTGATAATGTTAATTTGTGGTTTTCTAAATCAATATGCTGTCCACAGGGATACATTTCTATTTGACACCACTGGTTCTAGTCCAATGCCTACTTTATAGATATGTATTGATGATCATCTCTTGGTATTTGTGGTCAATCCTAAATATATGTGTGGTCGAATCCTAAATTGTATGCAAGTTCTTACAGTGTGAAGACAATTTGAAAGTACTCCAATGAAAGGGTTTTCCTTTTGACCCCAGACAAATGACTGACGACATATAGATGGCCATCTGGACTCCTTCCTTCAAAGCAAAGCACAAAACCAGAAACATAGTCGTACTCTTGGAAGGGTGCTGCTTGTAATCATTATTGAGTCTTCCAGAAACATCTGGAATTTCAGTTCCTGCTCTCATTGCTCTGGAAAGTAATCTGTTTCTTCCTCACATTCACCTCCAAATGAACTGACAGTAACTGGACTCTAAAGGGACCACTGACTTGCCTGTGGAAGTGACATCAGAGACACTCAAGATCCACTGGGACTAGACTCATATAGTCTACATTGGAAAAATAGTACAGTTGTTACGTAACTTTTTTCATGTTGCTACATTTACTTGAGGGCTTTTCCTTCACTTTCCCTCTGAGTTGGTGTCAGCTTATATCTCCTTGCACCAGGTTTTTTGAGAATGTCTAAATTTTGGAGGAAAATTAGGATTCAAATAATATATGGTAGATGGCATGTGAACGTCATCTATGAAGGGCCTTTTAGTCCCTCTCTTGGATCTTAATATTAGAGGCAGCTTTGGCATAGTCGATAGAGTAAGTATCCTGGAGTCCAGGAAATCTGAATTCAAATCTAGTCTCAGATCCTTATTAGTTGTGTGTCCCTGGACAAGTTACTTGACCTCTGTTTCAGTTTCTTAAATCATAAAAAAGAGATAATTATAGCACCTATCTTCCAGGGATGTTGTGAGAATCAAATGAGATAATATTTGTTAAAAAGAACTTAACACAGCCCATGGCATATAGTAGTCAATAAATAAATTCTTTTCTTTCCTTCTTTCCTAGGTGTCAACTGAAGGTAAGCCACTTTTGCATATATTTGACAATGTCAGTGGTGTGTATTTATTAGTAACCTTGACACTTGCTTTGTTGCAATTAATGGCCTATTTGTTCCACAAGTATTTGGGGGGGGAGGGGTTGTTTATTTGTTTTGCTTAATTTTTTACTTATTTTTCATATGCTCTAAGACCTTTTATATAAAAGATCTGACTTCACATATAGCCTCAGATACTTACTAGTTATATAACCCTAGGCAAGTCATTTAGCCTCTGTATGCCTCAGTTTCCTCAACTGAAAAATGGGTGTCATAATAGCCTTATTTCATGAGGTTGTTGTGAAAATCAAATAAAATAATATTGTAAGGTGATTACCAAGGTGCTGGCACAACAGTAGGTATAAATATATGCTTATTTCCCTTCCTTTTTTTCTTCTTTTCTTCCTTTTTCCTTCTTTCTTAACTATAAATCTTTTATCTTTTTTTGTCTTGAAAGTATTAACAATTCTATAGCTGTTTTAGGGTGACAGACCCATATTTTACTAATATACTATAGATTTTTATTAGAAAACTTTACAAATTTGTTATAGCCCATTTTGCAGTTCAAAATTTGTATATTAACTCTTATATTACATAGGTATTAATTGCTTTAATGTTCTTACCCTTCAGCTTTAATTTCAGAATGCCAGTAAATCTTTTAATGTATTCAATCACAGCCTCACCCTTGATATCTTTATGCCTGATGTGTCTGGTCTAAACAAGACTAAAGTATTTGTAGGTATCACTATCATACAAGGGCTCATTGTGACTTCCACATTTAAGCTGGAAACATTCAGTTTCTGTTTTTCCTGAGTATATGACAAGAATTTTATACTTAATGAGTCAAAATGACATCTTTATATCATTAGAGAAATAGTTAAGAAGATGAAATTATTTATTTTTCAGTAGTTATAATCCATGTATATAAAGTGGTTAATATTGTGTTTTGGTTCAACTTCTTTAATTTGGAAGCCATACTTAATACTTAGGAGAGGATACACAGAACCTAATAGGCTTAAATTATCTCTACGAGAAATGCTACATTTTCTATAAAATGTTCTTACAATCATTGTGTTGGTGGCATGTTTTAAAAAGATAAGAGCTTTCTATGTAATTATCAAAAATTCATTATACTTGTGTATATTATATGCAATACATTAACACTCATTAGAACAAAATGGAATCAAAGATGGCAATAATAGTTTTACATATATATATGTGTACATATATATACACACACACACATATATATATACACACACATATATATGTCTATATATATACATATATTCTATGGTGTTTTCAAGTGACTTGTTCAATAATTACAGAATTCATTGTGTATTTTCCCCCATGCTTTGGACTTTTGTCATGCCTATTTTACTCTTCAATCAATATATTGTTTTATTTTAAGTGACTATAGATTTTTTTCATGATATAAGTTATGAATGCTTTGTATAAGGTACATAAACATAACTGATCTATGTTATGAGTGGTTAGTAGTCTTTTCATCATTTGGTGCTACATATATAATGCCTTTGATCAAAGACATTGCTTATTTCTGATAAATTTCTTTCCTAATAATTCATGTGCCATTCTGGAATATTTGACATAATAGCTATGGGTCTTATATAGATCCACTTCTTTCTGGTTTTACAGAGAGGCTATGTTTTTCATAACTCCTATTGAAATAATTATCTGTTGTTTATCATATTAATGATACACAAGCTTTTTCCTTTTTTTGATCCAATTTTTATATGATTTATATGACTTCTTATGTCCATAAACCCAAGAAATTTTATATATCTTTCTTCTTCCAAGTTATCTCTTTTTAAAAATCTTTTAAGTGCTTCTATAATACATTTTCTGACTGACATCAAATTATCTCTATTGTAATCTGTGCTGCTTTGACTCCATATAGTAAAGTCAACAAGCATTTAATAAATGTGTGCTATTATAGAAAGTACTAGGCTAAGTGTTGGGAATGCAGCCTCTCTAAGAGGTCACATTCTAATAGGAGAGGAAACAAGCAAACAAATTTGGACCATCTCCAATTGTCCTGAGCGATATATGGCCACTGGACCCATATGGCTCTGGAGGAGAAAGTGAGGCTGGTGACATGGCACATCCCTTCTTCACTTAAATCCAGTTCATTTGCAAGTCACATCATCATCTTCCTGATATCACGGTCCTCCTCTAGAATGAAGGGCAAACCACAACCACAAGTAAAATATATAAAGATAAATTGGAGGTAATCTCAGAGGGAAGGCATTAACATTAAGAGGAATAAGGAAAGGCTTATTTCAGAAGGTGGGATTTTAGTTGAGATTTGAATGAAGCTAGGAAATTCAGGAGGTAGAGAAAAAAAGGGAGAACATTTCAGAGTGGAGGACAACCAGTGAAAATTCAGAGTGAGGAGATGGAGTATGTTATGCAAAGGAAAGCAAGGAGGGCAGGGTTACTGTATCAAAGCATATGTGGAGGGAGTAAAATAGAAGAAAATTGAAAACAAAGGAAGGGATCATGTTATTATGGGGTTTAAAAACCACAAAGGATTTTATATTTGGTCTTAGAGATAATAAGGAACTAATGAAGTTCATTAAATAAGTTGGGCAACATAATCACACCTTTACTTTAGGAAGACCACTTTCTAAATGGTGGAGGATACACTGGAGTAAGGAGAAAATTGAGGTGATGAGAACTAAAAGGTTGTTATAATAATCCAAATGTGAAGTAATAAGGACCCTCACCTGGGACATGACAGTATTAGAGAAAAGAAAGGAGGGGATGCATAGGAAAGATTTTGCAAAGGTAGAATCAATGCAACTTAGCAACAAATTGGATATGGGAGTGTAGTGAGAGAGAAGGAGGAATTGATACTAATGCTTAGAATGGAATCCTAGGGAGTAGGTGGATTGTGGTACCTTCAATAAGTAAAATGAAAATTAGTCAACCAGGGAGGGATTAGAGGAAAAGATAATGAGTTCAATTTTGGACATATTGGATTTAAGATAGCTACAAAACTAGGTGACTCAATGAACAGAGCACAGGGACTAGAGCCAGGAACCCAAGTTGAAACTTAGCTCAGACATAAGTGACCTCGGACAAGTCATTAATCTATATTTTCCTTAAGTTTCTTCAACTGTAAAAAAAGAGTAATAGCACCTACCTCCCGGGGTTATTGTGAAGATCAAATATTTGTAAAGCAACTAATACTTGTTGAGACTATATAAAAGCTCACTACTACTACTACTACGACTACTACTACTACTACTACTACTACTACTACTACTGCTGCTGCTGCTGCTGCTGCTATAACACTGCTACTACTATTACTACTACTATCACGACTACTGCTGCTGTTGCTGCTACGGCTGTTGCTGTTGTTGCTGCTGCTGCTGCTGCTCCTCCTCTACCTCCTCCTCCTCCTTTTAAAGGAATCCAGGGAAGCTGATGAGATAACCCACTGAAATCCTACAAAAGAGAGAGTGCCTGAACATTTAGCCTTCATTTCCTCAACCTATTATTTAAAGGAATTTAGAATTGCTGGTATTTTTTTTTTGTTTCTAGATTCCTTTGAAAATGTTTCTTTTTTGTTCATTTAATTGAACAAAATGTCTTCCAAGTTTTTTTTTTTGTATGATTCTGTTGTAATCTATTGTATTGATATAATTTACCAATGTCTTCATGAAGTTTTTCAATTGTTCTTCCAAGTTTCTTATGCCATGGTGGTGTTTGATGTCAGTTCTTAGGGATATGCCTTCATTCTTCATCTGTCCTCCAACAGCTTTTTATCATGGCTAGGGGCACCACATATACCATAAGGTATAGGAAAGGGCATCCATTTTGGACATCCACGATCACTCCTACTGGACAAGCAAATCATTAATCTACATTAAAACATCTCCCATTATCCTCCCATATCAATACTCACAAATAACTATATCCCATCACAAATAACTATAACCCATCTCCGTTGTTTTGTCACAGTTTACATGATTTTACACATACCTAGTCCAAGTCTAAGCTCCATTATTTTGGTTAACACCCTATTAGTCCTCCATATAATTGTCTTACTTCATTCATAGTTCATCTTATTTTAATTTTCTCTTATGTTTGGTTCCATTGTAGGTGTCTGGCATAGCTCACATCAGTTACTCAGATAAAGAATATTTTTTCCCTCATCTCATCTCCCCTTGTATCTTAAAAGTGTGTCTTGATATAAAACCTTTAGAACATTAAGTTGTTAAGGAAACTCTACATTTCACCAAGAAATCCTCTTACTTCCATCCTTGACCTAGAGAAACCTTTTTCTCCCATGTTTTCTTGCCACAAACTTTAACTGGGTTTTTGTTTTGTTGTTTCTTAGTCACTAAAATATCAATGAGTAGTCTTCTAGTCTCTCCTTGAAAATTTACAATAAGGGTCAACTTAGTGTTTTGTAAGGCAACATATTAAGTTTATTGACAGCTTTAATGATGAGGAACGTTTCCATATACTAAACCTAAATGTGCTTCTTTTCACCTTACAGCCATTGTTCCTAGTTCTGTCATCTGGAGTCAAGCATTAAAAAAAAAATCACAATATCCAAAGGCACTTTAGTAGCCACTTTGACCAACCCATATCCACAAAGAAATCACTGCTATAGCATACCCATCAAGGGGCCATTCCACTTCTAATTGAAGACATCCAATGAAGGGACCCCATTCATACTGGAGACATCCTAATATCCTTTTTAAATTGCTCTAATTGTTAGGAAACTGGAGTCTTTTTTTTTTCTTCAAATACCAAGCCTATATTTAACTCTCTATATCTTCTACTTATCACTACTATTTCTATAGTTTGGGAACATAACAAGCTTAACCATCTTCTTCACAACATGACTTCAAAGACCTTAAGATATCTATTATCACATACATACTCAATTGGGTATCTTACCCTAAAGGAAAGTAGGGGGGAAAGGGATAAGAGAGGGAATGATAGAAAGGAGGGCAGATTAGGGGAGAGGGTAATTAGAACCAAACACTTTTGAAAAGGGACAGGGTTAAAGTAGAAAATAGAATAAGTATGGGGGTGGGATAGGATGGAGGGAAATATAGTTAGTCTTGCACAATATAACTACTATGGAAACGTTTTGCATAACTATATACAACCTATATTGAATTGCTTTGTCTTCGGGGGGGGGGGGGGGAAAGAAGGGAAGAAGGGAAAGAATCTGGAAATCAAAGTTTTAAAAACAAATGTTTAAAAAATTGTTTTTTTACATGCAACTAGGAAATAAAATATACAGGCACTGGTGTATAGAAATCCATCTTGCTCTACTAGAAAGTTGTTGAGGATGGAGGAGGATATAAGAGAGAACAGATCGGAGGAAGGGGTATTCAGTAGGCTCACTATATTGGGGTGGGGGTTAGGGGAAAGATAGGAAAAACTTTGAAAGTCAAAATCTTGTGGAAATGAATGTTGAAAACTAAAAATAAATGAATATTTTTTTAAAAGTTATCTATTATCTTTTCCCAACTCTTCTAGACTAAAACATATAGCATTTCGAGGCTAAGTATTCCTCTTTTATCTTTAACTGATCCTCATATGGCATAGATTCAAGGTCTTCACTCTCTTAGTTGGCCTCCTTGGACACCCTCCAGTTTATCAAAGTGTTTTCTAAGCTTCAGGGACCAATAGTAAATACAAGATTTAAGATATGGTTCAATCAGACCAAAGTTCAGCTAGACCATTAGCTTTGTGTTTCTGGAAGTTGTGCTTCTCTCAAGAGAAGCCTAAGATAGCAGAATCTCCTTTGGCAAGCTCATCACACTGTGCAGTTTATATAGTCTTAGCAAGGGGGTGATAATCTATTCTTTTAGAGCTCTATCCCTACAACTTTCCAAACCAAAATATTACTCCTTGGACACTAATTTCCAATATACATTCTCTCCTATTAGAATATAAGCTTCTTAGGGGAGGCCAGGTAGCACAGTGAGTAAAAGCACCGGCCCCAGATTGGGATGACCCGGGATCGAATCCAGGCTCAGACACTTAGCACCCACCCAGAAACACCTGGCCGTGTAACCTTGAGCAAGTTACTTAACCGCAATTGCTTAGGGGCAGCCAGGTGGCACAGTGAGTAAGAGCACCGGCCCTAGCATCAGGATGACTTGGGATTGAATCTGGGCTCTGAAACTTAGCATCACACCCAGAAATAACTGGCTGTGTAACCTTGAGCAAGTTGCTTAATACCAATTGCTTAAAAAAAATATATGCTTCTCGAGGGTAGGAACTGTCTTCACTTTTGTATTTCACCCCCAAGATTAGCACAGTGCTTAATAAATAATAAGCTCGGTGGATCAGTGGATGGAATTCTGATCCTGGAAAACTAGAGTTCAAATCCAACCTCAGTCACTTACTGGCTGTGTGACCTTGCAAGCCACTTAATCTCTATCTACTTCAATTTCCTTAACTGTATAATGGAGATAGTAATAGCACCTACCTCACAAACTTGTTGTAAGGATCAAATGAGATAATATATTTGGAAAGTGTTTAGTGTACAATGCCTGGCACATAGAAGGCATTGAATAATGCCTACTCCCCATTTATATTCATTCATTCACTAAAACCCCTAGATCTTTTTCAGAACATCTAATCATTGAATCATGCCTTCCCATGCTATCTTCATGACTTTACATTTAAAACTTTACATTTAACCCAATTAAATTCAAGTTTATTACATTAAGCCCATAAATTAAAGTCTATTAGAAACATTTTAGATACTGGCATTCAATATGTTAGTTATCCCTCCCACCTTTGCACCATCTATGAATTTAATGAGTTTGCCATCTATGTTTTAATTCAAATTGTTAACTAAAATATTCAAAAGCACAAGGTCAAGAATAGATCCCTGGAGGCACTCTATTGGAAACCTCCTCCTAAATTGTCATGGAACCATTCATGGCTAATTCTGGGGTCTGGTCATTGAAATAATTCAGAATCCAATGAATTGTATTATTATGTAACCCACATTTATACATCATTTCCATAAGAATAATGAGATGCTTTATTAAACACTTTGATAAAATATAGGATAAACTATATCTATAATAGTCCTCAATCTATTAGCTAAGTGACCTTGCCAAGGTAAAGGAAACAAAGTGGGTCAGGTCTGGCATGAATTCTTCTTAATGAAGCCATACTGAATATTTGCAGTGATCAACCCCTTTTCTAAATGTTCACTAAACATATCACCACCTCTTGATTCCATCTCTAGATGTTGAACAATGAAAGTATTCTCTGGGGCGGTCAGGTGGCTCAGTGAGTAAGAGCACTGGCCCCAGTGTTGGGATGACCTGGGGATCGAATCTGGGCTCTGATACTTAGCACCACACACAGAAATAACTGGCCATGTAACCTTGAGCAAATTACTTAACCCCAATTGTTTAAAAAAAAAAAAAAGAAAGTATTCTTTTCCAGTGTGGTCTCTCCCTCTGATTGGCTGGTTTCTCCCAGAACTTCTATTCCAAAAAACAGATCCCAACCAGCCATTTCTTCATTCCTACCTAGGAGGCAATCCTGACCATCTGGGACTTTCTCTACAATGCTTCCACTTTGTGTACCTTCATCTCTACCTTCTCCCCAATCCCTTGCCTTAATGTGTTGTCTTAGAATGCAAGCTCCTTGAGGGCATGCACTATATTTGTCTCTGCTTGTATGTATTCATACCTCCAGTCCTTAATACAGTGCACATTGTAATACTTATTGAGTTGATGACAATGATCCATTCTGGAATTTTTCTAGTAATTGAAGTCAAACTCATAGGCCTGCACTTTGCAAAATCTATTCTCTTCTCTTTTTGGAACACCAGGTAGCATTTGATCTTCTCTAGTTCTGTGATGTCTATCTCATTCTCTATGATCTTTCATATATTACTGACAGTGGTTAACAAACACATATACTGGTTATCTTAATACTTGAGTCTGTTTTTTATCTGGACTAGGAGATTTTATTTCATCAAGGGAAACTACTGTCTCCACATTCAACTGAAATATCAATTGTTTGTAAGCCATATTTTGTTCTTTTTTTGTCCAAAGTTCAATCTTCTTGGCAGAGAAAACAGAAAAAACTAAGAATTCAGCAATTCTGCTTTTTTGTTGTTGTTGTCAAGTATCATTGTCCCACCCATCCAAAAAGTAGGTCTATTCCTTCTTTAATCTTTCTCTTTTCCTTAATATAACTCCTCAAAGACAATAAAAAAAGCTTTTTCATGAATCTAAGATCATTCTAAGCTTTTGTACTTCTGCCATTATTTTTATATTACCACATCAATCTCATATCCATCCTCTTTTTATATGTCTTTGCTTCTATCTTTGGTACATTTCTTTTAAAAATCAGAGTTGGTTGGTGAGATGCCTGTGCATCCATATCAGTCTCCTCAGAGAACTATTTTTCTTCCTTATTAGTGTCATCTCCTTTTATCTTCAGAATTTCATTTTTGAACATTTCATATCCTTCCTAGACTGACAAACTCTAAGAATTTTAGCCCTGGTTAGCCTTCCTTTGAACCTTTTGAAATCTATTCTCCAAAAATCTAGGTCACATGCCAGGCTATATCTAGTTTTCTTCTTTATCTCTTCTTCCAAATGACAGCTCTTCAAATAATTGAATGTAGCTATATCTTTTCTATACTGTTTCCTTTTGGAGGTTAAAAATTCCCAGTTTTATTCACCTGAAAAAAGAATATTTTCTAGTTGTCTCACCATCCTGGTCACCCTTTTCTAGATGTGGAAAGGGTTTTTTCCCCTAAAATGTGGAGCCCAGGACCAAACATAATACTGTAGTTGTTACCTGTCCAGATACATTAGAATTTCTTTCATGATTTCCTGTTATGCCCTCACTAAAGAAGAATGTGTTGGCCCTCTTCCTTTTCTTGGACATTATTCCTCTTTGACTGAAGTATATAATAGTAAAAGTTTTTTAGCTACTAGATCATATTGATGACTCACTGACCTTTCAATAACTTAAAATTCCCAGATATTTTTAAAAGGTAATTTCTTTGTAAATTTATCTCCCTCATCCTTTGCATAAATTTAAAGAGTTTTTTGGTTTGTTCAGAACATTATATTTTCCCCCATTAAATTTTCTTATTATTAGATTCTGCTCAAGCTTCTACATTGTCCAAATTTGAGAGACAGACATATTGAAGTCTCCTACAATTATTGTATTACTATCTTGGATTTTTTTCTGTAGTCCATTTTAACATAATGTTATTTCCTTGTTTATCCCTATATTGTAAATTTTTCTTTTCTTTTTTACTTATATTACAATATATATTGCAGTTCTGGTTTTTTAATTCATCTGATACATAGTAAGTTCTCTTACAGCCTTTCAATTTTATTCTAAGTATGTATTTGCTTTTTAAATGTGTTTCTTTTAAACAACAGTTTATTTGGTTTGTTTTCCTATTTAATCTGTTGTTCTCTTTTGTCTTATTGTATTGTTTTATCCACTCATATTTAAATTATGAGAGGTTAAGTTTGTGTTAAGATTTTGTGGTCCAATTCTGCCCTCTGCCCACTCCATGATCCTTTTCTTTCCAATCTTCCATTTATGCTTCTCTCTATGTCCAAGCTTTTTCACCATTTTGAATGTCAGTTGCCTTCAATAGCTCTGATTTCCCTTCTCTTGATGTGGGATGTTGTCCATGTAGGCACAAAACTCTCTAAGAGAAAGTGAATAAAGTGAGAAAGTAAATTAATAAATTTAACCAACAGCTAGTCTCCTTGAGCACAAAATTTCTACATATTAGACTTATTTTAATATCTCCATCTTTCATTACAGAATATCTCTTCATATGTTGACAGTATTTGTTAATAGGACTCACTCCTGTCACTGAGTTGAGATATCTCCCTTTCATTTTGCCTTTTTAAATACCCCTTGGCCATTTCACCCATTCTCCTGTAGCCCATTGTCTTTCAGAAAGACAACAGGGATTATTTTTTTTTCTTTGGTATTTTTTTTAATCTTGGATCAATTAGGGTATATTATAATCTCTACTTATCTTCTACCCCTCAGGAAAGTAGATAGGGAGTGGGAAGTTTTAAGTCCCCAGTATTTTCAGCATGGTCTACCACTATCATTTTCTCCACTTCTTTTAAGTTCTGCTTTATCTCTCTGTATGCTTTTAGAAAAAAGAACAACACTATTAATGGTATCTCTATTGTTATTTTAAAATTCCATATATGTATTTTTCTTTCTAGTTATTTTCTTTGAATAATCTCTAGAGATAAAGTAATTTATTGATTATTATTTTATCTTGTGCTTTCCTTGGTAGTTTCATTTATTTCTCTTTCTTTTGTTTCTGTCACTGGAGGTATTTGAAAATTAAATAATCTGTTCCCATATCTGTTTTTTTTTTTTAATAGGAACACTTCAAATGCATCTCTTTTATTGAACAACTATATTCTTCATTGATTAGGCTCAGGTATGTATTTTGGGTTGTATCTTGGCCTCCTTTGCTTTTCAGAATATATAATTTCATTCCCTTCAGTAGCTTCTGATAGGCGCTAAATAGTCTTGTATTATTTCAGTTCCCTTTCCTTTATATTTGAAGGTATTTCTCCTGGTTGCCTCCAAATTTGCCATTTTTTTCCTCTTAGAATTAATAAATTTAACTATATTGAAGTTTAAAGCTTAAGTTTTGTCTTATAGAGGAGATATGTGTATCCTTTAATGTGTATTTTATTTTTTGTATTCAAAAGTTCTAAGTAATTTTCTTGCATTATTCCTTGCATTGTAGTATGTACATTTTAAAAGCTTATCTTCTAATAGGTTTATGACCCTTATGTTATCTCTACACACCCTGTGTTTAAGAACAATGTGTTTTATTTATATAGAGATCAAGTTTTCTTTTCATGTTATTTATTTGGAGCCAAAGAGGCTTGATCCAGGACTCAGATAATTACCTTGGTATCAGTGGACCTGAATATCAAAGACATCTTTGAGACACAACTTTTCATCAAGTTAGCTCCTGAGTTCTTTTGATATGGGTTACACTTAAAAGGATGTTGTTTGAGTTCTGAGACCAATAGGCTCTGCCCCAAGACTTTAGTTATTCAAAACCAAAATATTTGAATTCTTAGGTGGTCAGTTCCTATGCAGATGTACTTGATGATGCCTTTGGTTTCAGGCCTTGAAGCCAGTTCTCAAGAGCATCCTTTGTAATGTGACTGCATATGAAGGGAGTTAATTGGCTCCTTATCAAATTATCTATTCTGTGCTACTTCCAGGATACAACAGACTAGGTAATGATTAGAAAACTTGAGTCCCCTTCCTTTGTCTCTTTTCTTCCTTGAACTACCCACATGGCCTGGTCATTTCTTATTCACTTCATTATTCACATCATGCTAAGTGTTGGACACTGAGCAGCCTATGGCAGTTACTCTTCTTTGTTTCTCTTTCTCCAGATTATTCTCCCCTCCAGTATATTAATATACAAAAGTTCCCTCTTTCACTTCTTCAGAGAGATTCATCATCATGAATTTAGGGTTTTTTCTATTCTGCCATATTAAACTAAAAATTCTGCCTTTTTCCCTTTTAATTTCTATCAAGATTCTGATTTCTCTCTTGAATCACTTGGGAATATCTTTTAGGAATTTCATGGTCTCTTGGGAATACATAGTCTTCTGTGTTTCTTCATATATTGACTCAATTTCATTTGTCTTACAATATTTACTTATTTTTAGATGGCTTGGTAGCCATCTTCATTTATATTTCTCTCTTTTCTACTGATATATCTTCTTGTATTCCAAGTTTTTAACTAAATTTTCTTCCTCTTGCAATCTTCAGTGGTTTTTAGTCTTTTTCCCCCTTCTATTCCCTTGTCATTAACTTTCTGTCTCCTTCCCCTTTCATAGTGGGTTTACCCCTGGGGATGGGAATTTAATTATTTTAGACTTTTCCCACATTAGGGAGTTCGCTTTTCACTGACGTCAGATTCTAATCCAAGAAATTTCTCAGAGGATAGAACTAGACCCAGCAAGATGCTAGTCCTTTTTTTCCTTCAGAACCATTTCATCCCTGAATGATGGCTCCCTTTCTGAGTTCTTGCTATTCACTAGTTCTTTGGCTGAGTGGGGCCACATAGCACCAATGTAATATTTACAGAGCCCATGATCATGATAAAGACTGTGACTATAACTTGCATGACACTTGATCGCAAAATATGTCCAACTCTACAGATAGAGGATAAAGTTGAAGGATTTACTGAAATACCAGAAAATCACATCCCCAAACCAGTAAGCCAAAGTACCAAAGATATTTAGAAGTCATAATAATGCTGAGAGCCACAGCATCCTTTAGCATTCCCACAAACCAATATCAGGTCAATATTTACTCATAAAACCCTCTATCTCTTTGCCTGAGCTCCTCTGTCTCCAACTGTCTGCAACCATCTCCAGCTGTCAGACTTGCTTTCTACCAGCTTCCCATGGACTCTGCTCCTCCTCAGCAAACTCCTCCCACCACAGGCTCCATGTGACCACATTCAGCCTATCAGGGGGCAGAGATTATCTTCACAGCAGGGGAGCTTCCTGTGGGCTCTAGGAGGTCAAATTCCCCCTTAAGTCTATTAAGGGGCAGGGAAGATCTTCAAATTCCCATTCCCATTACAGGCCACTACAGGCAGAGCATAGCTCTACCCTCTTGTATTTCCCACGTCTCCACAAGTAAATGGGCTGATCTGAGGTCTTCAACTTATTGCCACTGGATAGTGGCACAAGACCAGAGAATAGAAGAAGAAAATCACTAAAGGAATACCAGAACACAAGCTTGGAGATCAGGCAGCATGCTCAGGGAAGCTGGAGAGCTGGAGAAAATATCTAGTTCTGTATCTTGTTGGTCATGTGACTTGGTCAACCTATTCAAAATGTATTTAATTTTACTAGCCTAGATCTCTCTCCATCTTCTCTCACAAGAGATTTCTTTAAATATTCTGTTGAAATCTAGGTAAACTCTAACAATCCATGTCTAAAAACTAGTTTAGGTTTTGGAGAATTTTAAAAAATATAGACCTGTGAGTTTATGGGAATGTGAAGTTTCTAGTGAGAAAACTACCTCTGCCAATGTAGATCAACATCTATTCTGCAACTTGTTCTCTCCTAAGGACTGCTGCTGTGAATAATGTTAAGGATCTAATCTCATAGTATAGTGAACTCTCTATTTATTCAGCAATAAAATAAAACAAAACATTCAAGAAATTAAAGCACAATATTCACAACAATATAACAACTTATTACTAAGGTGGCCATATAGATTTAAACAAAACATATCATTCTGTAAGTCATAATCTCCTCAATCAATATAGTATACCCAAGTAAAGTCTTCTTTCATCTTGACTGGAAGCTAGCTTCCAATCATCCTTAAGTCAATCATCTTTAAGGCATAGCAGAAAGACCAAATACCATCTACCTCTAGGTCACAGTAAGTTACAATATCATCAGTCAATGCTGAGTACCTAAGTAAAGTCTTCTTTTATCTTAAACTCAAGGCTGACTTCCAGACTCCATGGCTCCTCTTCCATGGGCTGGCTGCTCCTAGCTCTTGCCTGTATTAACCTAACTCTTGCCTGGATTCACAGGTAGGCAGTTCTCCCAGCTCTTGCCTGGATTCATACACAGGCAGCTCTCTGCTCCAGTTCTATATCTCAGCCCACAGAGACTATTCCACTTCAAGCCCTTCACGTTTCCTGTTTCTAGGAAGACAAAGCTTAACAGAACTACAATAATATTTACACACATTGCTGGCACTATAATTTCAATTCACTTTCTATTTGACAAAGTAACACAAACCAAAAGACAAAACTTCTGTCTGAGAAATCAAACACAAATCAACAGTAAAGACCCAGGACTTCTATAAACAGCAGCAAAGCCCTCTTTCAGGGCTTCTGTATCAGCAGTAAAGTCCTCTTTCAGGGCTTCTGGTAAAGTCCTCTTTCAACAGACAGAATGCTTTATTCTGACAAAGTAACATCAACACAGATAGAACAGAGAGACAGAGTGCTTGACATCACAAACATTTTCCCCCTCAGTCCTGCTTGGTCCCAGCTCATGCTTGAGATTTTTTCTGCTCTGCTCCTTCCTGTTCCACCCTTTTGGCAAGTTCCTCCCACTATGGGCTCTATGTGATGATGTTAGGCCTATTAAGGCCAGGGAAGGTCTCCAAACTCCCTCAGGAGGATTAAGGACAACACAATGTATACTGTTTCCAACAAAGGCTTGACACAATCAAAGGTAAGGCTCAAAGGCACTTGAATAGTTGAAACAAGCAGCAAAGTATTACTTTGGTTGCCATTACACTTGTCTTAGAGAGTTTCTTGGAGGCAATGAGAGTCTAAAATTTTTAAATGCCCAGGGTCATACAACATTGTGTTTCAGAGGTAGAATTCAACCCATCTCTTTGTTATGGCTATCTTCATGTGCTTCCTACAAGGTCTACAATTGGTCAATAGGAGGTCTATAATAAGTCAAAAGAAGACTAGAGGAAACAGGGCTTTTAGCCTTAAAATAATAATTAATAATAACAATACTAGTAATAGTAATTACTAGTATTTTCATGGCACTTTAATATTTGCAAAAAGCTTTCAAAATATTATCACATTTTGTCCTCACAACAACCCTAGGAAGTAGATATTGTTATTATCTCTACTTTAAAGAAGAGGAAACTGACACACAAAAATCAGGCAACTTGCCCAGGGTCACACAATTGGTATCTGAAGCCAAATTTGAATTCAGGTTTTCCTGAATCCAGGTCCAGTGCTCTATCCTCTGCCCCTACTATCCCTAATATGTGCAGCTACCTTTAGTTTTCATGGGATTTTTATAATTTCTCTAAAATATTTCCAATTTGTGTCACAAAATTTAGCAATCAACTATTTTCTCCTAAAAGTTTATTGATGTTTCAGTTGCATTTGCCTGGTCTCCCCAGCTGGATTGTAAACTCCCTGAGGGCAAGGACAATGCTTTAGACTTCCCCATTTGTCATGGTGGATACCAGAGAGGGCTGAGGGTTGAATAGTTTTTAGTTTCTTGTGTTTTGGTCAGTTTTATATATCTTTACAGCATAAAGTATTTATAACTTTCCAAGTATAGGGTTTGGGGTATGGAAAATTGCCTTGGCATGTGTTGGGTTTTCATCTAATAAATACTTGTTAGTTGATTACGGGAAACTCTGAGCTCGTGCTATCCTTTAGGCTAAAGAAATATTTTGGCACAACAGGTGGAAAGAAGCATAGTTTCCTATTATTGGTTACTGGTTAAATTGATCTGGAGCAGCCAGACATTTAAGCAAGAGATGTTTGAATTTAGAACTTCTATATGGTGTCTCAAAAGTCTTAGTGTAGTTTTAATCTAATTTAATTCGGCTATAAGTTTTAATTTACTGAAGCTTTGACAGGACCAGAATATGGAAAGCTGAGACATAACAATATCTTTGTATTGGGACAAGTATGACCATTAGTAGTATGGCCTTAGGGATTTAATGAGTCATTATGCTGAACAAATGCTGATCCAGGTAACCCTGGAAGTCTTCAGGCCTCAGAACTCCTAAGAGTTTGAATTTCCATGAAGTGGACTTTGAAATACTATATGGAACCAGATCTCCAGTCCCTCTCAATATTCAAACTCCAAGCGTAGCAGCTGTAGCTGAAAAAGCCTGACTAGTAGCTCACTATATATATGCATTTATAGAAACTACCCTGAAGTTTGCAGTGGTCTCTGCTATATGCATTGTCTGTTGCTGCTTCTGATTACTTATCAGAGTAAGGGTTTTTAACCTTTGAAATGTCATGAACCTTTTCAAAATCTTGCTTTTAAATGCACAAAATAAAATACAAAGGATCACAAAGTAAAATAATTACGCTTAAATACAATTATAAAAATATTTGAAAAAAACAAATTCACAGATGCCAGTTTAAGAATCTTTCCTTAGAATAGATACCCTTGAGATTTTGAGGTTACCTATTCCCCAATGAAATGAAATACGTGGTTTAAGAGATTGTTGGGTTTTTTTTTTTCATTGAATGAATTACTTGTTTCACTGAATAGACTGAATTGACCAGCTGTGGTTGTCCTGCAGCTTTTCTCCAAGAACATTTCCTTCTCTCCCTCCTAATTCCTTATTACTTCCTACCAGGAGTGTCTGTCTGCCACTGCTGTTTGCTGTCAGTTCCCTATTAGATCTATCACACTATTTAGTGCCCTCCTTTCATGGAGGAATGACTTTGGTCATGTTATAAAGCTTTTGATTCATGAATAACATCAAATTAAAAACTATTACATCCAACTATGATCCACTATGGAAACAATATGTATAAAATGAAAGTATGTATAACTACATTTCTTTAGTGTTATTTGTAGCATTTTCCTAGGACATCTTTCCATCCTTCCTATAGAGAAAGAGGCCAACAATGGAAATTGCCTCCATTTGAATAACTCTCCTACTTAGCTTCAAAAATATAGTAGGGGAACCTTAAAAGCAGTCTTGAAGAGAGTCACACTTCTCTATGGCATAGCAATCCACAGCCTAATAATACATTGGTCAATAAATGTTTATTAAGTAATCATAAGCAATCCAAAAGTAATTTAGGAATATGGAATTTTTAACTGAAAGGAAATCACCCTTTTATGAATGAGGAAACTGAGGCTCACAGAGAAACAATTTGTTCATTCACACAGGTAATAATAGAACAAGAGTCTGAGTAGGCTTACTTCACATTACTCCCTTTGTGTAGCTAATAGCTAACTAGCATTTACATAGTGCTTAAAGTTGACAAGACACTTTACATATATTCTTTGATCTTCACAACAACTTTGGGATATAGGTGTTATTATTTTTTCCAGGCTGAGAGAAGTTAAGCAATTTGCCTAGGCTCACAAGCTAGTAGGAAATTCAATTGGAGCGACTAGATGGTACAGTGAATAGGGACCGGTCCTGGAGTCAGGAGGACCTGAGTTCAAATCTGGCCTCAGACACTTAACAATTACTTGCCGTGTGATCTTGGGCAAATCACTTAACCCCAATTGCCCTGCCTTCCTCCCCCCAAAAAAACAAAACCAAACCCTTAAAAATAAAGAAATCCAATTATGATTTGAACCCAGGACTTTCTTATGCTGAGTCCATTTCTCTATCCATTATGCCGTGAGGTGCCTAGCTAATGTAGAATGCATTTTACAATCTAGCCATCCTGGCCTTTGTGATATCCCATTTCCCATCCCTATGACTTTACATAGACTGCTCATAATTCTCCAAATGAATTCACTTGTCACTGCTGCCTGAGAGTTCTCTAGGTACTTCAAAGCTCAGGTCACATGGCACTTCCTATGAATTCTATCCTGATAACTCTCAAGTTTTAAGTGTCTTCCCACTAAAACAATTACCTTTTATTTATTATACATGTATATATTATATTTTTATGTGGGTGCAAGTTGCATCCTTCAAATAGAAAATAAGGTCCTGGATGGCAGGACCTGTTTTGTTTTGTCTTTATAGTCTCTGGTACCTAACACAGTGTCTGGCAAATAGTAAATGCTTAATAAATTCTTAGTGAATTAATAAATAAATGACTCCATATAAAGTATTCTTTCAACTACACTACATTACTTCTATATACTAAGTGTCCAAATGGAGGCTAGAAGACCATTTGTCAAGAATGTTATAGATGAACATATTTTGGATGTGAATCGGACAGGATGACTGTCATCTAGATGGTAGCTCTAATGTTCTGTGATTAGATAATATGATAAAAATACATGGGTGCCCCTTCTAAAAAGATTATAATGATATTTACCATTTTGAAACATGGCAAATTATTATGACATTTACTGGATTCTTTCACCCTAGACCAAGTGTGCTGTTTTTAAAACACATTTTTTTCAATTAGAAAAAATCTACTTTTCTCCCTTTGCCCCACCACATTGAAAAAAAAAAAGAAAAAGAAAATCCTTGTGATAGAGGTGTATGAGTATATATGTATATACATAATATGTGTGTGTGTATTCAAGCAAAATAAATTCCTGAATTTCCAGTCCAAATAAGTATTTGCCTCAGTCTTCACACTTAGTCCATCACCTTTCTATCAGGGTATGGTATTTTTCATCATGAGTCTTTTGGAAGTATGGTTGGTTATTGCCTTGATCAAACTTAACTTTACCCTTTCCCAACCCCTTTCCTACCATCTCCATGACATTTTTGCAAATACCTTGCCACAAATGGTTCTAGAGATTCACCATCTCTCTTTAATATTAGCTGATATTTGTGCAGCACTTCCATATACTATTATGTATACAATCCTCACAACAGCTCTCTTAGTTAAGTTGTACAGGTATTATTATCGCTATTATACAGATTCAAGAGAGATGAAAAGACTTGCCCATAATCACATTTCTGTCAAAGTGTCAGAAGTAGGATTCAAACCCATGTCTCTTCTGTCTATCTGGCTACTGCTCTTGCTCATTTTCATACCCTTTTAAAGCTTATCCTTTTCCTTATCTTTATAGGCTGGTGAGATAATACCATGCTCTAAATAGAAAAATCAAACCAGGAAGCTTATCACAAATTCTGAATCGCAGATTAGACTAACTCAATAACAACAAAACCAGCTAATAAGTAAAAGCAGTAAAAAAAATAAAAAAGATTTAGGAATCAACCCAATGTCACCTAACTAGTTTGATTTATTTTGACAAATTGATCTGTAGTCTTGGCTAATTCAAATCCAACTGAATTTATCACCAAGTAAAAAGGGGAAATCAACATCCACCTACACATGCCTTCTGTGGGTTCTGCCAGAGGAAAGGGGGACTTTAAAAATTCTTTCATTCCCATTATTTAAAAAATAGCAAGTTGGCGGTAATTCAACACCCACCCCCACCACCTTGTAACCCCCACATCCCCAAAGGTACAGAAGTAAAAGCCATTCTCTTGCTTACCTCACATGACCCCCCAGTCTCAAGTCCCAAATTGCTATTCTCTACATGGAAAAGAACCATTTTAGAATTTCCTCTCAGAGATTGAGATTCAACATAATGATTTCATTCTGTATAATTCTATGTCTTCTGAGAGCTGGTCAGAACTTTCCTTCAGAGGGAAAACAAACAAAGTGCCTTGAACCATCAAACAACTACTATGTTGTTGTTTTTTTATTCCTTTCTATTAGAGGATCTCTCACTGGAGCCAGGAAATTTTGGAGATGGGAAAACATTATCTCATTGAAGTTTATTTTTCTAGGTGTATCAACAGAATTTTCTTCTCCAGGTATACCAAAGGAGCAAGAAAATTTTATTTCCTACCAATATCATCTTCTTCAGAGCTGCAGGGGCCACTAAATCAAACATAAGGATCCCCGAGGACTGTATGTTGGCTTAGAATATTACATATTAACATGATCTATACTCTATTCTATTTTTATTTATTTTGTTAAATGTTTCCCAATTGCTTTTAATCCCCTTCAGCACTCTGGGGACTATTGTAGCCTACTAGCTGACATCTCTGTACCATAGCGTCATACACATCCTGGGAACAATAGGTAAGGGCTGTAAAATGAACACAGGGCAAGGAAACAGATGTGACAAAGCTGATGCTGAAAAAAGCTACTTACATTAGGATCAAAAGTATTCAGAAATCATGTACTATATTGTATAGTACTATACAGAGTGCAAATGATTAATTGTATTGTTTTCATGTTTGAGCTATTTTTATGGTTGTAGATATGAATTTTCCATGAGCTATCCCCACCTCATAACCATAGAATCTCAGAGGTAGAAGGGACCTCAAAAGTTATGTAATACAGTGGATACCTAAACAGGAATCTTTTCTACTGGATGTGGGCCAGGTGCCTGACCAATCTCCTATGGTTGGGATTCATTTTACTTAAAATAAGTGGTTCAGGATCCCACTAAAGAAAAATAATTTTGCTGTTGTTAAGTTGTTTCAATCATGTATGACTCTTCATGACCTTATTTGCGGGTTTCTTTTTTTTTTCTTTTTTAAAGCAATCGGGGTTAAGTAACTTGCTTAAGGTTACATGGCCAGTTATTTCTGGGTGTGGTACTGAGTATCTGAGCCCAGATTTGATCCAGGTCATCCCAACACTGGAGCCGGTGCTCTTACTCGCTGAGCCACCTGGCCACCCCATATTTGCGGGTTTCTTGACAGAGATACTGGAGTGGTTTGCCATTTCCTTCTCCAGTTCATATATTTTTTTTATGACTAGGAAACTGAGACAAACAGTGTTAAGTGACTTGCCCAGTGTCACACAGCTAGCAAGTGTCTGAGGCCAGAACCACTGTGCCACCTAGCTGCCCACATAGTACAGTGGAAAAGAGCCACTATAGTAGAATAAGGATCCCCATTCTGAAAACGCAATAGCAAATAAGACTTTGACCTAGCAGTTTCTAGAACCCTTAGGCACATTCATCCAAAATGTTGATTGACAACAGAATAATTAGCTTTCATTCAACCAAACAAAAGAAATAAAACTGGAATAGAGATGTATTAATCCTTTATGGGTCTTGCCAACACAAGATTAAAGCCATTCTACAACACCCAATCTTGGGCATTTACTTAACTTGTTAAATGACTAGAATCAAAACTATTATGTTGGAAGAACCACCAGGTAGTGTTTATCAGCCAGGCTGACAGTCATACCATGAGCCAAGGACCTTCTGAAATTGCTTATGCAACATATTGCCCTTTCTTCCCGTGAGATGGGGCTTCCCTAGCAACCACTGGGAGCTTTCAGGGAAGAGGGAAGAAATGGTTACCACCACCTCATTCTTAATCACCACCCCTCTTGGCCTCGTGTGTAGTAATTGTACTAGCTTGAGCTGAAGATTGTCTCCTTTATTTCTCAAGTAAATTATCATTTTTCTTAATGCCCAGCTCCTTAAACCCCCCAGTTATAAATATTTCTCTGGTGGTGTTAAGTGGGGATCTTATATGAGTAAACTCCCATACTTTTGATCTCCTTCCTTCCAGGATTTGTCTCTTAGTTTCCAATCCTCCCACAGTCTAAAGAGAAAAGTGAAAAGGAGGTTAAGATTAGCGTATCCCTTCCATCCAGTCCCAGAGAACTAGTGAGAATATAGAGTTTAGGGCAGGTGCAAGTGAGGGCAGGTATGTTTTCTACTAGAAAGTCCAAAAGAAACTCCTCAACCTCCATTTCTCAAAAGACACAGGATAAACATAGATCAAATAAGTAATTTATAAACTGTCCTGGGTGGGCTGGCTAGGTGGTACAGTGAAGAGAGCACTGGCCCTGGAGTCAGGAGGACCTGAGTTCAAATCTAACCTCTGAGACTTAACACAAAACTAGACGTGTGACCTTGTGCAAGTCACTCAACCACAATTGCCCTACCTTACCCAATCCCCCCCAAGAAAGCAAAAAAATAATAATCATAAACTGTCCTGGGGGCAGAACCCAAAAAAATGACATAGAGAAGCTAACCTCCTGAGGAGGACAACCTGGCAGGCTGGCAGAAATTGGCCAGCACAGTGCTCTGGGAGCCGAGCCCAGCCCCACGTCTGACCAGCCACCGGCCAGAGGGACTCCAAATCAGCAGCAGCTGTTACCGTTTCCAGATTTATCAACACATAGATGCAAAGGACAAAGTGAGAGGTCAGTGCAGTCTGGACTTTGGGACCCAGTAAGTGGGAGTATATGGCTTTTGCCCCCCTGGGGCAATAAGCCACTGAGATGGCACAGCCAGCCGGTGCCACGTGGCAGCTTCAGCTCCTGGCTGGCAGAGTGTAGGAGGACCAAACACCAGTCTTAGGGGTAATTGCTCTTGCTTTAACCTTCTTGGATCTGGATTGCAGTCTAAGGTGGAGGTCCTGGGGTATATGTCCAGCTTGCCAGAGCATGTGGAGGCTTCAGAGAGGGCACCCATCTAATAACTCTGGCAACTGTGAAAACCCCAGCCTTTGGGATGAAACCTACCCTATCTGGTGGCAGAGTCCTACTGTGGCAAAAAGCCCAGGGATCAAGTGACTGAGGGGTGACATGACCAGGCAAAAGAAACAAAACAGACAGAAGATTCCAACATTAGACTTCTATTTTGGGGACAAAAAGGAACAAAGCATAGAACAGGAGGAAGACAGTGAAGTTGGAACTCCTGCACCAAAAGCTTCAAAGGAAAATATGAGCTGGTTACATGCCATAGAGGACCTTAAGAAGCAGATAAGAGAAGTGGAGGAAAAATTGGGAAGAGAAATGAGAACAATGCAAGAAAATTACAAAATGAGAGTCAACAGCCTGACTGAGGAATATAGCACCTTAAAAAAAAGACTGACTCAAATAGCAAAAGAGGCTCAAAAAGGCAATGAGGAGAAGAATGCCTTAAAAATCTGAATTTGCCAGATGGAAGAAGAATCTCAAAAGCTCAATGAGGAGAATCATTGCTTCAGAATTAGACTGGAGCAAATGGAAGCTAATGACTTTATGAGAAATCAAGATGCTATTAAACAGATCCAAACAAATGGAAGAATAGGAGGCAATGTGAAATATCTCATGGGAAAAACCACTGACCTGGAAAATAGATCCAGGAGAGATAATTTAAAAATTATTGGACTACCTGAAAGCCATGACCAAAGTAAGAACCTAGAAATCATCCTCCAGGAAGTTCTTAAAGAAAACTGCCCTGATGTTTAGAACCAGAGGGCAAAATAGAGGTTGAAAGAATCCACCAATCACCTCCTGAAAGAGATCCCAAAAAGAAAACTCCTAGGAATATTATATCCAGGTTCTGGAATTCCCAGATGAAGGAGAGAATATTGCAAGCAGCCAGGAAGAAACAGTTTGAATATTGTGGAAACACAATCAGGATAACTGTAATGTAATGCCAAGGAAAGGCAACTTCCCAAGGTTCAGAATACCAGCATAGGTGCTCTCCATTTTATTCAGTGACCAACCAAGAACAGAGAAGATCAAAACATGACATCATTCCAAATACAGCATTTACTAAATGTGATTAAATAATCTCCAAGTACTACCCCACCCCAGGACCTTCCAATCATTCAATCAATTGCAAAGTCCCTGTTCTAAATACTTCTCCACCCCTAGGCTATACCTTCATTTAGTTCACCACAAAGTCCCTCTTCTCAAATGGAGATTACTTTCCAAACATAAGGTCAAAAGTTCCCCACCCCTGGATCACAATTGAATCTACCCCAGAGTTACATCAAGTTTAAACACAGCACTTAATACCCAAATGGAGGTCTTTTCTTCATCTTGACTCGAGGCAAGTTCTCAGCAATCTTAGTTCCTGGGGAGACAAGGCTTAGCAAGGCCATAAGATACATTGCCAGTCCCTTCATGAATTCATCCTCTGTCTGTAGAACAGTCCTAGAACCCCTGAACACATTAGCAAAGCCCTCTCCCAGGATTTCTGTAAACATACAACAAGAAAATCCTTCTTCAGGGCTTCTGAACCAACAGAAAGG
>NW_027187317.1:8224833-8297419 GCF_028583685.1 Petaurus breviceps papuanus | reverse complement strand
TATATATATATATATATATATATATATATATATATATATATATATACTATTGTTAATACAATTTTACATGTAATTGGGGAATAAGATATACAGGCACTGAGGCATAGAGATCCCCTGGAAAAGTTGAAAGGGGTATGGGAGAAAATATGGGAGAGCGCAGATTGGAGGAGGGGATATCCTGTGGGACTGCTATTTTGGAGCAGTGGGTAGGGTAAAAATGGGGAGAAAATTGGTAACTCAAAATCTGGCGGAAATGAATGATATAAATCAGAAGTTAATAAAGCATTTGAAAAGAAAAACAAACTGTCCTGGGCTCTGAACCTTAGCCACGAGAAGACTGTAGCACTTGGAACACAATCAAGCCCCAGAATTTTTGTAAGTCCTGCATCCCTGGCTTTTCTTTTTATCTTTACCCTCCTCTCCTTAGTCTCATCATTTCATCTCCTGCTTCTTGTTCTCACAAGTCATTTCAACCTTAAGGACAACACAAAACTCTTCAATGGGTCTCTGGGGATCACTGGGGAATATCTGCCCAAATCTACGGGCCTCTGTCTTTTGTTGTCTGGTATTCCTGTTAATATTTTCAGAAGTCGTGACCAAGGAAGCTCTATATTTGAAATTTATTTCATAATCAGAAGAGTAATCAAATTACTTCCCTTCATTCCTGTGCCTCAGTTTGCTTATCTATAAAATGAGGGAGCTGGATTAGATGACTTCTGGCATCCTTCCTGTTGGACTAGATGAATTCTAAGTTCCTTCCCAGCCCTATCTCTATGAACCTAAGACTTGTTCTTAAGCTATCAGTCCAAAAAGAAAACATCCTCAAGTACTTACATTCTTCTGGGGAAAATGACATATACTTATATGAGTACATTGAAATTATTGCAACTTCATTTATTTTCTACCCATGTGTATCTCCTTTCTATTCCTTTTTGAAGGCATTAAAATGATTTTGTTGAGAACATATCAATAGACAAATGTGGGATCCCCCTGTGGAAGGGACCTTTGAAATCATGTAATCCAAACTCTTACTTTACAGATGAGGAAACTGTGACCCACCCAGAAGTGAAATGAAGAGATCTGATTATCCTCCTGATTCCAAATGACTCTCCCTCTAGTAGTTTAGATCATCTGAACTTCATCTCTGGCAATAGTTGAATCAATGATGCTGTCTTAAAAGTCTGACATCATTATTACCAAGAGGATGTCATTATTTTTCCATATACTTATGCATTATTGTTACTGATAATAATCATGAAGACCTAGACAAGAGTCCTACAGAGTAGGCAGGCATGGTTAGGATGGGTTGTAATCTGCAATATTAGAGGGAATATAAAAATGGATGAGATCACAGAGTCACTGGAGGTTTTGAGTAATAATTATAGTCAATAATTACATATTACTATGTCTACAATATATGTGTAAAATCATAAAATGTAATAAGTGTGTATTGTAGAGAGAATTCCTTAAAATAACAATGGCTATTGCAGATCCCTGTCTTATCCTTCCAAAAATAATACTAATAACTTACAGTTTTAGTGCTTTGAGATTTGTAAAACACTGCATGTACGTTATCTCATTTAAGACTTTGAAGTAGGCACTACAGCTAGTATCATTTTACAGATAAGGACACTGAAGCTAAGAGAGATAAAGCTGGCTTGACCACAGTTATATGGCAAGGAAGTAGGTATCATAGGAACATGGGATGATAAACTCTGAAGTATAACAAATCTTAGAAATCATAGAGTGGATGCCCCCCCCATTTGACAGATGAGAAAACTGAGACTGAATGGTTAAATTATGTATCTAGGGTCACACAGCTATTAAGGTTGAAAATAGGATTCAAATCTGAGTTTTTCTGAAACTAACTCCAACATTTTTTCCACTATACCATATTTGTAAACTCCAAGTATTCTGCATTCTACTCCAATACATTTTCTCTGCTGTTTGCTGCCTCTTTGCTTGCTTTTCTAATCTGGAGAAATTTGTATTCCTTCTCTCTCATAGCCTCCATATCAAGAGGAAACTAATTAAGTGGCATAATTAATAGAGTGCTAGATTTTGAGGTAGACAGACCTGGGTTCAAATTCTATCCCATATAATAGTGGATGAGTGATGTTGGGCAAGTCATTTAATCTCTCTCATCTTCAGTTTCCTTATCTGTAAAATGGGGATTATCATAGCACCTACTTCCCATGGTTGTTGTGAGCATAAGATGACATAATATTTGTAAAGCACTTTGCAGGTCTTAAAGTACTATATAAATGCTTTGTTATTATTGTTCAGTCATTTTTTATTCATGTCTGACTCTTCATGACCCAATGTGGGTTTTGTTTTTGAAAAAGATACTGGAATGGTTTGCTATTTCCTTCTCCAGCTCATTTTACAGATGAAGAACTAAGACAAACAGGGTTAAATTATTTTCCTACAGTCTCACAGGTGGTAAGTATCTGAGTTTGGATTTTAACTCAGGAAAATGAGTCTTCCTAACTCCAGGCTTAGCATTCTATCTACTGTGCTACCTAGCTGCACCATATAAATACTAGTTGTTATTAAAACACTATGCTGATGCTACTTTACAAATATCATCTGATTTTATCCTCACAACAACCCTGGGAAGTATGTGCTATAGATTAATTTTAAAATAACTCAGTGACGATTGCACCACTGGTTAGAAAGTTCAAGATATGTCCTTCCAAGTATGAGCTCAATATTTTTATTCTCATCATAACCCTGGGAGGTCAGTGCTATTATTACTTGTAATAGTCGTAGCAGCAGCAACAGCAACAGCTATTATTTATATCATTACTATTACCATTTAATTTGGGGATGTCATTTAGGGCTTGACAGATTTCATACAAAACCTGTAGCACTTTGTTCAATACAACTATAAACAAAAGTGTGTATCATGTGGCCCCCTTGGTTCAAGCCAAAAAAGAGACCAAGAGGGCAATCTCTTGTGTAGATATCTTGACCCAGTAAACAACCATTTCCCCCATTCCAAGATCATAGAGTGGGCCCCTAATTCTGACTATTAAACACATGTATCCAGATAATAAGGAGCTGTGTTTCCCACTCGCTGGAGCTCTCCAACCTGAGGAGAGATGAGCAGAAATTTCTGCAGACCTGAGGTTGAAGGAGATGCCTTCTGAGGTCCCTTCCTACTCTAAGATTCAGTGGTTCTTTGAGAGTGTGGGTGATCTGCAGCAGCACATCTCCACCATCAGAAAAGGAACTTCAAAAATGCTAGGCACCATGACTATACACGCTATACAGTGATACTGTATTGGGATGTTGTATTTGGGGTTTCAAATACACTTGGACAAAGGAATAATAACAAAAGTAACTCAGGCACTCCTAAATTTCTGCATCTCTGATATTGCCCAGCAGGAATCCAGTACTTGATTTGCAGGAAGCTTGTTCATCCAACAGCTTCTCTTCTATGTTGAGGACTTTAAATTATCTTCTCTGTGCCTCTAATGAAATTATCTTTGGTATCAAATAAATGTAGATATTAATTCATACATTAAAAACTGATTCTCATCAGCTATGGAGGAGAATGATTAGAGGAAAAAGCATTTTTAAGGCTTACTTTGTGTCAGGCACTGTGCTAAGTACTGAGGATAAAAATACAAGAGCAAAAAGAATCCCTGCCCCCAACCCCTCACCCCAGGAGCTTATGAGGAAGACAGCAAACATAGAGGAGTGGTGGCCCGGGAGGGGCACTTGGGTCAGAAAAGTTACTGGGACAATAAGTGTGCTCACAGAGGAATAGACTGATACATTCCCTCCAAGAACAATGACAGAGTTGATTTGGTAGTGGTTCCAGATCTGAAGGGGAGGGAGATAAAGATAGTGGGCCAGTTGAGGAAGTCACCAATCAGGATGGTAGTGGGCGGTGGTGCTGTTTTTTAAGGACTTGAGACAACAGCTGGGAGCAGCCAAGCAAGTAGCTGCAAAAGTGCTAGACACGGGGGCCTGAAAGCCTGAATTAGAAATTGGCTGTTTCTGTGACCTTGGCCAAGACATTTAATTTCTCTTAACTATAGTTTCTTCATCTGTAGGATGTGGATAATAATAGCACCGATCTCACAGGGTTGTGATGAAAATCAAATAAGGTATTATATGGAAAGTGCTTTTGCAAACCTTAAAGCTCTATCTATATAAATGATAGCCATCATTGAAGCATCTTCCTTCTGTTTCCCTAAAAATATCTAAGGAATTTGTAATCAGACAGATTTTTATAGAATTCTTAAGCAAAACAAGAGTTTCACAGGACTTTTTTGGTGAATGAAGGAACGAAGATGGGAGAGAGAAAGGGGAAGGAAGGAAGGAGAGAAGAAAGGAGAGAAGGAAGGAAGGAAAGAATAGAGAGAGATAGAAAGGGAAGGAGGGAGGAAGGAAAAAAGGAAGGAAGGAAAGAAGGAAGGAAGGGAAAGGAAAAGAAAGGGAAAGAGAAAAAAGAAAAGAAAAGAGAAGAGAGACTATTGTCACACCATACCATACCAAATCTGCTTTCTAAAGCTTCCTTCCTTGATAATTAATTGCAAAGATCCTCTAAAACATTTGGTTTTTACCCTTCAATTCCTTCTCTATCTAATTTGGAACATATCTCACTTCCTGGTGTAGTAGGCCTCTTTAGAAGCTTCCAAACACAGTTTGCCTGCATCCTATGCCTTTTCCCCCTTTTGTTGTGAGATCTGAAACCTTTAATCAGCTCATTTTCAGCTTTGCAGACCCTATGCCCCAGAGAGATTATAAGATTAATGAAGGATCAAGAGTTATTTGAAATATGCTTAAGGCTCAGTTGGCAAATAACAAAAAGAACAAGTGTGTCTTTCTTCTTGAAAAAGAAAATCAACTTCTAAAGAGCTATTCTCTTCCTCTGGTTGATATACTACTAAATAATGGACCATCTATTGATAAATTCATTCAAAGGCATAGTAAAATGTGTTCTTTGGCAAAAAGTTAGTATTTCTATAATACCACAATTAGCATTGTGCTAAGTGCTTTACAAATAGTATTTAAGGTCACACAGGTAGTAAGTATCTGAGGTCATTGAACTGAAGTCTTCCAGACTCCAGGTCCACCCATCTATACGGTGAACACTGTTGTTACCCCCAAATGAAGCCAGATGTCTCCTGATTCTTATACATGCATGCATACATACATATGCATATATAAGGGCATACATATGTATTTGTATATGCATACATATACATATAAACATACACACATACAAGCAAATTTTAACCCAAGTTCTTCTTAATAGAGAAATATGAAGAATAGAAGACTATGGCTGGAATATTGAATATGCTGTCAGATATGGTCAAGATTTAGGTCAGTTCTTTTTAACTGGTTTTATTGTTACAAGACAAAGTTTATGGGGGTAGTTGCAAATTAGTGGAAAATGACTATGGAGAAAAAATAAATGGCATTGTTTAAAACTATTTTTTAAAAATAGACCCAAAGACCTCGACAATAACATTTGCCCACTTACCATCATTTAATAGATGACAGATTCATAATCTCAATGATATAGGTAATTACTCCTCTGGTATAGATTCTAACCCATCTTTGCCCTCTCATCCTATGTCAAGGCATGCATCATACTATAAATTCTGCATAGTGGATCTATTCAATGCTCAGGAGGCCTTACTTGGATATACAGTAGCACTTGAGCTATTCACTTACTTCCTTTACTCTAATTACATAGCCAGTAAAAGGATTTATAAACATATGTGTTCCAATAATATATCATTTACACTGCTTCTCATGCCTGAGTCATCATTGGCAACATACTACAATGGCCTATTTGTGTTTCCACATGTGTGTTTCCATTGCTCTTTGGGTCATTTGCACATATGGTGACTCAACTTCCATTAGTGGTAAAAACAGTTCACTTAAAGAAGCACTAATAGCTTTATTTCATTTTCCTGTTCATGTGATGGCTTCCTTCCAATTTCACGTATATGTTCTTGGTATGATTAGGTTTACCTGGGCCTTGCATCAAGCCTTCTGAAAGCTCACTTTTTGTCAACACTATTTATGATGTTTTGCCAGGGTAAAACTCCTCAGAATGCTCTGCCATCTTTTATGATGTTTAACAATTGACATTATACTGTTAACTTCTGGCTGTTACATCTCTCTACTTGGCAAGGAGATGGAGTGTTTGCTATTTGAAATGGGTTTCTGGGATTTGGGGGGCTCCTTACTTGATGACTGTTTTACATTTATTAATCTTTTCTAAGAAATTACAGTAAGAAGCAGTGTCTTTATTTTTCTTGATTTAACACCTTTCAAAGTGTACTAGCCAGGTGGACAAGCCAATTGAGGCTTTATTGAGTTCCAATAAATAGTTTCAGGAAATAATTACAAGGGGGACTTAGAAGAAACTAGCAACCCCCAAACACAGTGACTTTGATTCACTGTAGGCCCTGGTATTTTTTCCTCAGACTCAGAATTATTAATTATTTGGAATATGGTGGATCCCACAGATAGAACCAAATGGAAATGCACTCTAGTAGCTTGAAGCACCAGCAAGCCATGAGTGACTCACAGTCCTCCCATCAGGGGGGAGGTTTTCAAACTCCTCAGGGGTTATGTGGAAAAGTACTGACACAGCTTAATTTTTTTTCACTAAGGCTAGTTCTCACAGCATGGTGTAGTACAGCCAAGTCTGTGACCCTGAGTTTAGGACTTAATCGCTATTTCAAAATGTAATCCTTCCTACTAGTCCTTGCTCAGGGCATCTGCAGAAAGGGAGGAGGCATGAGTTTAGGGCAAACACCTTTCCTGTCTCTAGTGGCAAGGCTAGGAGTTGATTAGTTAACTCCTGTGAAATTGAAACTTAAGCAGAAGTGCAGAATTTCTTATAAGAGTATACTGTATCTTTATCACATAGAAGGTAGATAGAGTCAGTACAGAATTTGGGCTTTTTGAGACAATGTAAAATGTTACCTACCACACAAAGTCAAACACTTTGCTTGAATAGATTGGTCTGAAGTTGTTATAATAGTGAACAATATCTTCTTTATCTTGTCTGAGTTGAAATTGGTTTTTATCTTTGTTCTAATGAGTTGATGAACTGTCAGTCAATAAACAAACTTTTATTAAAGGCTTATATTATGCCAATTATTATGCTAAAAGCTGAGGACAAAGAAAGGCAAAACTCTATTCTGCCTTTTGTAGCATGAAACAAGTCTGACTTCAACTCTATATCTTTAACAAGTTATTCCCTGACTATTTAGAATCCCCATCATTTTTTTGTGATGCTGTTCTGTGCTCACCAGATCCAGGGCCTTCTGTCTCTATATGCTTGGGGGAAATAGTCATCATACACACACTTGATACAGTTTACTAATCTACAATTTTTGTCCACTTTCATTTCTGAACGCTTGAACCACATTTTTCAATATACTTTTTGTCATCTTTCCCTCTGCATCTTTTTAGGGGGAAGTAATAAGTTACAAAGGTATTCACTGCATTGTTTTGGAGGATGTTTTTTTGTCAAGTTCTTGATAGAATTTCTCTATTTCATCCCTTGTAACCAAAACTGGCACATAAGCTACAATTATCTTCATGACAGCATATGAACCTTATGAGAACTACTAAACAAGATGTTCAAGCATCTCCCAAAATTATGTTTCTTATGTAATAGGGGTGAACCGGCCTATGGGGTAGTAGGAGGTGGGTATGCACAGATACTCTCTACCTGGTTTCAGTCTAAGCCATCACATGGAACCTACCTGTTTTCAGACATGTCTGACCAGGGCTAGTACAATATTATGACAAAAATGCTTTTAATTGACTACAAAGCTAGAAGAATTAATAACTCAGGGGGTTGCTGAGTCACAACTGAATGGGTATACAAAAAGAGTGGCCTATTCCTTTATCAGTTTATTGTCTCTTTTTCCTCTTCAGCTACTAGGGAACAGAACTACTTAAAGGTGGTCTCAAATCACATGGAAAAGGCATGGCAATCTTTCTTCACCTAGGCATGGTGGCTCCGAGCACATGGCAGTCTCTCTCTCTTTGTGTTTTTTATTCTAATCTTATTACAATTAGTACTTCAGAGATAAAAGTGGCTAGGATATCTTATGAATTCAGTGGATCATAAGGTACCATCAGTGTGAAGAGCTGAATGACAGCCATAATATTGAATACTAGAGTGTCAGTGGCCAGTGACAGTGGAAATATCCGTTGTCTAAAGAGGACAACAATTTTATGAATGTGATCCCTCGTGATGGAGAGAAGTGCAAGCTGTGGAGTCTAAAAAGGCACCTACTTTCAGAGTCCAGTAGAGAACTATTAATGGGACTTTAGTTGCATAGAGGACTCTATGAAAGGAGAAAAAGACTTCCAGTGACCATGAAATGTCAGTTATCGCTTTGCCACAGGCACGTTTTGCATATGTGCCTTATTACCTTTGTACTTTATGTTTATGCCCAATCTTTACATGGGTTTTGTGGGATTTGTGAGGCAATGTGCCACACAGTTTTGGAGAAAATGTTTTTTGTAAATGACTGTTCTTGCTATGCAACATTAATATATGAATTTTCTAAAAAGCAAACTGTCTGATCATTAATGAGAAGCACACCACTGAGGGCTTGTGGATGACAAAAACACAGATCTTCAGAGTTACTCCTATATCTCTGAAAGAGTAAGTGATCATCAGCCTTCCTCCGGCTACCAGGTCTAAAATTTGGGAGGTATCCCTGAATAGAATACTTCTTTCCTTCATGTAGTACATAATGAGCCCTTCCACCTGTCAATTCATTCCTTTTCTTCAAGGAGATCCCACAAACCATCTTTCAGTTTAGCTAGTGTTTATTTATTGTCTTATAAGTGAATGCATAGTAGGTGTCAATTGTGACATAGTTCAGTTCATTCATTCCTAGAGTAACTTTCCAGTTATTGGCTAAAGTTCCCCCATTATTCATGCCATCATGAGATTAATATTTTATACAGAGTAAAAATTACATGAAATTCATTGCCCTCCATTCCACCACCAAGGTTGTGAAAGTTGAAAGGGAATACAAAGGGTGGAGAGCCATTTGGTTATTTCTATTTGCTTTTTGGGACATGACCCAAAATTTATCATCCAGAGGCTAAACTTTTCAAAAAGATCCTCTTTGCTAGACTAGTCCTTGGACAGACACAGTTTGTTACTCAAATTGTACTCAAAGTCTTCCCAGTTTGGTAAAAACCTATCATAACTTGGGTTCCACTGACAGTGACTTTAAGAACTCATGGCCTTAAACAAGTACCCTGGTCTACCCAATCAAGGCTCCCCAGGCAACCCACTAAGATTGTCAATTTCAGCACTGATGCTCCATTGGAATGACACAGTTGTGGAAGGAGACCATGTCCATATATCAAAAGTTAGAGCCATATTTAGCAATAGTGTAATTTGTTAAGTCATTTTAAGCCAACTAGTTTTAAAACATTTCAGAGTAACAAATACTCTTTGGTAATTATGTTGTGAAAAATATGGTACTAGGTACTGAGAAGGAATGCAACAGACAAAGGAGTGCATATTTAAAGATTGAAGAAATCTTTAGGACCTAGAGTCCAACCCTCAGTTTTTGCTTAGGAAGAAATTGAGAAGTGAAGCAGTTGCATGACTCATTTAAGGTCACACAGGCAATAAGGTGCCAAAACTGGATACACACCAGTCTTCTGAAGGTGAACCTAGCACTCTTCCCATTGACTCATGCTGCTTCCTCACTATGGTCCCTAGAACTAAGACCTTTGACTATAAAGTTGGAAGAAGTGGTAGTTACTAAGAGTGAAAATCTGTACCTAGAAATGCCTTGTGTTTTCATGTGGCTTTAAGCTTTTGTGTCTTTAGAAGCATCTAATCTCTATAAAATATGACCATCACTCATATTGAAGCTCCAGGGACACTGGCCATCATATTCTGCCCTGATTATAGAAAGAATCAGAGTATTTTAAAATGATTACTAATGGTACAAAATAAAGGTCAATAGCTCATTTGCACAGAGGCCTTAGCTGAGAAAACAGAACTCTCCAAAGGAAATGCATTTTATTTGTTTTTTTTTTCACTCATTCTGTTATTATTTCAGTCCTAAGAGAGAGAAAAGAAAACACCAACAGGGGGAGGGAGGGTTGGAAAAAAAATTCAGTTTGTTAAATGACAAAAATTTATTCTAAGAATTACTTTTGTCACATATGTTTCATGGCTACGTTTGGGCAAAAACATTGCAACTGAGAGACACTTCAGAGAGTATCTAAGCAGACTTACTACATGAGTTACATTAGGAATGAGATAGATATATTACAATACAAGCCCTGAAGACTTGGCAAACACTTGGGTTGGTATCATTTGGATGACTATTTCTCAAACTAGCAGTCAAATGTAGTCATGGTATGATAGAATCACAGAATTAGAAAATGCACTAGAAAATAAATAGTTCAATTTACTCATTGTACTGACCACAGTGTGTAAATTTTATGATCACAAAGTTAATCAGTGTCATAGCTAGGACTGAACATAGCTCTCCTGAGCCTCAATCTAAAGGTGATTGGTTGTACATATGCAAATATGCCACCATTTGCAAAGTCCATTTTCCCCATTAAAAAAGGATAGCATAGATGGTTTCATTGTATATTATTTCTTTATTTACTTGTTTTATTCACTCTTGACAAAAGCCTTAGTTTAGGGCGTCAGACCTAAGCTACCATGAGCAAGCAAAATGTCATATCTACTCTGATCTATTCCCACAAATGGTGAGAAAAGTTGGATTATAATGACCCTCTAGATAACTTCAGACCCTGTCATTTTTTTAAATTTATTTTGAGATGTTTGTATGTCTTTCCTTTAGTATTATTTTAGCCAAATTAGCTTTTAAAATCTTACTTTAAGCATGGTAGAGTAGTTACAGAATTGAACTTGAAGCCAGTAAGACCTGGGTTCAAATCCCACATTGGATACAGAGTGGCTGTTTGATCCCAGGCAAATTACTTAATGTCTCAGGGATCTAGGAATCTCTCTAGGACTATAAATTATATTCTACCTCAGTAGAGTTTCCTTACCTGAGAGCTCCCTACCCATGAAATTAAAGGTCCAGTTCCTAACTCTACCTATCCCCCTTTAATCTTTTTCTGGCTCCCCATCCCCCTTTCCCTAGTTTTGGTCCTTTCCTTGTGATACTTAGTTTTAAACATTTTGATCCCCTATTCTGGTGCCTCTTCATCTTATGGAGGTAACCTTGGATTTTCAAAAGCAATGTCAGTGGATAACGGACAAGGTCTTGCCATCTGGAAGGACTCTGAATTCAGGACCAATATTGAACTATATGTTTTTCATTTGAACACCAGCCCTGCAAAAATGTTTTCACTTGTAGGTTGATCAGTGGGTAGTAAATTTTACTTTTTCCCACAGCAATTTATGAAGACTACCTACTAAAGTGCATAGGGAGTGGGAGGTGAATGGGGGGAGGAAAGGGCAGTCTAATCTGTGTGTATGAAGGGAATGGATATTCATATCACTGAAATCAGAGATCCTTGAAGTAATAAAGTATAGAATAAGTGGAAGAAAATTTAAGAGCTAAAACAAATCAACTATTCTAGTCCAACCCTTTCAATTTTATAGGTAAGAAAATTGAGAGCATAAATAATAATGTCCACCAGGAGTTGCCAATACCTATAAAATAAAAGGAGTGATTTAAAAAATATATTATTTAGGGGCGGCTAGGTGGCACAGTGAGTAAGGCACCAGCCCTGGAGTCAGGAGGACCCAGGATCAGTCTGGCCTCAGATACTTAACACCCACACAAAATAACTGGCTGTGTAACCTTGGGCAAGTTACTTAACCCCAGTTGCTTTTAAAAAAAGAAATATTATGTATATTCTAGATCTATCTGATGGTGGCTTTCTTGTCCTCTTTGTTTTGGCTCGAATAGTGCCTGGAAGTTTGGGAATTCACCTCTTTCTTGAACTGAAATATTCAAATTCAATGTTGTAAGTACTTATGGAATTTTAGGCTCTTTATTAATGGGGGGGATACAAAGACAGAAACAAAATAGTAACTGCCTGGTACGAGGTCATACTCCACTGTGATAGGGAACAACAAGTATACTGACACGAAAATGCAATACTCATACAAAGAAAATAGAAAGTAATGTCAGGATTGGGAGAAATGCACTATGAAATAATGGAATCAGGAAAGGCCTATTGTAGGAGGAAGCACTTAAGCTGAGCCCTGAAACCAACTAGGGATTTTAAGAAGCAGACAGGAAAAGGGAGAACTTTCCAAGATGGCAGAGACAGCCTATGCAAAAGTATAGAGGCTTGAGGCAAAAGGTCAATAATAGAAAATCGTAAATAGGCCAGGATTAATAAAACGAAAAGTCCCTGATGGGAAGTTTTAGGAAATCAGCCTGGAGAACACATATTGGAGCCATACTGTGAAGGCCATCAGAGCTTCTTGAGGAGGTAGTGCCATGTTAAAACCTATACTATAAGACTATTAATAAGTAGCTTTGTGGAGAATAGATTGGAGAGGGAAAAGAACAGAAGCAATGAGAATCATTATAAGGTAGCAATCATGACAAGACCTAACTGGGGAAGAGTGAAGGAGCAGATATGAGAGATGTTAAAAAGGTTGCATCAGCAAGACTTAGTGCATTGGATATAAGGAGTTGGGAAATGGAAACAAGGAATATACCAAAGTGGCAAATCTGGGTGACTGGGTGGCAAATAGGTGCCATCAACAGAAAAGAGAAAGTTAAGGAGATGCATAGGTTTAAGGAGAAAGATTATGAATTACATTTTGTACATGCTAAGTATTTGAAATGTCTATAAGATATCAGGTGGATACATTTAACAGGTAGTTGCTAATATAGAAATAGTGATTAGTGCTGAGAAGATGGCTGGATGTCATGTAGTAGAAAGAGCTCCCTGCATTTGGAGTTTGAAGACCTGGGTTAAAATTGACTTTTGTCCATGGGGTTTTCTTGGCAAAGATACTGGAGTATTGGCCATTTCCTTCTCAACAACATTATCAACAGCAAAAGGGGGATGATGGCTGGACATGGTATAGTCTTGCATTTGGAATCCAAGGACTTGGGATCAAATCCTGTTTCTGCTACCTATATAAACTTGGAAATGTCATTTCATTTCCCTTCACCTCAATCCTTCCATCTATGAAATGGCAGGACTGATTATCTGTAGGGTGTCTTCCGACTCTCAGTCCAATGATCTCTCTTTGCTCTTAAAAACAGATCTTTCCATTTCATCATTGAAGAGTGATTGATCAAAGCCAGACCATCTCTGACTGATTTTTAGTCAAAGTCCATCCATTACTACAAGTTTTTAGGGATAGAGATGTCCGTTTTTAGGGATAAAGGAAGAACATGAATATTTGGAGTTCCCAAGACTGAGACTCAGAGGAGAGCTTTCCATCCTTCCTTTAACTTGTGGTCCAATCTGCTGGTGTGTTCTATATGCCAAATGTGTGGCAGTGAACACCAAAATACTTGTGAACCTTCCTCATTGTGCTGATAGGTTTGTTGTTTATCTAAACCAAAAATTATAGTTAGAGGAGTTTTCTGTCACAGACTGCATAGCCACAGCCTGAGAGCTTCATGAGGAAAAAGTCAAAGCTTGCTTTCCTTATTTGTGGGTGGAAAAATGGCTGAAATTTAGTGTTTTGAGCTCAAACAAGCTCTTGATGTGAGTTTTTGTTGTTATTACTGTTGTTTGAGGCACGTCTGAAAATATTCTGTTTCGTCACTTTTCTTGTCCCAAGAGTTTGGGATAACAGAGTCACTAATACATGTTTACTGATAATACCAACTCATATTTATAGAAATCAATATTAAATTAATTAACTACTAATTGCATGTTTATGTAGCAGTTTTAGTTTTAAAAAGCTTTTTCCTCAAAACAACCCTGGTTGGGATAGGGAGAGAAAAACAACTTAAGCATCATTATCTCCATTTTATAGATGAGGAACATAAAACTCAGAGATTTTCAGTGGCTTGCCCATGATTGCCCACATACCTAGCAAGTGCTGGAGCCAGAATTATAAGCCAAGATTCCTAACTCCAAGCCCAGAACTCTTTCCAACATGATATGCCCCTTCTCTAGTGCCATTTATACAGGTTAATGAATATGAGAGCCAGGAGGAGAACCCAGGTTTCCTGAGTCCTTTTCCTATGTTCCTTCTACAACCATTACTTAAAAAATAAAAGAATCCAGTGGTTTTAGAAGTAGGATAGTAGTTGCAAAAACAAAGTCAATGGAACTGTATTGTTCCAAGTTAAATTCTTTTTTTTATTTTTTTCAAATGCTTTATTAACTTCTGATTTACATCATTCATTTCCGCCAGATTTTGAGTTACAAATTTTCTCCCCATTTTTCCCCTACCCACCACCCCAAAATAGCAGTCCCACAGGATATCCCCTCCTCCACTCTGCTCTCTCCCATATTTTCTCCCATGCCCCTTTCGACTTTTCCAGTGGATCTCTATGCCCCAGTGCCTGTGTGTCTTATTTCCCAATTACATGTAAAATAATAGTAATAATAGTATATATATATATACACATATATAATATATATTTGAGTATTTGATTTTAAAACTTTGAATTCCAGATTCATTCCCTTCCTCCCTTGTCACTCCAAGTTAAATTCTTAACTAGTAGATATTTTCAAAGATTCTACTAAAATAAAAAAATGAAGTATTATATTTGGAAACATAACTAAAACATAGATCTGAATTCCTAAAATGATAAAGCATTACTTTATACATACATACATACACCATTACTTTATATACATTACTTTATACATACACCAAACAAAAGGACAAAAAAGACGTAAGAAATTAAATTACATATAAATCATGATTAATTACAATCTACTTATTACTTTTTCAATTTATTATGATGATCTCATAAGATTTTTCAGACTTAGTTTATCAAGTTGTCTGACTGAACTAATTAATTAAATGCATAATTTATTCCTATATTTATTATTTGATGAAATTGGAGTGTTACATATATTATTTTTCAGTCATGTCTGACTCTTCATGACCACTTGGAGGTTTTCATGGCAAAGATATTGGAGTGGTTTGCTATTTCCTTCTCTAGCTCTTTTTACAGTTGAGGAAACTGAGGCAAACAGCATTAAGTGACTTGTCCGGGGTCACACAGCTAGTAAGTGATGGAGGTAGGATTTGAACTCAGGTTTTCCTGACTCCAACACTGATATTTTACCCACTGTGCCACCTACCTGCCCCCATCAAATGTTGGGGGGCAAGGATAGCCTACTGAAAAGACACAATGACAGGGCATGGAATGTTGTGTATGAGGAACAGCAGGTAGAGTAGTTGGGATGAAATACAGAGTATCCAAAGGAGAAGATGAGTAATAAGCCTGGAAAGGTAGGCTAGTACTAGATTGTAAAGGGCTTTGGATGACAGAGGGGGTTATATTTCATCTTAGAGGCAATGGAGAATGGCTAGAGCTTTTTAGCGAAGGGAACAGCATGGTCAGACCTGGATTCTAGAAATATCAAAATAGCAATTATATGGAGGATAGGTTGGAGAGGACAGAGACTAGAGGCAGAGTCCAATTTAGAGGTTATTGAAATAACAGGCGCGAAGTAAATAAAGCCTGTTAGTAGAAAGATCATGGAAATAGAGAGAATGACTCAGACGTGAGAGACAGTGCAGAGCTATTTTATATACTGTGTTCTGTATCTTTGTGTTTGGCTCGGGCATTCATATTTTAAGAAGTAAATTGACAAGCAGAATTATGTCTAGAGGAGGAAGACAAGGATGGTAAAAGACCTGGAGACCATGAGATACAATGAAATGAATTATAGACGTCTCATTTGAGGAGAATAAAAAGAAATGGACCAACAAGTATTTGTTAAGTACTTACTACATCTCAGGCACCATGCTGAGTGTGGGGATAAAAGAAAAAAGTAGAGATCATTTTTAGTTCCTGCTCCTAAAGTGCCCACATGTATCCATTTTACCAGATACATACTGAAATATGGCAACTATAGGACAATAACTAGGTCCACTCAAGATTCAAGCTAAGATGATATGGGGGGTTTATAATAGGTATCTTCAATTAATATTTCTATTTGATAGATAACAGTAATGAAAGCAACAAGTATATAACAACAAAGCACCTACTATGTGCCCATCATTGTGCTAAGCAATAGAGGCACAAATACATGCCAAACAAAACAAAAGAAACACACACAAAAAAGAGTCTCTACTCTTGAGGGGCTTATGATCTAATATGGGTAGACAACATACAAAATGGAATTGAAAAGGGTGAATGGGTGGGGATCCATCTGTACCAGGGCATGGTACTGAAGTCTAGAAAGTCAGAGGCAGAGCAAGGAGGGCAGTGGTGGTCAGAATGCCTCGGCCTCTCCCCCAAATGGAGGTCCTATGACAGAAGGGAACCAGCATGGTAGAGGTGACTTGCTATGGCACAAAGATGCCTCAAACTGCCTCCCTCTTTGCCACAACACAAAGAGAACTAAAACCTATCACTCTCCACATCAGGATGTATTTATTATTATTAGTTTATTTCTTTAACATCTGCAATTAACCCATATTCATTCATTTGTCTGCCTGTTCTCTTCTGGCTTAAAACTCAGCATTGTCAGATTTAAACTCTCTTTAAAACAGCTTAATAACAACTGAATAATCCAGTCTATTTCAGTCAGACTGCTAGGATTAACTTTAAAAAGCTCTATAGTTAAGCAAGTTTTGTGATTATTAGGTGATGTTTTCTGTCCTGCAGAAAGAGTAGGAAATGCTCTGACAGGGTAAGACATACAGTATCCCCTTCTTTGTTAATTTAACAGTAAGTATACATTGCTGTTACATGAAAACCCAAGGTTTCTTTCCTAGATAAGGAGAAGTATTTGTTTTAGGAACATTTTGTGTTGTACCAGAAGGCTCTGACCTTGGCCTTATGCAGTTCACTCTTTTATCAGGGACTTGTGGATGGCATGTTGATTAAATTTGCAGATGGCACAAAGATGAGATGCTAAAAAACCAGGATTTAAAATTATCATGAAATGTGCTGGGGTAAAAGGGTCAAAATGAACTAATTTTGTTTTAAGATAAATCAATATAAAATCCTGCATTAAGGTTCAAGAAACCAATTATATAATTAAAGGATCCTCCACAAAAATTCTACTCCAATGCTATGACATTGTTATGGGGAGGTAGGAAGAGAGGAGCCTGAGTTCACAAAGACTATTCGAGCATAGTGAAAGCTCTTGAAGGTATTTTATATTGAAAAGCCTTCAAATATAATCCTAGCTATAACTCTAGGTACATACTTAAGGACAGAGAAGTTCATCAGCAATAGACTTATGACTGTGGCATACATTCTTTGTACATGGCAAGCCATGAAACAAAGAAAAGTGAAAAATAGCTCATAGTGGACCTTTGTTTTGCCAGATACATACAGAAATACAGTGATTACAGGACGAAAATTACTATAAGGTGTTGGATTTAGACCTCGCAACATAAAAATTTTCAGAGAAATGGGGTGCCCAACAATAAAATAGATGGCCTCATCAAGTGGTGAACTTCCATCTCTGGAAGGATACATTCAAGCAGAAGCTGGAGAGCCATAAGGATGTGGTAGAGAGGTCTCTTAAGTAGAGAGGAAAATTGGATTAGATGAATGCTGAGTTACATTTCAACTCAGATTCTATGGTTCTATGAAACAAGTCTTTATAATTTGATTTGGAAAATGACTTTCATCAAATCACCCACAGTTTGGTACTCATACATGTTTTTGATGATTAAAAATAAGTAATATTTATATAAAGTAGCAAGCAAACTAATACTAGAAATCAGCATAATTGAGCTGTCTCAACTCTTTGAGATCCATGTGTTGATTAGCTGATTTTCCTGCATATGGAGCCAAGGACTGTGTCAAGACAACATGGTGATAGATCTGTTTTATTTTATTCCATTAATGGACACTTAGGGTTTCCCAATAGAAATTTTCCTGTCACCAACCTAGTGATAAGTCGATAATTGTCTTAAGAAAAATGTGCTCTGAATGTAGATCTTGGGGTTATAAAATGAGCTACAATGTTATGAGTAATATTCAAAGGCAATAGTGGTATTGACTGATGATTCTGTTTGGAATGATTTTTATGGAGATATGAATCAGTCATATAATAAAGATGTCTGATTTCATGGTGGAATAGCAAATAAAAGTCATAAATTGGTAAATGGAAACCTATGAGAGAGAGAGAGAGAGAGAGAGAGAGAGAGAGAGAGAGAGAGAGAGAGAGAGAGAGAGAGAGAGAGAGAGAGAGAGAGAGAGAGAGAATATATAAAGACTCTTATTGTCTACAGCACAAAATGTGGTTTAAAAAATGTTTGAGGTCAGGAAAACAACCAAATACTAACTAGCTATCTATTCACTGTAGAGTTATTTTTTTTTGAAGGGGGGAACACAGGGCAATTAGGGTTAAGTGACTTGTCCTCTTGCCCAATGTCAGGTGGCTAGTAAATGTTAATTTTCTGAAGCTGAATTTGAACTCAGGTCCTCCTGACTTCAGGGCTGGAGCTCTATTCACTGCGCCACCTAGCCACCCTCACTGTAGAGCTTTTATTTCAAGATAGCATCTTAACCGAATTTAACTTCTTAAAAATAACAGGAACACACAAATATAGACACTGTAGAAGAAAATGTTGTGGTTCATGGGAAAGCACAGATAAATTGCAAGACAATCAAGTATAATGGGAAGTTCCCACAGCTAGTAAATGTTTAAGGCAAGATTCAAACCTGAGTCATTTTTATTCCAAGTCTACTACACCAATGGTATTAAACTCAAATAGAAATAGGGGCCACTAATTTATATGTAAGGATTCCTTTGGGTCACATATTGATTTATTATTAAAATGTGATATTATCTATATTTGGTTGTATCTTTATTTTGTTAAATATTTCCCAATTACAATTTAATCTGGTTTGGGCTATACTCTCAAGTGTGGCCTTCATGGAGACCAGGCCTACATATTTAACACCTCTGTCCTACATCATACTACCTTTATACACTAGTGATGAGCTGCTTCATTTTACATAAGAAGCACCTTGGTATTTTTTGACTCTTTGATTATTACTTAGCCATTGAATAATTGAAATATTTTCAAATCTGTTCATTCTGAATTGAAGTAGAAGTAAATTGACCTGCCCAAGAATATTGTTTTTGTAAAAGGTTGACTCAATGACCACAAAGTAGTATTTGCATGGCATATACCTTTAATGTATTCTCTAGGAAATCAAATCCAATTAAATATTATCAAGTTTTTTAATAGACATGTAAATGTTACCAAAGCATGACTATTCACATTAGAATTCACTTTCTGAATAGATAATAAGACATAGTAGATAATATGAAACTAACATCATGTATGAATATAGTCATTATCTTCTGCTTAAATATAAATTTGCTATGTTCTCTAGAAAACCAAATTTAATTTTTCAAAATTTTGTCAAATGTCTAACACATGCAATTATTTTGAATTCTGAATATGTAAATACCAGTTCTAGTTGTAAGAAAATCTACTGCATACTGACTGATGCAATGTACAAAACAGAAAAGTAAATACAAAATAATTTAAAGGAGAGGGGTACAAATAGAGAGATATAGGAAGAAGAATTAAAAATTAAAGGGAGTTATAGCTTTTAAGAGACAAAGATCAGCAAAGAGTATATGTGGGGGATAATTCATACAAAAATATTGAAGTGGAAAGTGGAGTCTGAATATGGAAAACAGAGAGTAAACAATATTGACTAGAACATAAAGTGGATAAAGAGAAATGATATAAATAAGTAAAATAAATGGACCTAGGAGGAGTAGGGAACCTGAAGCCTCAAGGTCACATGTGGCCCTCTAAATCCTTGTGGGCTTGTGGCCCTTTGAATGAATCCAAACTTCACAGAACAAATCTCCTTGATAAAAGGATCTGTTCAGTAAAACTTAGACTAAGTCAAAAGACCACATCCAAGGACAGGTGGCCTTGAGGCCACAGGTTCTCCATCCCTGGCAGATTCTGTCCTGATATTTTACAGATGGGCACTTGGTTGTCTGAATAAGCTATGTGACTTGCTCGAAGTTATGTGGCTAACTAGTGAGTGGTATAGGCAAGATTAGAACCCAGGGTTTCAAGTATTTCCAATGTAAACACAAAGTTCAATGCTCATTTATACAATCACCATAGCATCCCCTTTGTTAATTTAAAATACAATGCAATGCAATCCAAAATTCTAATACTATAGTATACTACTTTTTATTATTATTATTGTTTATTATTATTATTTTACTGTACTTAATGACTTAGAACTTCAGAGATCCTATAGTCCAACTTATATTTACAAAGGAAACCCATTTACAACATACAATACATGAAATCTTGCAAATAATATTATATATTGTTATATGAGAGGTAATATGAAATACTGGATGGAGAGACAAAATTAGACAGGAAGCCCTGGGTTCAAGATTTGCCTCATGTACACCTAGTAATGACCCCAGGAAAGTTACTCAATTTCTTAGTGCCCTGGCAACTCTCATAAATCATAGACAGTTGCTCATCTACATTAGGAAAGATAATTTCTTCATTGGGAATTCCCTACACCAATGAAATCATATATTAGAATCAAAATTCTTTAAAATATATTCTATATAATTGGTGACAATCATAGTAACAATATTGATGTTATTCATCACTGAATACCACCCTGATGGTGATAGTGAGTTCAATCTTTTGATTAATGTGATCAATTCAGTCAAAGTAATTGTTGACACTTTTGAAACTCAGAGAATCTGAACTATAGGGAAGATCAATGTTTGTGTACTGATATGGCCTTAATAAATTCATTTTTAATGCCTTCCAAAGAACAGAAAAGAGAAACAGGAATAAGAATTCCCTTGTTTTTGCCAAATGAAAGTGTAGTGGTTTCTATCATCTCTTAAGTATCTAAAAAAGGCATCTATGTATTCACAAAATATGGTAACAGTGAAATTGACCATAATCATATGATCACACAAAACAGATGGTATTAATTCAGTTAAAATATAAATTTTCTATTTTTTGTCTGCATGATAGCCGATAATCAGTTGGCCTGGATTGTGACTTCTTGTCAACACAGCTGTAATGAGAAAGGCCAAAGTAAAAGATACACATTTCTCTGATTATTTAAATTTAGCTAGGGATCAATTATGTAATTGTCAAGAATATTTTCAAGAAATAAAGACTTTAAATCATTGCACTTCTCAATCCACAAGTTATCTCACATTTGGTCTGACATTTTGCAGCCTCTTTAGAAAAAAATTGTTATCAGTGAATCACATTAGAGTGTGTCTATAACCAAACCTGGCTATTTTACTAAAATTGCATTTTCGATTAATTTTTCAAATACTCAATAATTTGAAACAATTAGCATGTCCAGGGGCCCACTAAACTGAGTCTGTCAGCTTACTCAAACCACTTTGTTTTGACTAACAGTCTATCAAGACCATCAAAAACCAATCTAATCTTTCCCAATGAAGTGGACTACAACAGTTGATTCATTCAAAGCGGTCCTTTTGGGGGACAATGTCAAAAGTAAGAAGACTACAAACGAAGTTTCAGAATTGTGTTTTCCTGGTTCAAGGGCAAACTCACTAAAGGCAACTGTTAGCTTTTCTATATCATATATAGGCTACGACATCTCTCTCTTCTTGCCAAACCCAAATCTAATTAAGCTACTGCTACTTTACAAAACAGACATTCCCCTTTCTCTTATCTAGGCTAATACAATTTCCAGTGCGCATTTTGAAAATCATGAAATGGCAATGGATACAGCTGTTCTGGGTTTCATGTCTCATACTGTACACTGGTTCCCCACAGCTAGAGTTGACTTTATTATATGCTTCTAATTACCACTGATTACTAAATATTATAATAATATAAGAGAAATGCTACACAATCAATTACAGTAATTGACTTTACCGCCAATATTCCTCTTGCCCTTTTAAGCCAGTTATCTCTGAATGATTGAACTGAATAAGAGAGAGTTTTTATAGGGATCTGACATTTTAAATCATAAGACAGAGTTAAATCATCGATTTTATCCTTTCACTCTTGGAATATGAGGAGGTATTTACCATTTCTGCACAGTTCAGGTTTCTTGTGCTTAATTGAAACCTTCATTTGGAAATACAAATAAAGAACTTGTCTCTACCCACAAACCTATTTTTTTCTGATGTAATTTTAAGACTAATTGAATCAAAAAAAGTCTTTCAACAGTGTCTTCATGAGGCAAAGTAACTGATGTGATTAAATCTTTCACTTTTGAACTGTTTGCTGGTTGCCTAAATATAGAATATGTGTAATGGGCTGGGGAATAATCCGGAGCCAAACAGGACTCCAAGAGACCTGGCTCTTTTGGAAAAGTCACCTAACCTTTCCCAGTCCAAGCTGCTTGATTTATTTCAGTAACTAAGCAGTTATTTGGCCACTCAAACAGTCATTTTTGTAAATAACAATGTTCAGGTGAACACATTTTTTTTGGCCTTCATTAACTACTGTTATAGCACTTTTCATAATGTTTCAATGTATCTAACATGTGAAACAGGCAGAATAATTTTTCCACTTTTATAAATAGGTAAAAAGTCTTTAAGTTACTTGATTCTGCTGAGATAACTTCAGATCAATGTTTAGTATGTAATTTAGGATTTTTTTGTAGGTTGCTGGTTTTTTGGTCCCCATTTTTGGGGTAGGTAAAGTTATTGGTTTGCATTATATTCAATGCTTCTAAAAACATTCTCTTTCTTTTGAATATAGTGCAGTAGGCAGGAATGTGTTGTCAAATAATTAACAACTGGCTTTCTGGGGGGATTATAAAAGACACAATATTAAGTTTAATCAACATTATTAACACTTTCTTAAGACTAGAAAAATTAACAAAACAAATCAAGCCTGATTTGTAGTATTTATTTACTGATTTCTGAGGTATAATTATTCACACTGGAAATTTAAAAATCAGCTCTCTCCAGCCATGAAACTCCTGCACAACCCTGATGGTTGACCATTCTCTTTTTAAATAACTTCAATTATTAGAAAATGTGAATTTACATCAAGCCAAAATCTGCCTCTTTACAACTTTCACTAGTAGTTCTTAGCTCTGTCCTTTGGGGTCTGATCCTATCTCCATATATCATCCCTTCAGATATATGAAGGTAGTGATCTTATTCATCCTGAATCTTCTCTTTACTGAGTTAAACATCCAAATGCCTTTAACAAACAAAGCCTCGTACTTCATTTATGTTCTTGTCTCCTGTCACTGTCCTGGTCCTCTTCACCTTTCTCTGGAAATGCTCTATTTTGTGACTGTCCTTCCTCAAATGCAAAGTTCAGGATTAAAGCAAGGCCAGAGACTGTATAGCTTTTCTTAATAGATACTTAATATATGTTTGTTTACTCCCATCATGCCTAACACAACCCTCCATTCCAGGCAAGCTCATATATTTGTTATCTCCTTTACATGATTTCTGTATTCTCTTTCCTTTCCCCTTAACTAAAGATAAGGCACCCCCCTGCCCCGAATATGGAGAGTTACAGGATCTTTTTTTTTTTTTTTCCTTTCCCACTAAGTGGTTTGTTTTGTTTCCTTGTGTCACATTTTCCATACCGGCTTATCCTCAATTACCACTGAGCTAAAAATAAATAAATAAATCATGTTTCCTAAATTGCCATAATTAGTAATGCCATTTCATAATGAATTCAGCTGCTTGAGTAAACAGCTCTCCGATTTAAATACTGTGAGGCAGACTGAACAAAAGAGCACGATGGCAACAGTGATTCATCAGTGAAGGTGTCCTGCTTTTGACAGATAGGCCAGGTCGGACAAAAAGCAAATACTGCCAAACTACACCGTATTATTTGGAATTCTTCTTCCTCATTACCCCCTCCGCCCCTTCCCCCCACCTTAATCCTTGTAATCTACTGAGAGCCAGAACCAGTAAGGTGTTAGAACAGAGAGGAAAGGGAGTCGTTTGCTAGGACCAGAGAATATGTCTTCTATGAAGATAACATCCCCTTTTATTATATCTGTAACCATATGACAATCAAAAGATTTCCTAAAGTTATGACTACATGGAGATAGGTGAAGATTCATGAAGGAAATTTCAAGGAGGACTCTCAGGTCATGCCTTCCCTTTGAATTAGAATCTAAACTCTTTAGGGCACGGTTCTTTTCTATTTTTACCTGGATCCATATCCGTTTTTTGTGAGGCAATTGGAGTTAAGTGACTTGCCAAGGGTCACACAGCTCATAAGTATTAAGTCAGATTTGAACTCTGGTCCTCCTGACTGAAGAGCTGGTGCTTTGTCCACTGTACCACCTAGCTGCCCCTGGATCCATATACTTTAAAAAAATTAGGAGAAGCTCTAAATTGGACTGGAGCAGGTAGGTTGAGCAGTGGATAGAGTGTGATGAAGACTCATCTTCATAAATTCAAATCTAACCTCTAACAGTAGCTATGTGACCCTAGACATGTCACTTAACTCAGTTTGATTCAGTTTTCCCATCTGTAAAATGAGCTGGAGAAGGAAATGGGAAATCACTCCAGTATCTCTGCCAAGAAAACCTCTAAATGGAATCACAAAGAATCAGACATGACTTAAAAGACTGAACAATAAAAACTAAATTGGACAGAATTATAACTATCATTTTCATGCCTAAGACAAGGAAATGTGCTTACAGAAAAGGTCCTTATCATAAGGTTCACATACTACTAAGAATTTGAATAGATTTCAGGGGGTTGATGAATTTGGATGAAAAAAATATATATCTTGATTTTCACTCATCTCTAACTGAAATTTATCATTTCTTTTAATAATTGAAAAATATTATTTTTGAAATGAGGTCCATAAGAGTCAGGTTTCACCTGCCAGAAAGATCTATCACACACACACACACACACATGTACACAGTACACACATGCAAAGAATTCCTAGCTTATACTAAGTAACATAAAAGTTGCTATTTCTTTCTATCTCTCACACTTGGCATGGTGTCTAGCACATAAAAAATGTTTTTAAAAATACTTATAGATTGATTAATTAGGGATACTTGCCTCTATGGGTGATGACCCCAGCATATAACAGAGCTAGGGACTCTACTTTGGATATTGTTGTTGCTGTTTGTCCTTGGTTCTCCAAGAGGACCATGACATCAGGGAGGTGATGACATGACATGCAGGTGAATGAGATGTAAGTGAAGGAGGGCTGTGCAAAGTTGCCAGCCTCGCTTTTCCCTCCGGAGCCATCTGTGTCCAGTGGCCAGATATAGATCAGGATGTCACTGGTCTTCTTTGACAATGAAAGAGGAACAACAAACAACAACGATTAAGTAGGTAGTATAGGTCTCTGTTTTACAGATAAAGGAACTGAATCTTAACTAATAAGCATTGACGCAGTATTCAAAACCATCACTACAACTCACATATGAATGAACCAAAGGTATCAGGAAAACAAAGGAAACAAAGGAAAGCCAAATCGAGCTAAGGCCAGAGCTTGGCCATGCCAGTAGTCTGATGCAGGAGACTATCCCTTCATGGTGAGTTTATGTGGCCACATTCCCTTTAAAAACAAATTCTTTTGTGAGGCTGATGTATATAGTCCTAATCTTCCTGTGGCTATAAAGAAGATAGAGACACTAACTGAGGATAGGTTGAGATGAGAACATAGCCATCACTTAACATTCAGGATGACTCCTTCCTAAGAAATGCAAACAAACTCCACAGAAGCAGGTGAATAATGTAATTACAGAGGGTTTAATAATAAGTCTGTCTCTGCAATGTGTTCACTTCAAGGGAACACTGGAGCATCTCTTCATATTTCACAACATCAGGTAATCTTACACCTTCCTCCTCAAGAGGTACTCTAGGATCCAGTGACACTGGTCTCCTGGCTATTCCACAAACAAGTCATTCTATCTCTCGGGGCATTTTCTCTGGCTATCTCCCATGCAAGGAATGCTCTCCTTCCTCGGCTCTGACGATTGAACAACCTGACTTCCATTAAATCCCAATTAAATTCCACCTTTCTGAAAGTCTTCCCCAATACATCTTAATCTCAGTGCTTTCCTTCTTTTAATGATTTCTTATTTATGCTGTATACAGCTTGCTTTGAATATATTTGTTTGCATTTTATCCCTTACAGTAAATTATAAGATCCTTGATGGCAAGTGCTATCTTTTGCTTCTTCCTCTTTCCACAGTGTTTAGCTCTTATTATAAAGTAGATGCTTAATAAATGTTTATTGAATGATTGATTTTTAGTGCTGGGAAGAATCTTAGTAGACCTGCTTATTTCTCAAAGCAGGAAACTAAGAACCAAGGAAATGAAGAGACATGGCTACAGAATAGCAGCTCTGCTCTCAGAATATCAAGAATTTCTTCTCAAACAAGTCACAAGAATGATAGGCTAGTATGATGAGATGCTTTGAAAAGGGCATGAGAGTCAAAATGGATTTACATGGGAAAGAATGACACTAGGATGCACTGAATGCTGCATGATTGTAGGACATGTGGATCAGCATACATACAAGTAAGCGAAATCTTATAAAATTAAAAAATCTAATCAAGTAACATGTATTTTAAGTGCCTACTACATGGTTCACATGGTTCAGGAGGCACTAAGGCAAAAATGTTCAGGTCCCTGTCTTAAAGGAACTTCCATTCTACTAAAGGAGAAAACAGTAGGAAAGTATGACTTCTAAGCCCTATAGATTTAGTGCAGGTTAAGCTGTTAAACTGCAGAAAATCTTATTGAATATGCTGTACAGAAAAGACAGACAAAATAAATGCAAAAGGGGAAGATAGTAACACAGTTGAGGGCTCTAGAAAGGCTTCACATCAAGATGGGGATTGAGCAGAGCTTTGCAGAAAACTAGGCATTCTCAGAGACAAAAATGAGAAGGGAGTTCATTACAGGCAGATGAGGGACAACCAAGGCAAAAACTTGGAGACAGGAAATAAAATGCCATACAAGGAACAGCAAGGAAACCAGTTTGACTGGACTCTAACATGGATGAAGGGGAATAATGCATAATCAATCTGGAAAGGTAGGTTGTAGTCAGATTGTGAAGGACTTTTGGTGCCAAAGAAAAGAATGCATACTTGTTTTAGAACAGGGATTCTTAACCTTATTTATATCACAGACTGCTAAATTTCAATTAGAAGTCAATGAAAATGAAGGTGTAATTTTTCCCTATCCAAGTTCATGGATCAACCAAAAACAGGGACCCCCAGGGTGTGTGTGTGTGGGGGTGGGGTTGATGGAATTTAGGTTAAGAAGTCCTGTTCTAGCAAGAATGGAGAACCATTTGATTTTGTCATGCTCAAGCATGTGGTTTAGTAAAAATCATATTGACAACTATTTAAGGAATAGCTTGGCCAGGGTGAGAGACTGGAGTCACAAAGTTCAATTTGGAGGCTGTTGAAGTAGTCCAGGACATAAATGATGAGGACCCAAAGTAGTATAGGGGTCATGTGAATAAAGAGAAGGGGATGGAGCCAAGAGAAGTTTCACAACTAAAAACAAAACTTGATGACTGATTGGATATTTATCCATATTATTTCTCTTATGGTTGGGTAATTATTGGTCACATGAATGTTTCCATTTATCACTAATGCATTCTAGGTATATTATTTCTTTTCAGATATAGTAATAAAATTAATTTCTTGTTGGTCCCCAAAACATACTCTTTTTTTCAGTTTTTTTCCTGCTTGTTATTGGCTTTACTGGCATATCACTTCCGTTTTGTATGCAACATTCTTTCAACATTGAACTGTACTCCATTTTTTTCTGCCAACCTATCTTCTTTACTCACCTACAAAATCTGTCTGAACTCACTTTGAATTTAGTTATGCTAATTGCTTCTTTATTGTGCATGTTTTACTTCAATTCAACAAGCATTATTAAATTCCTATGACTTGAAAACTAGTCATCCTCCAAGTCCCTTGGCAAGACAAAAGTCAAGATAACTGATGATGGACTCAAAGGAAGTGGATGACCTTAGCCTTTCTAAATTAAGGTCTTTCCCAGGCCTCAGTTTGTCTGAATGCCTTCTGCAGAGAGTAGGAAGGAAGCTAGACAAATCAATCCATATCCAGTCTCAGTCTTTGCACTGACCGTCCTCTTCCTGAGATGTTCTCTTCCTAGTGAGGTCTACATGAAGATAAGATGTCTACTTCCCTCTTTTACCTCTTCCTCCCAGGCAAAGCACTCTCTGTCCTGCAGCACACCGTAGAGATACTTTAATGATTTTTCCCTTAACTAGACTCTCTAAATGGAGTCACATGGCATGTGTTTATCTTTTACTCCATAGAGAAAGATGATGCAAGTCTAAGCTTGCCTTTGTAGAGCAAATTAAGTCAAAGATGCTGAGGATTTTTGCTTTCAGTCAAATTGTCTTTCTCTTGGCTTAGCCCCATATAATACAGCAACACATCTTTCTGTGAGGAAAGGGGAGGACCTTGTTTTTTGGAGAGATAAACTGATTATATTTATTAACAGTATCTGTTGGACAATAGCAACAGCATATACTGAGCATACTATTTTGTAGAACAATTTACTAGGCACAGCAGGGAGAATACAACATAAATGCAACACTCTGTACCAAACGTCAAAGAGCTTAACTTGGGATGAAAAAACCCGCACAAATTATTAGCTCAAAATAATTGTATAACAACATTAAAAAATACAATTATTGTATAAATTGAGTGCCTGGAGATGTCATTAAGAGAAAGAGAAGGCCAATCTGTAGAAAAGAAAAATTAACAGAAGCTTTATTTGTAAGAACAACAGCAACAAACTGCAAACACCCCATATGTTCAGGAAATGACTGAATAATTTATGATATATCAGCAGAATGGAACACTATTGCATAAAAATCAGTGAAATATGTGAATATACAAATATGTAAATACTTATATAAAGTGGTCACCTGAGCTCCATGTCCATTCTGTTTTTTAAAAAATAATTTAATTGGTATATTTCTTTTTAGATCATCTACATTTCCTCTTAGCCCTTCCAAGATATCTATCTTTTATAGTAAAGAATAAAGAAAGAGGAAAATGAACATATCAACAAAGTCTGACATTATATGCAACAGTCCATGCCCATGGTTCCTCCCTGCCCCTCACCCACCTCTACAAAGCAGCAGGAAGTGAGGAGCAGGAAGTGAGAGGATTTAGGAAGGTGCATTCTCATGCATCTAAGGACAACTGTGCAAAGATGCTGGAATTGAAGTCAGGAAGACCTTACCCTCTGTGTGACCCCAGGAAGTCATTTAACCTTCCCCAGTTTCATTCTCCTCATTCATAAAATGGAAATAATCATGGCACCTACTTCTTTGACTTATGAGGATCAAATGAGATAAGTTAGGTAAAGTGCTATGTAAATGCAAGCCATTGTTGTTGTTGCTATTGTGCTCATTTCTCTTTCTTGTTGCCAACCTTCTTCATTAGAATTTTGCTGCAACTGTCCTTTGTTTCTGCTGTTCTTTCCATTCACATTGCGAAGTCATCAGGCATATTGTTTCCCTGATTCTGATTGTTTTACTTCCCATCAATTGAGATTTAGCAGAAGATAAAATGAGATAAATACTTGTAAAGTGCTTTACAAACCACAAAGTGCTATATAAATGCTTGCTATTTTTAATATTATTCCATCTTATATTCCTCTGTATTTCTATCTTTGCTAAGAGAATAGTAATATTCCATGACATTCACGCAGAACATTTGTTTTAGCCCTTCCCCAACTAATGAGCATCACAAAAAGTGCTGATATAATAATCTTTTGTGTCTATCAGTATTTTTTTGTCACTGACTTTCTTGTTGCATATGTCTTAAAGTGGAATTATCTTTACTTAAAATGTATGGATACTATCTTTGAATAATTCCAAATTGCTTTCCAGAATAGTAAAACAAATTCAATGCTCCATCAATAATACATTAATGTACATGTCTTTGAACAACTTTTCTAACACCAACTACTCCCATCTTTAGTGACCTTTGTCAATTTGCTGAAATCTACTGCATTTCTAAGCCTCCTAAGTGATATCAACCCTAGATAATTCTAATCAAGAAATCTGATTTCACATGGAAGATGCTATTTCCAGTTCCCTGGAAGCTTGGAAATTTGAATTCCCTTAACTTAGAGTCAATGTGACTCAGTTCATAGGATAAACCAGCTAGGTAGGGATGAATGAGAGGAAGCAAAGGAACTTTCTAATGTCTGCACTGGATTCACCAAAAGAGGTAACTCATTACTTCTGCTACAGAAGTCAAGCAACACTTTGAGACATTTTTCTGTTAAAAAAAAAGGCACTGAATTCTCAGGAGCAAGTACTAAAGGACCTTTCATTTTATCTTTGGATTTACATCAAGCTGGAAACTAATGGAATAAATTCTCCACTCTATGGGCCAAACTGAAGGTATTTTCCACTTCCCAACTCCATCCCCAAAAGACATACTCTTGGACTGAACATCAGTAGGATTACATTTTTGTCATATCACTATGGCTTTCCATGTATATTTAGTCAGCTATGTGATATAGTAATTGGGCTTCTGAAGTAGGAAGCAAGAAAACCTGAATTTTAATCATGCCTAAGCTATTTACTATGTGTGAGGCCTTGACCAAATCATGTAATCCCTATCTGCCTTAATTTCCTCAAAGGTCAAAAGGGGATAAAAACAACACCATCCTCTCAAGGTTGTTCTAAGTCAGTCCATCAATAAACACTTATTAAGCACCTACTATGTGTCAGCCACTAGGCTAGAACTGAAGATTCAAAGAGAGGCAAAAAACAGATTCTGCTCTCAAGGAGCTCACATTCTAGTGAGGAAAGCAACATAAAAAAACTGTACTAACAAGTTATATGCAGCATAAACTGAAAATAATCAATTGCAACCTTTAAAAAGCTATATAAAAGCTAATAACATATGAAAGGTTCACTGTCTATACTCACTGAGGCTTAAAAGAAGTAAACCAAAATTATATGGCTAATAGAAGAGTTAAAGCTCAAACTCAAGCCTCCTGAGATTAAGTGGACAAATTCTCTCTCCTGGTAGGATTATCAGAACTTGAACTCATGTCCTCTGAAATAAGAGGCTCTTCCACTTCTTATCTACATTGCCTTGGCTGAGTCACCTGGAGTCTCTGGACATTGTTTTCTTCCTCTGTAGGAATGGGGAGGTGGTTTCTTGCAGTTTTCTTTCTCATGTAGTTATTACTACCGTGTTTCCTTGATAATAAGACCTATCCTGAAAATAAGCCCTCCCCTTACTGTGTAAGATTCCTCTAAAATAAGCCCTCCCCCGAAAATAAGCCCCATTGAGATTGCTACTGTAGTGAAGGTGATCCCCTGCGCTACACGCTACATTATGGTACCCTCTGTTTGCACCCTCCCCCCCCCCCCCGCCGTGAAACGCACGCCGCGCTCCAAGCTGCATCCAATCAGAGCTGCAGCAGTGAGCGTGTCATCCTGTTCTTCCCCAGTGATTTGCTTCCTGGCGCCATTGAGAGCAGTGCCGTGGAGGAGAGCTGAGGCAGGACAACATAAAAACCCGGTATGTAAGCGGGAGTGAGGGGGCATGATGGAGGATAAAATGGGCATGATGGAGGAAAAAAGAACTCAGGGGGCATGATGGAGTGAAAAGAAGGACTGATGGTCATAATTTTATTATTCTGTCTGTTTTGACCCCCAGACATGAGTACAAAAAGGAAGAGCTATACTGTTGAGTATAAGAAAGCAATTGTAGAGGAGTCACATGTCATTGCTGTCAATGTTCATTAAAATAAGCCCTCCCCTGAAAATAAGCCCTCTGGTGTTTTTCTGTCCAAAAAATTAATAAGACAGTGTCTTATTATCGGGGAAACATTGGGGGCATAGGTAAGAGTTGATTTGTAAAGTGATTTATTGACCATAAAGCACCATAGTGATATGATATAAAATAATGATGTTTGATGCTATTATGAGTGCTATTGTATTCTGTATTATCACTTCTTATTAATCAGCAGGATTATGATTATCATATAATAATGCATTGGTAGAAGATATTGTAAACAATAAAAAATGACTGGAAATAAGAAAGGTGAAGGAAAATGTTACTCGCCCCTAAAAACTACCATTATACATATAAGCTTCAATAGCTTAACATTGTAGCAAGACTTTGGGATTACTCTGTAAATATAAAAAGAGGTGGTGGTATATAAGGCTGTGCTTCCCAATAAAGGAATTAAAAGAGAAATTGCCCAAATCTGGTAACCCCGCTCCTAAGAACCCTACTGAATGGGAGGGGTTTATGGTGTGTTCAGGACTAGTGCCTCTGGTGTGAAGGCTTGCAGGGCTGCTCATCCACATTTGATGTAACATGTAACCCAACTCTCACCTGTGGTTCCAAGAAGCTGTACCATGCACAGCAGCCACACCAAGCTAAAACCATCTTGTCAGAAGGGCTAAACCACACTGAAGGTAACCAACAAGCCTCAAACCCATTGAGTTAGGGAGAGGTCAACCCCGAGGCTTCCCCTGGCAGAATGAGAAGTTGAGAACAATTTGTTCTAAAGGCAATGAAGGCAACTGATGTGGAGTGCTGAGAGTTTGGTCAGACATTGAAGATGCCAAGGTCATCCATAGCATTCTGTGCTATTGCCAGTCATTTTTACTTTTGCCCAGAAATGTCCGCTTTTAGTCCTATATTAGTTCAGATGACTGTCCCAACAAGAAAAAAATGTTAACAAATAGTCTTTTAAACCAAAAATTGTGAGGGATTCATACATTAGACTAGCTAGGGTCAGTGCTATTTTAGTCATATTTTCCAAGGTTTTTGTTTCAGAATCATATCCTTTGGGTTTGTTTTGAAGTGATGACCCTTCATATACTAAGAAAACATGGCTAAGCTGAAGTAAGGTTTGAATTGGATGAACTGATGATCTAGAAGATTCTCCTCTTTAAGAATACCTAAGAAATAAACATTTATTAGCAGAAGTGCAATTGATTTATAGGTTTGACTCTAATAAAATCATTAGGACCCTGAAATTTGATCTGGTTGGCTCAACTAGGGCTTGGTAGAATGAGGTAAGTCTATGATAAGGTAGAAAGAGCACTGCTTGGGGGTCCATATGGGTTAGGTTACTGGTTCTTCCACTTACTAGCTTTTTTACCTTTGTAGAATATTTTACCTCTTTGAGTTTCAGTTTCCTTGTTGTAAAATGGTGCTTAAAAATTAGGTACCTCACAAAGTGGAAAAATCAAATGAAATGATAAATGTAAGATAGCCTATTAATGTCAGCTCTCTGTTATTAATAAGCTAACATAACATGTTCAGTCTCCATGTGGACTAATGTGGACCTTAATTTTAAAAATATATTAAAAATGATCTTTACATATAATTAGAAAAAATAAAACACAATTAAAAATAAAATAAAATGCTCAGTGTGGAGCTAGAGTTATTATATATAAGAAATAGTAAGAAGGTCAGTGTCACTGGATTGCAGAGCATAAATAGGTCTAAGGTGAAGGCAAACTGGAAAAGTAGAAAGGGGCTGGGTTATGAAGATCATTGGAGGCCAGACAGAAGTTTTTATATGTGATCCTGGAGGTAATATGAAGCCACTGGAATTTGCCTAGGTGTAACTTAGACCTATACTTTAAGAATACTGCTTTGGCAGTAAAGGGGAGGAGGTATGGGAGCAGTGAGAAACTTGAGGCAAAACATTAAAATAACTTTCTTTAATATTACTAGAAGAATATTTTTGCTAATAAGTGGCTTATTTTTTATTTTTCATATTGCTAAATAATTTGAATAAAAATGTGTGTCTTAAAAATGTGTTGTATGCCAATTTTAATGTATTTTCTGTATATCTGGGCTCTAAAAGGCACTGTGAAATATTCTCTTTCCCCCTCTAAAAATTAGTGGGGGAGCATAACCACTGGCTGGCTCTTGACTCCAGTTGCTGCGGGACACAAATTTCCTTTGATTCCTTCTTGTTCCTTGGGTGTGGATGGGGGTGGGCGGTGGATGGGGGTGGGCGGTGGTACTTTTAAGGGATCAAACAAAACACCTAATATTTTTTTCAAAAAAAATTTCATCCCTCAAATGAGGCTTGGTAAAATCTTTATAATGAGTATCCATCAAAGAAGGGGAGGAATGAAATGACAGTACAATATGTGCTGAATTAAGTTGTCTTGACAGTTTAGTAAATTCTGCCTAACACTAACAAATTTGCTGTTTCATAAATCTATTTATAGGACAGCAGACCTTATTGTTATTATTCTTCTACCAAGCAAATACATATTAAGTGTGGCCAGTACTTCACAGCACTAACCAAAACACATGAGAGTGCGAACAAATGAAGAATCGTGAGCCAGGCAGGGATTGCATTCATACATTTATTGGATGCTAAGCACATCTCAATGAAGCATCTGAGGGTTAGGTTTTATATACTATAGATGAAGCACTTACATCATAATTTCTCATGGGAAACTTCATGTAGTTTGCTACATGAGGTACTGAGCTTGCAACTCTCAGGAGGCTCCTCCTGTGGGACACTTCCTTGCTTTCTTATCTCACGTGTCACTACTTTATCTATATTGCTCAAGCAGCCAGGGTTTCAGGGATGGTCAGAATGTTACAAGCCCCCCTTGAACAGGAGATGAGTAATGGGGGAGGGAGGGAGGGAATTGATAAGTCAACATCCTGAGATACTGGACCCAGGTGAAGGGAAATAGGCTCAAGGGGGTCCTTGGCCTGGATTCATGCCCATGGCAGACCCCTCAGAGTTAACCCTTGACATCGCCCCCTTCAATTAAGCATATCAAAGAATGTATAGGATGAACAAGCAGGAAAAGATGTTTGTTATCACAGGATTATAGGAACCTGAAAGGTCAATTTACTTTTACACGGGGGAATGGGGGCAAAGTCTGGCAAATGAAGAAAGATTTGTCTTGGCCCTTTCTCAAATACAGGTTCTGTGAGGAAATTACTGGTGATGAAAGGTGAACAAAGAAGCAAAGGGAAGAGGCAGCTAAGGCAGAGTGGTGGAATTTAGACTGTGAAGTGTGATTTGTTTGGGCCCTTCCTCAAAATGGAGGTTCTGAAAGGAACTCACTGCAGTAGAATTTGAGTTGCTCTCCCTCCCTTCCCTCGTTTCTCCTCAATCCAGAGCATCCTCCATTTAGCTATCAAACTGAATCCTAAAACACAGGTCTGATCATGTCAACCCCTTATTAATAAATTCCAGAGACTCCTTATTACCTTGAGGATTGAGTACAAAATCTTCTGTTTGGTATTTAAAGCCTTTTATAACATAACCCCTTCCAAACCCTTCTGGTCTTCTTATACCTCTCTCCTTTCCATATACTCTGAAATCTAGCAATACTGGTCTCCTTGCTGTTCCTTGCATGAGACTTTATGTCCCAGCTTCATATATTTTCACTGGCTATTCCCCAGGCTTAAACATTTCTCCCTCCTCATTGCCATTTCTGGGTTTCCCAGGCTTCCTTCAAGCACCAGCTTAATTTGATTTGACTGAAGATACAATTTTTGATAGCTTTTGATTTTACCTTGCCTGAAATTTTCCCTGGATCTCTCCCCTCCTCTTTCCTCAGAGAGGCATCTCTTATGACAAAGAATCTATGATTACTTTTCAACTCACAAGAGAGGTGTACAGAATCAATTTTTTTGGTTAGGGAGTGATATAGACTTAAAATTATAGCTTTGTAGGGGACTTAAGGAACTCCTTCTAGCATAGATTCACAACTATTCTTAAACTTAATTATTTAAAGAGTTCTCATAGACAGCTAGGTCGTGCAGAGGATAGAGCACTAGGTTTAGAGTCAGAAAGACATGAGTCTAAATCTGGTCTCAAATACTTACTAACTGTGTCGTCCTGGGCAAGTCACTTAACCCTGTTTGCCTCAGTTTCCTCATATGTAAAATGAGCTAGAGAAGAAAATGGCAAACCACTCTAGTACCTTTGTCAAGAAAACCTCAAATGGGGTCATGAAAAGTTAGACCCAACCAAACAAGAACAATATGGGTTAAAAAAAATTAGAAAAATGTTAAATTGGGGGCAGGTAGGTGGCCCAGCTCCAGCCCCAGTCAGGAGGACCAGTGTTTGGTTCTGGTCTCAGACACTTAACACACACACACACACACACACACACACACACACACACACACACAAATCCAGCTGTGCCACCTTGGGCAAGTTACTTAACCCCAATTGCCCTCCAAAAGGAAAAAAAAAATGTTAAATGACTTACCCAGAACTTTTGTGTGTGTCCTACCTAAAATATTGACAGTTTTTAACTGAGCTTTTTCTCTATTACAAACAGCTCTCTTTGGAAATTTAATAGAAAAATAGCAGTCATTTGGGGTGGTAGAGTAGTAGATGAAAAGTTAAATTTTAGACTGTTTCTGTCATGCCATTCTTTCATAAGAACTACTTTCTTAGTGGGCTCTCTCTCTCTGTCTCTGTCTCTCTCCCTCCCTCCTCCTCTACCCTCACCCACTCCCACACATATACATATAAATGTACACACAAATATATGTATACACATACATATGTATATATAATCTTCATATGTAATTTGTATATATGTATGTATATATACATATATATAAAATTTTAACAAAATATACCAATCTCTCATAATTCCTTAATTCAGTAAATCAAGCCATGTAAGTCACTCATCTATTCACCAAGTCCCAGAGGGCTGCATTTCCAGGTTTCCACTACTTCAATTTTTTTAAAATAGATAATATTCATGTATCAAGGCATTCTCTCTCCTTAGGTCTAGATCATAAACTATCTTCCTACCATATTTATTAGAGAATAAAACAGTTTTTGAGTTGGAAAGGGCCTCTTCAATGGCAATCTAGTCCTAGTCACACAGCAAAATAAATCATAGTTACTACTTTTCCTACAAATCATAATCTTGCTTCTTTTTTTTTTGCCTTTTGGAGGGCAATTGGGGTTAAGTAACTTGCCCAAGGTTAGCCGGCTAGTGCTTTTGTGTGGGTGTTAAGTGTCTGAGGCCGAAATTGAACTTATGTCCTCCTGACTCTGGGGCCAGCGCTTTACTCACTGCGCCACCTACCCACCCCGATCTTGCCTCTTCTTTTTTTTATTTTTTTTTATTTTTAAGCAATCGGGGTTAAGTAACTTGCTCAAGGTTACACGGCCAGTTATTTCTGTGTGTGGTGCTGAGTGTCTGAGCCCGGGATTCAATCTCCAGGTCGTCCCAACACTGGAGCCGGTGCTCTTACTCGCTGAGCCACCTCGCCGCCCCTATCTTGCCTCTTCTTAAAGATCTCTTTTAATTTTTTAGATTTTGAATTTAAATATAAAAAGATAAAAAGAAAAAAAAACATTGCCATATAAGCAGACCCATAAAAAATTAATTTCCACTTCAAGAAAACCTATGTGGTAAATACTACACATTGTTTTCAAAGCTGCTCAGCTTTTCTTTGCTTCCCTTTTGCATTTCTTCCTTAACCTACCTGTCCCTCTAAGAGTCTCTCCCTTATCCACTTACCCCACCCTATCCCTTTGGCCTCTAATTTTTTTCTGAATTTAGAAGACTTTTATACATGCATACATATATACATATATATGTGTGTGTACGTATAAACCCACATGTGTATATCTGTGTACGTGTATGCACGTGTGTCCAAATATACATACACTATGTGTATACATATGTACACATGTGTGTATATGTTTAGGAAAAATATATATAAATATATACATATACACACACATATAAATGCGGTTCCCTCTTTAACCCATTCCTGATGAGAGTAAGGTTCCAGTACTACCAGCCCTCCCTCCACTAGTTTCTTCTGTATCAAGTTTTACCTTTGTGCCTCATTTGTATGAGATAATTACTCCTTTTTATCTCTCCATACACAGTTTTATTTTTTTAGTATCACCACATCATACTCAGCTCAGTCCATGCCTGTTTTTCAAACTACCCAAATAATGATGACAATCATAAGAGTACTATTGATATTTTCACATATGAGAAGCAAACAATTTGACCTTATTTAGCCCCTTATTGGTCTTTAATATTTACCTTATGTTTCTCCTGGATGTTATATGTCAGATTTTCCCTGGAGTGCTGAGGTTTTTGTCATAAAAACCTGAAAGTCTTGGAGTTCACCAAATCTCCTTTATTTTCCCGTTCAGAATTATACTTAACTTTGCTGGGTTAAGTTACCCTTGGTCATAACCCCAGCTCTTTTACTCTACAGAATATAGTGTTCCAAGACCTACAGTCCTTCAGCTGTAGTAGCTGCCTTAAAAATCTCTAGTAAGGAGGAACCTACTTTCTCCTAAAGCAGCCCCTTCCACTAGTGAGTGGCACTGATTGTTATAAAATTTCATTTTTCCTGATGTGATATGAATCTTATTTTCTGATGTTTTTTTTTTATTCTACTTTGTTTTTTTTCATAAGGCTTTGAGAAATTAATTCTGCTTTGGCTGTAACTAGAATTGAATAACATACTGGTAAGTGGAAGGAGTCAAATGTATTGCATATGTAGAGCTATCTACCATTCAGCTCCCTCCAAGTTCACATTCTCCAATGAAATTGGGATGTGGCAAGGATGTTTTATTCCTAGTTTATTTCTTAGAATTGTAGGACTTAGAGCTAAAAGGTACTTAGAGATTGTTGAGTAAAATTGTCTTATTTTATAGATAAGGAAAATAAATCCCAAAGAGTTTTATTGACTTGCCCAGACTCACACTAATAGTAAAGTAAATGGCAGACTGGAATTTAAACAGAAGACTGGCTCTAAAAGCAGTGCACCTTCAAGTGCACCATGCACCATTTGTAAGATCTTTCTGCTTTTGTATTATTTCTATCTTAACAGATGATGAAAATATATTCTTCTTTTCCTGAGGCAGGGCCTGTAATTATAGAATCTTAGAGCAGGAATACACCTCAGAGGCATTCTGATCCAACCTTGGTATAATACTGAATCTTCTCTGCACATAGAACATCCCCAACAAGGGGAATTATCTTGCTTCTAAAACAAACATTCCAAGGCAGTCCATTCCATTTCATCATATCTTTAATTGTTAGGAATTTTTTTGTGGTAATGAACTGAAAACTATTTCCCTGTATTTCCTACTTGTTGCTCCTATATCTGGCCTTTGGGAGGCAAACAAAACAAATTTAAGCCCTCTTTCATATAACTCTTCAACTATCTGAAGATAATATTGTGATCACACCACTAAATACTAAAGTCTTTTCTGGTCTAAATATCTGGTCTTTTCACTGAATCCCAATTGGGCATGGATTTGAGACTCCTCACTACTTTGGTTATAATGATCAAAGATTTAAACTTGCTAACATTTTAAGTAATCTAGACCTAGGAAAAATTTGAGCCAGGACTCTGAACAAAGTCAGATGGTTTATAGGAAAGAAACCTGATGTTATAAGGGAAACTGTGAAGATTATTCTACTATTCCATTCATAACTCTTTTTTTAAGGGAGGACATGTGACTTCATTCTAAGAATTAATGACTGGTTATTTTGATTGGATTAAAGAAGGAAGGCTGAAAAAAATATAAACAATTATTTATTAAAGACTTGCTATATGCTAAGTGCTGAACATACAAAGAAAGTCAAAAAACAAAAACAAAATCCCTACCCTCAAGGAGTACACATTATAGTGGGGGAGACAACATGTAAGCAACTATGTGGAAACTGAGGTAGGAGAATTTGAGTGTTTAGTCCAGTATCACAAAGTGGCAGAAAATGGATTTAAACTTGAATCATTTGATTTTAAATCCAGTCCTTTTAGTCCAAATGGTGAAGGAAGACATGTAGTATAATGGTAAAAAAAAAAATCTGGATTTATAGTTAGAGAGTACAGGTTTAAGTCCTGGTTCTGATTTTTATTACCTATCTGCCTTTGGGCAAGTCCTTAATTTCTCTGGGACTCAGTTTCCTCATTTGCAAAATGAAGGAGTTGGACTAAGTTCTCTTCCAGATTTAAATCTATGATTCTAAATCCAAATATGTTTCAAATATTCCATGTTTTGGAATGTCCCACATAAAGTTGCTACAATTGACATAAATTCTCAGTAGAGTCATCAGTACATTATAACCAAGAAATATACTAGAATGGGATTCTTTGCTAGAAAGTGCTTTAGCCAATTTCAGGAGATAAGCTTTACCATTAGGAGTAAAGAAGGCTATTTTGTTTCTGAGGTATGTATACTAGATATACTGGAGAACTTACCAATCCTTATCAAACCACATTTCCAGTTACTCATTTCTGATTGTTCATGTGATTTAAAATAATATTATCAGGAGGGGAAGAACAGGAAGTCAAAAGGGAATGGGTCAACCTTATTCTCATTGAATTGACATAGGGAGGGGATGACATACACACTAAATAGAGTATCTCACCCTACAGGAGAGTAGGGGGAAGGGAATGAAAGAGGGGATGATGGAAGGGAGGTCAGGCTGGGGCAGAGGGAAGTTGGAAGTACCCACTTTTGAAAAGGGACAGGATCAAAGTAGAGAATAGAACAAGTGGGAGGTGGGATAGGAGGGAGGGAAATATACTCATTCTTTTACAATACATCTACTATGGAAACGTTTTGCATAGCTACACATTTACAACCTATATTGAATTGTTTTTCTTCCCAGTAAGGGTGGGTGACAAGGGAGGAAGGGAATGAATTTGGAATTCAAAATTTTAAAATCAAATGTTGAAAATATACACACACACACATACTATTATCAATATTATTTTACATGTAAATGGGAAATAAGATATACAGGCACTGAGGCATAGAGATCCACCGTGCCCTACTGGAAAGTTGAAGGGGGTATGGGAGAAGATATGGGAGAGAGCAGATTGGAGGAGGGGATATCCAGTGGGATCGCTATTTTGGGGTGGTGGGTAGGGGAAAAACAGGGAGAAAATTTGTAACTCAAAATCTTGCGGAAATGAATGATGTAAATAATAAAGCATTTGATTAAAAAAAACCAAATAATACTATCATAAGGAAACTAGAATTTATTGTTAAGAACTAACAAGTTTTGGTTAAGAAACTGAAGACCATAGAGGTACAGGTAGTATTTTCATCACTGCTTTCAAAAGAAAGCAACAGCATGACTAGAAATGTGGGAATATAGGCAAGGTGGACTCTGAGTCAAAGATGAAGTGCAAGAGCTAGTAAAAATGCATTTATCTATGTTCTAGTAAATATAATAAAAAGGCTTTTAACTGAAAAGGAGAGAGAGAGAGGGAGATGTCTCCCTGTAACTATCAAGCTGGGTACTAAAAAGAGTTGATAAATTAAAAGGGAATATAGTAATGGTGCCCAGGAATTCACTGGAGACAAAAATTCAAGAAAACAGTCAGGATCAGATGTCTGTACAAAAAGGAACAGAAGAGGGATTCATAAATGACAAGAAGCAAATTGGACCTCAGATCCCAGACTTAATGAGAAGGAACCCATGCTCAGAATACGAATAAAGATAGATATACTTGAGTGCCTCATAGTTATTCATTCCCTCCATGACTTCTGATCACAACCTATTAATCTGACATAATGAAGAAGCCTTATTAAAATGATAGGTCTAGATACAATTCCTCTTAAGACTGTTACTCAGCCCTTAAATTCTAAAACCAAATTTTGACAAAGTTTTGACTTGGAATTGGGAAGAGAGAAGAGGAAAGGGAAAAAAGTATTTATTAAGTGCCTAAAATATTTTCTCACTAGCCCTTACTGAAACATTGACCTATTGAAGGTGGTTCTAAGGACTGCTGTGAGACATTGGACATAAAAGGAAGAGACACATAGACATATTCCTTCTCTATCCGGTTGCTTCTCTAACTACCAGTATTACAATGGCAATTTGATGATTCTTTTAAAATTCTGTGAAGCCTCATCTAGGAGTCAATATTGTTCCTAGAATACAAAACACTCAAAAGGCACAAAAGATAATGACTTAACTAAATGTACTGACAGTAGTAACAGCTCTTCTTCCTTAGAAAGCCTTGAACAACACAGGGGCGGCCAGGTAGCACAGCGAGTAAAAGCACCAGCTCCAGTGTCGGGATGACCTGGGGATCGAATCCGGGCTCAGATACTTAGCACCACACCCAGAAATAACTGGCCGTGTAACCTTGAGCAAGTTACTTAACCCCAATTGCTTAAAAAAAAAAAAAAGAAAGCCTTGAACATATAACTTCTGCACGTTGCCACAATAGCAGCACAATGCATTACAGTTAGTAGAGCTTCCCTGCCTTCCTCTGATCCTACCCCACCCCCATAAACTCTGCTGATCACAGGAGTTGTGATCTACTATGTTGCTTAAATGTTTCATCACAACAATGCAGACAATGCAGATTTTATTTCCCCCTCTGGAAACATTTCTTTCCCCTGCCTTACTCCAAGACTTGGGAAAAGGGTACAAGTTTTAGGACTTTTTCACATATACCTAGGAGGAATTGGCTTACATTGAAAATGCGATAAACATTCTACTTCAATTTATTAATGTGCAGTAAGATTACTGTAGCTGTCTGTTATTGATTAGCTATTTTCCTGAGTAATAGTTCTTTTGCACAACTTATCTTTGTCTGCCACTCTAAATGTTTCCATGTCCAACACTTCCTTCCTGCTTGAACTTTTTATTGAAGAAATGATCAGTGCTAAGGGTTACTCCAATTTCCCTCTACCTCACTTGTGCTATGTTAGTGTCTTTCTAGTAGTAATGGACTGTTGGCCCTTACGCAGTCTTATTGCTATTTCTTCCCTGACCAGGGTGAAATCTTAAATGTTAAAGTTGTATCTACCTAGATATCTCCACATCATTAAAAACTGTCACCTGCATTGCCTGCTCATAAAACAGAGGTTCTTGTCTTCTTTCCCTGCATTGCTTTGATTCAAAAAGTGTAGCTGTTATAGATGAGTAGAAATGGAAGGTTTTTTTCCCCATGGAAAAAACTTCAAAGATTCAGTTAATTGACTTGAAGGCACAGTAAAGAGGGTCAGTTATATTTTAGTAGGTTCAAGAGGGGACAGTGCTACTGTCTTTTATAGCACTGGAAGGGTGGCCATCATGACAAAAATAGGCTGACATTATCCCAGTGGTCACAGTCTACACATCTTATAATTGTCCCCCAACATGATGAACTAACTAGTTGTGCAATGCAAATACATCTAGAAGGAACTATTACTTCTAGGTCCCTCTCCAAATGATGGTAGAAGAGTCTCAGAACAATAAGTCATTCAGAAAATCAACATAAGTTGTTTAGAAAATATCTTATCATAGACTCAGGTCCAACAGAGATATTGACCTGTGGCCAATCAGAGATGGTGTCAAGAGCTGTCTCAAGAGAGCAGACCCATGACATCAGCATTTTGGAAATAGGAAGGTACGATGACATTAAGGGAAATTCTTGGAATTAACAAAAAGTCATTGAGTCACACCTATCTCATGTCCTTGACTTGAGCCTCACCTGTGTCTTAATACTACTCATTAAATGATCTAAACTGCCTAAAAGCACAAAGGTCAACAAACCTAGTGAAATCTGTCAACACCAGTAACACATCCTTGTCAAACAGTGCTCCTGCCCTGTACTGTATGTCAGTATTGGTGCAGAGCAGCATAGCTACAACAGCTCCTCTACCAGATTAAACAATTTTCTCTCCCTGACCTTGGTCCTGATTACTTCTACAAAAGCAGTGCTAACTAGTGAAAGAAAGCTTCTTGAGGGCAAGAACTATCTTATTGATCATAGTACCCCTCTCTCTGTCTCTCTCTCTTTCTGTCTCTCTCTCTCTCTGTCTGTGTCTCTGTCTCTCTCCCTGTCTCTCTCTCTGTCTCTCTGTCTCTGTCTGTCTCTGTCTCTCTGTCTCTCTCTGTCTCTCTTTCTCTCTCTGTCTCTCTGTCTCTCTGTCTCTCTCTCTCTCTGTACCTAGAATAGTACTTTGCACATTTTTGTTTTTTGGTCTGGATATTGATTTTACTTATGTAGGAAATTTCCAGGGAGAAATTCCCTTTGTCAATTCATATCAGCAACTGTTTAGCAACATTATTATTACCCCCCCCCTTTTTTTAAATCACTTTATCTCAAGTGATCTGAAAGGATTCTGAAGGGAATAGAGTTATTCATGGTTTTCTCTTCTTTTCTCTCAGAGGATAAATGTACCTGAGTACATATATAGATAATTAGTCAGAGGGATCAGCTTTTTTATTTTCCAATAAGCATGAAAGTAGTGAATGATGTTCATTGATTGTTGAAACATATATGATAATATGTATGAGTATATATGAACTATAGCTGTTATTTCATAATAGATCAGTGTGAAAAGTGTAAACAAAGCTTCTGTTTTATGAATAGCCTTTTCTGACAGACCTAGAACAACCTAGAAAAACACTGGGGGGTTAAATTACTGGCTTTAGGTTACATGACTAATGTAACTATAGCTATATATATCATAGGCAGAATTTGAACCCAGGTCTTTCTAACACCAAGGCCAGTTCTAATGAATAATTCCATACTAGGTAGCATTTATGTATTGCTTTAAGATATACAAAGCACTTCACATATATTCTTCACAACCGAACCAGAAGTGTGGTGTTATTTTTTCAGGTGAGGAAATCAAGGAACATGGTGCTTAATTGACTTGTTTGGTAATACAAAGCTATCAAGTATTTGAAATAGTATTCAAACTATGAGTTTTATCATAATTGTTTAAATGAGATGAAAAATCCATACTAGAAAATTACATAAATAACCCCAGGCACAATATACATCACAATTTTTTTCATTTGACTTTGAAAATGGTTTTAAATTTCCTAGAAAAATCTATCCACACTTATTGTCTCCACATTAAGTATTCACTTCACAACTCTTTGGGATATGACTTACAACTTCATCATTAAATGAATCTACTCTATTTCTTAGGTTACTAATAATATCTTAATTTCCAAATTCAGTGCCATTTTCTCAATTTTCAGTATTCGTGGCTTCTACAGTATTTTATGCTATCAACCATACTCTCCTAAATTCTGTCTCTGTTGGGGACAGCACTCTTTCACTCTTCTCATTCTTTTCCCTAATTTTCTGGTCTCTCCTCAGTTACTTTTTCAAGATTATGATCTAATTTCAACCTTAACTATGAGGATGCATACTCTCATATTTTATCATGAGCTCTTTCTGAATGTTTCTACTAACATAGTCCACTGACCTATTTGCAATTCAGATTATAGATCATTGTAGGGAGGGGAATTTTGGTAGGAGTATGGGGAGAGGAGCAAATCTGTCAAACCATTTATTTTATTTCATGTAGACAAATGATCCACAGATTGATAGATTTTTCTTTTTTACTTTACCTGTATTAATTCTTCCATCATAGAAAAATAGATTATTGAAACATATATGATAACATGTATGAGGATATATGAACTATAGCTATTATTTCATAATAGATCAGTGTGAAAAGTGTAAACAAAACTTCTGTTTTATGAATAGCCTTTTCTGACAGACCTAGAACAAGTCAGTTTTTACCTGAGATTAGTGTTTATTGATTTTTCTTCTTTGTTTACATCAAACAATAAATATTAACATTTCCTTGGTCTAATATGGGACCATAATTAGGTATCACTTGCGACAAAGATCTGATAAAGATTAAAGTCAAAAACTCATTAATCTGAATTTACCAAAATGGCATTAAGAACCAAAATGAAGTGGGGAAAAGTACTGTTGTATATATTATTCTACTAAAATTACCCATAGTCAAAATGCCCAATGCCTGTATCACTGCAAAAATAGTGATCTATAAATATGTTATATAACAATCAATGGATGTGTCTAATGTAGATAAGTTAACTAACATCTATGGAAATAAACTTTAATGTATTTAATATGTGGAATATACATATACATGGATAGTCTCTCTTCTTCTTCTTCTTCCTCTTCTTCTTTTGCTTTTTGGAGGGGGAAGACAGGGCAATTGGGGTTAAGTGATTTGTAATAGTAATGGAATTTTAAGATCCCCTTTTTTTTTTGGCTTGGTTGAGTGTTAAAATGCAGAGTTTGTGAATCCCATTTGTGGGATTGACTTGTTGATGTGAAAAGAGAGGGCTGAACTGGGAGGAGCTGGTGACATGGATTTAGAGAGGCACAAGCAGAGAGAGAAAGAGGCAGAAAAATTTTGTTGGAAGCAGCATTGTGGAGGCAGAGAGATGGAGAGGATTGCTGAGGTCCAGTTCGAGCTGCCCAGGACTTTTGAGAGTTGCCACCCAGAGTTGCCAAGGACTGAGAAGACATGGCTGTGATGCCAGTACTTTGTCTGTTTTGATATTGTTTTGCCAGATTCATCCATCGGTGAAGGACAGTGCTATTGTTACAGAGGTCCTGGAACCTTGCTGTTGGTTCAGAGCTCCTGAGACTGTTCTGCAGACAGAGAGTGAATTGCATCCACTGGTGAAGGACAGTCCTGGAGCTTGCAAAGGTCCTGGAACCTTTCTTTTGGTTCAGAAGCCCTGAAGAAGGATTTTCTTGTTGTATGTTTACAGAAATCCTGGAAGATGGTCTTGCTGATGTTTTCAAGGGTCCTAGGACTGTTCTGCAGACAGAGAATGAATTAATGAGGACACTGGCAACCATATCTCCTATCTTGTGGCCTTGTTAAGCTTTGTCTCCCCAAGAACAGAGATTGCTGAGAACTTGCCTCAGGTCAAGATGAAGAGAAGATCTCTCTTTGGGTATTGAATGCTATCTTAAGCTTGTTGTAACTCTGGGGTAGATGGCCTATTTAGTTGTGATCCAGAGGTGGGAAACTTTTGACTTTTTTGTTCTCTGTGGCTGACCAAATGAATGTACTTTGTTTATGATTGTAAACTAATCTCCATTTGAGAATAGGGGCTTTGTGATTGACTAAATGAATGTACTTTCCAGTGGTGGAGTAGTACTTGGAAGAGGGGATTGGCTAAATGAATTTATTGCCCAGGGGTGAAGTAGTACTTGGTTGAATTACACTTGGTGAATGCTGTATTGTGATTTTCTCTGTTCTTAATTTGTCACTGAATAAAATGGAGAATAGCTCTGCTGGTATTTTGAACCTTGGGAAGTTGCCTTTGCTTGGCATTACACTTTCCCAAGGTCACAAGGCTAGTAAGTGTTAAGTGTCTGAGGCCAGATTTGAACTCAGGTCCTCCTGACTCCACGGCTGGTGCTCTATTCACTGTGCCATTTAGCTGCCCCAAAAGTCTCTCTTCTTTAATAGGTTTCCTTCTATCTTTGGAAAAACTCATTCTTCTATGTGAAACTTCAATTTTATGTGAATTATTTTAATGAAATTGAATGTTCATCAACTTTATAACCCCCACACAAATTTTAGCACATTTATCTCAGGCTCATCTGGTTGAACTACTGACATGATTAGTTAATTGCTAGGTATCTGTCATCCTCTTCTCCTTAATCAGCATGAAGTCTCATTTATTTGAAGTCATATATTGCCATTTAGAGTTACATCTATCATTAATTATCTAATTTATATTGATTACCCTTCAGTTTGATAAACTAACATGTTATACAATTATCAATATAAAATAATTGGGGAAACAAATTTTCATCGATTAGATGAATTCAATAGTCTAATAATGCAAACGTTTTCTAAAAATATACACCATTTTTCATTTCTTGAAAAGTGCAATAATAGCTTACATTTCACAGAATCATATACTCTCTGAGGGTGAAGAACCTCAGAGTGTCTCTAGTCCGATCTGCATGTTATCAGGAATCTCTTTGCCATACTGATAAGTGCTTATCCAGCCTATTCTTGGAAATCTCTAATGCTCGGGATCCCACTCCATGTCAAAGCATCCCACCTCATTTTTGGACATTGTTAATCATTGGAGGTTTCCCCATATAACAAGACTAAATTTCTCTCTTTACTATTTCCACATGTTCTTTCTATCTCTTTCTTCAGGGACCAAGTAAAGCTATTCTAACCCCTCTTCCACATGAAAACCTTTCAAATACTTGAAGCTGGCTATCATTTCTCCTGAGTCTTTCCTTTTTAAGACTCACTCATCCCTATTGCTTCCTTTTGATCATAATCCAGTATGATCTTGAGCTTCCTTAGAATCCTGGTTGCTTTTCTATAAAATTTCTGTGGCTTGTCAGGTTGTTGTTGTTGGTTTCCTGTTCCATGCCTGTGATTTCAATGGTATAAGGAATTCTTAATAATGAGGTTCTCTTTGCTGATGCAGATCTGCAACTGCCCTGCAACTAAAATGTAAAGATTGGTCCAAGACACTGAGAGATTAAGTGACTTCTTCAGAGTCACAGAGCCAATGTGTATTAGGGGCAGGACTTGAAACTCTCCTCCTGACTCCAAGATTGATGTCAACTAATATAACAATCTGCCACTTACCTTGTGAATATCTTTTTCAAAATGTGATACCCAGAACTGAACACAGCACTCCCAAATATGATCTGACCAGAGTAAAGTACTGTAAAGCTACATAAAGGGAGATGGAGGGCATATGAACCTGATCTCTGTTTCTCTCTGTGTGTCTGTCTCTCTCTGTCTCTCTCTCTCTCTCTGACACTGCAAATGCAAATGATCATTGGGTCATAAATTAAGTTGAACAGGAGAAAGTAATCAAACTAGAGGACAAAGAAATTGAAAAATTCTTTACTGACACCAAGTTTTTCCATGAAACAATTGCCTAATTTTTTTAATAACTACATTGTATTTGTGGTATTATATAACAGAAAGCAATGGGAAAATATAATCTCTGAAAAAAAATCACTACCATTCATAGGGTGATACACAATGGCCATAATAATGTAAATAGTATTAGATGATTATAAAAATCTGAACAGTTCAATGGCCAATCAAAGCTTTGCAAGATTAAAGAAGTACTTCACCCATCTCTTAGCAGAGAATTGAAAGAACAGAAGTTGTGGCCAATATGTTTGTTTGTTTTGATTGACTCTACATTCTTGTAATTGCTAATGTCTTCTATTTAGCAAAAGAATGTAGTTAGCAAGTAGAGCTAAAGTTGGAAAAGAAAGAAGGAAAAGATAATCAATAGAAATAGAAAAATACACAGAAGAACAGATCTTAAAAGCTATACAAAACCATTCATGAAGTTATATACAACATTTTTATTATTCTTTGTATATATATTTTAATTTTTAGTTTTTCATTTAAATGTTTATATTTTTGATAATTGCCAAATCATAATAAAAAGAAAATTAAAGAAAGCTTTAGTCTTTTGATTTTAGGATGTTACTAGTGGTTCAAGGATATGCTATAGGTATATATCTGGGTTTCAGTTAGACATTTATTAGTTTTTTATGGTATCTCCATGAACAAAATAAAGATGTTTGGACTATTGCAAGATATTTGGAACCAGAACTTGTTAGGTAATTGTACTCTAAAAGAAGTCATTGGTATGAGGTCTGAACCATCTTTCTCATAGTTGACAAAGTGATCTTCCTAAGGTCTTACCATGGTACTCCCTTGGTAAAAAATCTCATTAGTTCTATAATAAAACACAGACTCCTTAGTATGGCATTTATATTTTTTCACAGTGTAGTTCTAACCTACCTTTCTAATTTTATAACACATTCATTTTCTTCTTATATTATACCTTTCATCCAAATTGGGTGACTATAGGATGCATTTTCTAACTTGATGCATCAAAGCCTGTTTATTCAGACGGACTGCATGTTTGCTCCATTGGAAAAAATCTCTAATTATCAGCAATGTCTGTGCAATTAGATTCAATTAAATTCTTTCTCTTTTTCTCCTCTGCTTCTTGCCTTTACCTGTGTACTTCATTCTTTATTGTAGAGTGAAATCAATTCATATATTAGTTATAGTACATGACTGTGGGATCACCTTCTTACTTTAAGACTCTATAATTCTGTGTATAATAAAAATGTCCTTGCTATTTATCTTTTACAAACTTCAAAAGAAACACTGACCGATCCTTAAACGAATTGCTCTATTTTCCTAAATAAAGATATTAATTTCAAATTAATGTGATAGCTATGGAAAGACCTAAGAAACATATTCTGCATGTAAAGCACTTTGAAAGCACAATAACAGCACTATAGAGAAAAAATATTTTTGAAAGTCTTAAGAAGTTTGATCAGGGGGCAGAGTCAAGATGGTGGAGTAGAAACAGGACTTCTGCTCAGCTCCAACTTCCACCTCCTCCAATTCACGTAAAAGGTGACTCTGAACAAACTTTGGAGCTACAGAACCCCCAAAGTGACACAGAGAGGCTAACTTCACACTGAGGACAGTCCAACAGGCCAGCAGGAAGGGGCCAGCATGGCAGTCTGGGAGCCAGGGCCAGCCCCAAGTGAACCAGAAGTTTTAGCCTCAGGGCAGCCACAAACAGCAAAATTATCAACCCATAGATGCTAAGGACAAAGTGAGAGGTCAATGCAGTGTGGACTTTGGGACCTGGGAATTCAAGAGTGCACTCAGTCTTTGCTCCCTGGGGCAAGAAGCAACTGAGGCACAGAGACCATGTAGCTACCTTCATATGGCTGCTTCAGATCTCCTGGCCTGCAGACTGTAGGGGGACCAAGAGACCAGTCTGAGGGGTAATCACTCTTGCTTTGAACTGCTTGAATCTGGATCATTGTCTAGGATGGAGGTCCTGGGTGTTTACCAGAGTGTGGGGAGGCTTCAGAGAAGGCACCCAACTAATAGGTCTAGCAGCTGAGAAAACCCCAGCCATTTCAGATAAAGCTCCCCTTCTGATAGCAGAGTTCTACTGTGGCAAAAAGCTCAAAAGTCAAGTAATCAAGGGGCAACATGAGCAAATTAGGGAAGCAAGGCAAGCAAAGTAATCCGACTTTGGACTCCTTTTTTGGAAACAAAAAGGATCAAAGCATGGAGCAGGAGGAAGACAGTAAAGTCAGAACTTCTACACCACAAGCTTCCAAGAAAAGAATAAGCTACTTATAGGTCATAGAGGAGCTTAAGAAGGATTTTGAAAACCAAATAAGAGAAGTGGAGGAAAAATTGGGAAGAAAAAGGAGAATGATGCAAGAAATTATAAAATGAGGGTCAACAACCTGACTGAAGAAAATAACACCTTAAAAATAGACTAACTCAAATGGCAAAATAGGCTCAAAAAACTAATGAGGAGAAGAATGCCTTAAAAAGCCGAATTTGCCAGATGGAAAAAGAATCTCAAAAGCTCACTGAAGAGAATCATTCCTTCAGAATTAGATAGAAACAAATGTAAGCTAGTGACTTTAAGTGAAACCAAGATACTATTAAACATATCCAAACAAATGAAAAAATAGAAGGCAATGTGAAATATCTTATTGGAAAAACCACTGACCTGGAAAATAGATCCAGAAGAGATCATTTTAAAATTATTGGACTGCCTGAATCATGATAAAAAAAAAAAAGAACATAGAAATCATCCTCCAAGAAATTTTCAAGAAAAATAGCCCTGATGTTTTAGAACCAGAGAGAAAAATAGAGGTTGAAAGAATCCACCAATCACCTCCTGAAAAAGATCCCAAAAAGAAAACTCCTAGGAATATTATAGCCAGGTTCTGGAGTTCCCAGATCAAGGAGAAAATATTACAATCAGCCCAGAAGAAACAGTTTGAATACTGTGGAAAAACAATCAGAATAACACAGGATGTGGCAGCTTCTTTACTGAGGGATCAAAGAACTTGGGATATGATATTCTGGAAGTGAAAGGAGCTGGGATTAAAACCAAGAGTAACCTACCCAGCAAAATTGAGTATCATGTTTCAGGGGAAATATGGTCATTCAGTGGAATAGAGGACTTTCAAGCATTCTTGATGAAAATACCAGAGTTGAATAGAAAATTTGACATTCAGATACAAGAAGCAAGAGAAGCATGAGAAGGTAAACAGGGAAAGGGAATCATAAGGAACTTATCAAAGTTGAACTACTTACATTCATACATGGAAAAACGATAATTGTAACTTAAGAAACTTCTCTCAGTATAAGAATAGTTGAAGGGAATAAAAATGTATATGTGTGTATGTGTATATATATATATTATATATGTCTAAATAGGAGGGTATATGGGCATAGAAATACATATGTGAGTATGTGTATATATGTGTACAGGTATACATAGAGGGCACAGAACCAATTGCATAGGAAGGGATGATAAAAGATGAAATTAAGAGGTGATAAAGGAATATAATGAGAGAAGATGGGGAGAGACAGAATGGGGTAAACTATTTCACATAGAAGAGACAAGGGAAAATGGTTACAATGGAGGGGAAGAACAGGAAGGCAAAAGTGAATGAGTCAACCTTATTCTCAGTGAATTTGGCTAAGGAGGGAATGACATACACACTAAATAGGGTATCTCATTCTACAGGAAAGTAGGGGGAAAGGGGATGAGACGGGAGATGATGGAAGGGAGGGCAGGCTGGGGGGGAGGGAAATTGGAAGCACATACTTTTGAAAAGGGACAGGATCAAAGTAGAGAATAGAACAAGTGGGGGGTGGGATGGGATGGAGTGAAATATAGTCAGTCTTTCACAATATATCCCCTATGGAAATGTTTTGCACAGTTACACATGTACAACCTATATTGAATTGCTTATCTTCCCAGTAAGGGTGGGTGATGAGGGAGGTAGGGAAAGAATCTGGAATTCAAAGGTTTAAAATCAAATGTTTAAAATATCTCTATCTATCTATCTATCTATCTATCTATCTATCTATCTATCTATCTATCTATCTATCATCTATCTATCTATCTATCATCTATCTATCTATTATTATTATTATTATTATTTTACATGTAACTGGGAAATAAGATATGCATGCACTGGGGCATAGAGATCCACTGTGCCCTACTGGAAAGTCAGAGGGGGCATGGGGGAAGATATAGGAGAGAGCAGATTGGGGGAGGGGATACTCAGTGGTATTGCTATTTTGGGGTGGCGGTTAGGGGAAAAATGGGGAGAAATCTTGTGGAAATGAATGATGTAAACTAAAAAAATAAACCAAAAAAAGAAAAAAAGAAGTTTGACTGATGCAATGACCGACCATGAGTCCAGAGAAACAATAATGAATCATGATACCCACCTCATGTCAGAGGGGGGATAGACTCAGTATACATAACGAGACATACATTTTTAGATGTGGTCAAAATGGGACTTTTTAAAAACTATACATATCTGATACAACTCTTTTATTTTTCTTTACTCTTTTTTTTCCCCAAATGATAGTGAATGGGACAGAGGAAGATAGGTTTCCAGAAGCCAGAAAAAAAGGAGGGGGAAAAAAGAGCATTTTAAATGTATAGAAAAGAACAGATTGAATACAAGAAGAAAAACACACAAGTAGAATAACTTTGAAAGCTACACGTTGAATTTATTGTAGATTTTAAAAGGAAAACAAGTTATACGCAATAAAGATTCGCAGTTTGAGATATGTAGTAGCAAGCATCTTAGCACTCCTGGGATGGCCGTTAGCACTGGTTCTTTGATCTGCTTTTAAAGGAAAGACTACTCAAAAAGGGGTTAACAATCCTAATTTTAATTATATTCACTAGTTCAAGGTAGAAAATGGAAGAAAATACTGAAAGTGGAGAAAATACAAGCAGAGAAATTAGCACAAAGACCAACAGACAGGGGTTCAGCTCTCTGAACATAGCAATATTGCTATATACTTTACATACATCACTGGATTAAAGGAGCACAGACATCTAAGCAGTCAGGGGTCTCTGAATGCACGGCTACTCAGAGTCTCTACCAGGACATCAAAAGATTCTTATCAGGAACAAACCACTGAAGAAAAATGCCAGCCTCCCAGAATATATAATAAAGACTCGGCCCCTGATTGGCTCAGACTCAGAAGGCAGTAAACCTACTTGACTCAGCACAGTTGTGCATTATCAGGGTTCAAAGGAGATTAATCTTTCAGAGGTTTACAAGTTAGCCTGATTCTGGGAAACTGAACTCCAACAACAAAAATCCCACCTTGCTTGTGCTTAGAGGGAAAAATACTTTTATTGTATTCTACTATGTATAATGAAATGCCTATTTTATTGGGTATTTAAGTTTAAAACAAAATAAATTTGAGAATTAAAAAAGAGTTGTGTTTATTTCATTCTTTGTATTGTATCTGTACCTAACATGGTGTCTGACAGGTAATGGACCTTTAATAAATGCTTGTTGGTTGATTGATAATTCAATGATCTCCCATAAAGTTATGGTGTTCTTCTAGGTACCTGTTTTATACAATTTGTCATTCTTGTCAATTTCATTTCAACTAATCACTAATCACCTGTGACTTATTATACACCTTATTATTCACAGATCTGTTTACAATCTGTTTTACTCACTCAACTTATTTTCTGGGTAAACTGCTTATGATGAACCATTGTAATACTTACATGAACAAAATTAATGCATAGGTATCTGAGAGAGAAGCAGAAACTGGGAAAATTTGATGAAAAGATGACGATATCATGCAACTCTTTTTTTGTTCAGATGCATTTGTAGATATTTGAATATTGTAAATGTCACTACATACAGGAAGCAATTTACCTTGTTGTTTTTTTAAAAAAATTATTATTTCTGGAAAGAAAGAACTATGACATTAACCCTGTAAAGAAATGCTGGAATAAAGAGAGTATTGAATCTGGATTTTGAGTACCTGGGTTTAAATCCCAATCCTACTACTTGCTACCTATGAGACCTTTGGTAAATCACTTGACTTCTCTAGGTTTAAAATCCTTGTCTGTTAGGGTGGAGCCAAGATGGCAGAGTAAAGGCAGGGACTTTCCTGAGGTCTCCTCCAAAAACCTTTAAAAATGATGAAACAAAACATAGAGCAACAGAACCCATAAAAAGATGGAGTGAAACAAAATTTCCAACCCAATATAACTTACAAGGTTAGCAGGAAAAGGTCTGTTGTACCAGGTTGAGAGAGGAGTGCTGTCCATTGTAGGCTACACCAGCATACACCTTACTCCAGTAAGCCTGGAGCAGGCCTTGGGGTGATGAATTGCTGGCAACTGTGGTAATTTCTGGATCTCTCAGCCCGCAGACTCCAGGGACAATGTAGAAGGTCAGCAGGAAGGGTCTGTTGCACCAGGGTAGGAATGGAGCACAGTCCAGCACAGACCCCACCAGTGAAGCCTGGACCTGGCAGGCCAGGAGCAGGCCTAGGGAGTGACTGAATCAGCAGCAACTGTTTATGGGGCTCCCAGCTCAGATGGCAAGGAGTCAAAGACAACGAGTCAAAAAGAGATTATAGGTTTTACAATATATCTACTATGTTATTGTTTTGCATTAGCCACACATGTACAACCTATACTGAACTGCTTATCTTCCCAGTAAGGATGGGTGACAAGGAAAGAAAGGAATGAATCTGGAATTGAAAGTTGTAAAATCAATTATTCAAATATATATATATATATATACTATTATTAATACCATCTTACATGTAATTGGGAAATAAGATATACAGGCACTGAGGCATACAGATCCACTGGAAAAGTCGAAAGGGGTATGGGAGAAAATATGGCAGAGAACAGATTGGAGGAGGGGATATCCTGTGGGACTGATAGGTGGTGGGTAGGGGAAAAATGGGGAGAAAATTTGTAACTCAAAATCTGGCAGAAACGAATGATATAAATCAGAAGTTAATGAAGCATTAAGGGGTCTCTTTACTAGCACTGAGGAAGGATTCTATTGCTTTATCCTTTCTTAAACTGGGTCCCAGTCCTGGGGACAGTCCCAGAGTGAGGAGGTGTGCTAGCATAGCAGAGCTTGTGACAGCATTGGAGAGGGGACCCTTTTCACAGTTCCAGGGCAGAAAATAGTGCTTGTAGTCACTCACAGATTATTGCACAGGAGAATAGAAAACACCTCTCCTTAGAATATACCACATTGGAAGAACTGAAAACTTACCAGTCCCTAGAAGTATCTCTGAAAAAAGCTGCACAAACCCCTGAAGGTTTGTGTACACTCTCCACACTGGAAGCAGAGACCTACTTTAACAGTTTAAAGTCAAGTAATAGTCTGGGAAAATAAGCAAACAACAGGGGAAAGAAACCAAACCTCTGACTATAGAAAGTTATTATGGCAATGAGGAAGATCAAAATATGCACCAAGAAGAAAATAACAAAGTCAAAGCTCCTATGTCCAAAGCCTCCAAGAAAAATAAATTGGTTTCAGGCCATGGAAAAGCTCAAAGAGAGTTTTGAAAATCAAGTAAAAGAAGTAGAGGAAAAATTGGAAAGAGAAATGAGAACAAAAAAGTCATGAGAAAAGAGTCAAAAGTTTGGTGGAGACAAAAAAAAAATACTGAAGTAAATAACACCTTAAAAAATGAACTAGACCAAATGGCAAAAGAGATCCATAAATGCAATGAAGAGAAGAATGCCTTAAAAAGCTGAATTGGTCAACTGGAAAAGGGAGTTCAAAAGCTCACTGAAGAAAATAATTCTTTAAAAATTAGAGTGGAGCAAATGGAAGCTAATGACTGCATGAGAAACCAAGAAGAAATAAAACAAAGCCAAAACATTGGGGAAAATGGAAGAGAATGTGAAATATTGCATTGGAAAAACAACTGATCTGGAAAATCGATTAAGGAGAGAGAATTTTTAAGTTATTGGATTTCCTGAAAGCTACAATAAAAAAAAGAGCCTAGACATCATCCTTCAAGAAATTACCAAGGAAAACTGCCTTGATATTCCAGAACTAGAGGGTAAAATAAAAATTGAAAGAAACTTCTGATCACCTTCTAAATGAGATACAAAAATGAAAATTGCCAGGAATATTAAAGCCAAATTACAGAATTTCCAGGTCAAGGAGAAAATATTGCAAGCAACCAGAAAGAAACAATTCAAGTATCAAGGAGCCACCATCAGGGTAATATAAGATTTCTACATTAAGAGTATGGGAGGCTTGGAATATGATATTTCAAAGGGCAAAGGAGCTAGGATTACAACCAAGAATCACCTACTCAGAAAAACTGAGTACAATCCTTCAGGGGAAAAACTTGACATTCAATGAGATAAAGGACTTTCAAACATCTTGATGAAAAGACCAGAAATGAATAGAAAATTTGACTTCCAAACATAAGACTCAAGAGAAGCATGAAAAGGGAAACAGGAAAGGGAAATCACAAGGGACTTAATAAGGTTAAACTGTTTACATTCCTACATGGAAAGATGATATTGTAATTCATAAGATCCTTCTCATTAGTGTAGTTGGAAGGAGTATATATAGACAGAGGTCACAGGTGTGAGACGAATATGAAGGGATGATATCTAAAAAATAAAATTAAGGTGTGTGAGAGAGGAATGTACTGGGAGAAAGAAAAAGGGAGAGGTAAAATGGAATAAAATAGCTCACATAAAAGAGGCAGAAAAAACTTTTACAATGGAGCAGAAGAGGGGAGAGGTGAGTGGGAGTGAATGAACTTTACTGTCATCAGAATTGAATCAAAGAAGGAATAAGATCTACATGGAATAAGGTATAGAAATCTATCTTACCATAGAGGAAAGTAGAAGGGGGCATGTGATAGAAGGGAGGGCAAACTGCATGAAGGGGTAGTCAGAAGCTAAGCACTTTTGAGGAGGGACAGGGTAAAAGGAAAGAGAGGAATAAACAAGGGTAGGGGTAATAGGATAGAGGGAAATACAGTTAGCAATAGTAGCTGTGGGAAAAAAATTGAAGCAAATTTTTCAGATAAAGGCCTCATTTCTCTAAGATATAGAAAACTATGCCAATTTGATAAAAAAATAAGAACCAATTGATAAATGATCAAAAGATATAATCTGTCTTCAGATGAAATAATTAAAGATGTCTATAGCCATATGAAAAAAATTCTAACTATTGATTAGAAAAATGCAATTTAAAACAATTCTGGGGTACCACCTCATGCCTATTAGATTGACTAAGAATATAAAAGGTTAATGGCAAATGTTGGAGGGGATGGATGTGTGAAAATTGAAACATTAATGCACTGTTGGTGGAGTTGTGAACTAATTCAACCATTCTATAGAGCAATTTGGAACTGTGCCCAAAGGGCTATAAAATCACTTTGACCTACAATACCCCAATAGGTCTGTATCCTAGAAGAGATTTAAAAAAGGAAAAGAACTTATATATACAAAAATGTTTGTAGCAGCTCTTTTCTAGAGGTGAAAAATTTCAAATTGAGGGAATGCCCATCAGTTGGGGAATGGCTGAATGACTTGTGCTATGGAATTGTGTTTGAATAATATTGTACCTTAAGAAATAATGAACAGGATGCTCTCAGAAAAACCTGACAAAGATTTGCATGAACTGATGCAAAGTGGAATGTACAGGGTACAAAGTTCCAGCAATATTGTAAGTTCATCAACTGTGAATGACTTCGCTATTCTTAGCAATATGACAATTCATGACAATTCTGAAGGACTTAGGATGAAAATGCTATCCATCCCCAGAGAAAGAACTTACCATACTTTTTGTTTTCTTTTTTTTCTTAAGATTTTGGGTTTTTTTTTTTTTGGTCTGTGTTTGGTCTGTGTGAGCAGCAGTGAGATTCAAGTATGCCATTGAGTAACAACAAACTGCTTTGCAGTCCAGAATGTTATAATAGTCATTTTTTATGAGCAGAAATAAAATATATGTAAGAATATTAAAATGAATAAATAAAATAATTATCTGTCAAATGAAATGATTGGTCTAAATGTTCTTCTAAGTCTCCTTCTAGCTCTCATCTATGATCATTATTTCTTTTAATCAGGTCAAAGTTGTCTTGGAAGATGAATCTTTATTGAATAAAAATAATCATTGTAACACTTGACAAATAAGAAATGGAATAACTGCCATTTAATGGTGTGTCTAAAAAGTAATATATAGTTATAGCATTCCTATCATAACTCCTGAGTCTGGTAAGTCTGAAATAGTTTTTGCTTATTTGATGAAAGGTAATATCTTGTAAACCATTGGAGACTATCTTCCGATGGTTTACAGAAGGATGAGGAAATGTTTTTCCTTAGGACCATCCCTATATCCATCAACATTATAAAAATGAAAGTTTGTCTTTCCATATAGATATGTTATTGCTACCTGTACTGTTAAAGTATTGTTAATGGAATGGGAAGATCTTTCTTGCCCATTAATAGGCCTGTGTGTCCTGCCGGGAGCCTGAGTCACATGGAAGCCTGACTCACACGGAACCTTTGGTGGGAAGAGCTTGCCAAATGGGAGGAGCAGGAAGTGAGATAATTAGTTAGAGATGAGAGAGAGGAGGCACAGACAGGCAGAGCAGTTAGTATGGATGAGAGAGGGGCATTTGCCCAAGAGAGCTTGTTTGTAGGGAGGCTTGACAGAGGGAAGGATTGGGAATGGTAGTGCTTCCTTCATTGGTAATGTGTGACAACTTCTTTATTACCATGGTGGATTTGGCTTTCTGGTAAATGAATAAATATCTTGGTTTTGTCTTTGAAGAAGAGAGTGTGTTATATATTGCAATTCAAAATTGGAAATATGTCTGCATATTCATAGCAGCCTCTGTAAGTATTGCATTGGGGATATACTGCCTAAGGAATGAAAAAGGGGAAATAAGAATGAATGTCTTAGGTGAAGTCATGGTAGAAATACTTTAGTTCCTAGGGGACAATGTTATGAGTATGCAACAACAACAACAATAACAACAATTTGTATTGTGCTTTAAAACTTGCAAAAGGCTCTATATTTACCTCATTTAATCCTCACAACATTTCTGTGAAGTATGTAATAGTATTAATCTAATTTTACCAATAAGGAAATTGTGTATGAAAGACTTAGAGATTTCCCAAGGATCACACAATTAGAAACTTAGCATTCATTTAACTGCTCAGGAATATGGGGTGTCCCAAAGGTCTTAGTTCAGTTTTAAGTCTTAATAACTTCAAAAGTATAAATTTAACAAACTTACAAAAATAACATTTAAAGAATAATTATTTACATTTAAAATATTTATAGATTTACTATTAAATTTCATATACAACTACTAACATTTTAGAAATTGCTTTAGTCAGTTTTCAGACTTTGTAAAAAAAAATCATCTGTTGCTGATCAGTGACTAAATAGATTGTATTTGTGGTCCTAGACTTAATGTCATCCAAAGAATGAGGTCTTGATTCATAAATTACAGTTTTGATGTGAATTGATAAAAAATTGTAATGGATACAGATGTTATAGGTTACTGAGGTTACCAAGAAAAAGGACCTTTTCTACCAATCCACAAGTCTGGTGTCATCTACAAAATTAAGTTAAAATTTTGTTTTTTATTCCAAATTCACCAAATGAAGTAAGATAGAAATATACATAATTAAAGTTTCAAATTATATTGTTGTAAGTTTATAAGATTTATATTTCTGAAGATATCAAAGTGCAAAATTACACTAAACCTTTTGGGACACACTGTACCTTCATACTACAGTTTTGTAAAGCTTTCATAAAGACAAATTATGGATGCTTGGAGGCAACAAACACCAAATGGTCTACAAAGCACCATCAGAAATATCAGTTTGGTATGGTTGTCGTATAGTAAATAACCCTGAATTCAGTTCAGACATAGGTTTGCCATTTCCCACATGTGAGTGTTTTTAAGAGGTCAGATTTTTCTAGAAGCCCAGAATTCAGTGTCAGCAAAATATTTCTTATTACTCTCTCCATTTCCCAGAGAATTTCTACATGATTGCAACTTCAAATATCTATAGAAAAATCTTGCTATGTAACATCAACCAGAAGTATATTTTATAACATATAGCATGTGCCTAATACCTACCTTTCCAAGTCACCAAATGGAATATGAAAAGAAATATTTGTCTCAGACTGTTCATGGAGCCAGGGAAAGAAAATTACCCTGTAGATTTCTCACATACTTCCTTCAGGATCATTGTTAAAATTCTACTGGTTGCCATACCAACAGATTTTTCCAACTAGGCTGGAAACTGATCTTTATTAGGTGAGATATTATAAAATATTCAGGGCATCATTACAACAATGAAACTGAATAAGCATTAGTTTACTGGGGGACTAAATTTTCCCTCTAAGGAACAACAATGCATAGAAAGAAGTAGGAACAAAGATACATACCTAGATCTGTTGTTTCTCCTGTTCTTCCCTCTTCTATCCTTTTAATTAAAAAAATTGAATATCTAAAGAAAAAAAGTATTTAAAAGTCAAAGAACTTCTAAGAGAATTCAACCATAACAGAAGTATTCTTCCTGTAAAACTTAAAACTAATGAACTAAGTTTTCATTTTGTTTCAGACTCTATATTAGTAATAATATTCTTTGAAAGATACATCATCCTAGGGGAGGCTAGGTGGGCGCAGTGAATAGAACACTGGACCTGGAGTCAGGAGGACCTGAGTTCAAATCCTGCCTCAGACACTTAATACAAAATTAGCTGTGTAACCTTGGGCAAGTCACTAAACTCCAATTACCCTACCTTTCCCCCTCCAAAAAAAAAGAACAGAACAGAAAAGAAAGATACATCATCACTGACAGATTAATTTAACTTGAAATTTCCTACTCATGTGTCCTTTCCCACACATAAAACAAGATAATTTGGTTATATTGGCACTGAGCATGTGCAGTGTATTACTAGATTGTGTATATTGAAAACCTGCTTATGAATTACAATGAGTATCTAGTCAAGATTTAAAATAATGCATTATGGAATAAAGGAGCACATATAACATATGACCTTGCTCTTGTTTTGAATGACCTTACTTAACTATTGATATTAATGTAAGGGGAGATGACTCTACTACCAGTTCAAAATTAAACCTTAATATCATATACGTTTCTTTTTTCAGTTTGGAGAAATATTTTCCTTAATTGGACTTTAATGGACCATGATGCAGCTATAATATGAGAGTAGCAATAGACTTCCAGCATCTTGACAATTGACCATAGCAAATTACAACTTAATTGGCCTGACTATGTCTCCAAAAATAGATAGATGAGGATAACTGAGATCATATTTCTTATCTTTACATGGCCTATAATCCATTCATTCAATTACACTGAAGAAGCACCATTGTTTGTAGAATTGTGATGGAATAGTAGCCTTGGAAAGATGCAAAAGATACAGGCTTTACTATGATGTTTAGTAACCAAGCTTATATTCTAAAATGATATTGCCATTGGATTCCATGTTTTTTCAATCGATAAGGAGTTTGAGTATTTGCTGACAAAGTTGGTTTCTGTATCCTTTGAATCTCTTCATTATAGAAATTATTTTATATGTGTTAAGCTTCTCTAGGAAATAGAGTTAGAATTAATATCCAATAGTTGGCAGACTAGTTGACTGGACAGGAAACATTCATTTTTATCCCATCTATAAACTCTGATTGCACATTGGTTCTCTAAAAGTGAGATCCTTTCGTAAAGAACAAAAAGTGGGCATATTGCTGAAGGAGCTGAATCATATCAACCTCCACTTTCTTGCTACAATCAAAACCATAAATAAGAAGGAAGGCACAACTAAATGGAGGAACATGGCTCACAGATGCTCCTTGAAGAGGGAAAGGAAGTAGTTAGAGGAAGGTGGCTTTTATCATATGTTAAAAGGTGACAGGAAACATTTCATGGGATATTCTCCTATATTATAATACCAGTGAGAGCTATTTGCAAAAAGAACATCATGGAAATAGTTGCAACTTATACACCAACAACAATTGCTGAGGTTTAAGTGGTAGAGAGACTAAAAGGAGAATCTGTAAAAAATAAAAACCTCTCTAGTTAAATCAACATATATTATTACATTTGGTAACTTTATCACAATTGTAGGAAAAAGTGAAGATGAGAAATAAGTGGAAAAATGAGTTGGAGGAGAAGGAGGAATAAGAAAAGTTAAAGGCCTGTGTGTGGTTTGAGTCACATGATCTACTCCGGAGCAAAGGCTTGCAGATTAGATTGAACACTCACTACTTTATATCAATCAATCAAATATTGATTAACTGTCTACCATAAGCCAGAATGAACTAGGCACTGGAGATACAAGATGAAAGAGTGAAACACATCCTATTTTTAAGAAAAGGCTTACATTATATTGAGGGAGACAACACATACATATAGACATACTGTAAGCCATAAACATGACTGAATAAATACAAATATTTAGTGAAGTTATTAAATAAAAGTTGATTTTAGAGATGGGACAGTAGCATCTGAGGAGGGGATTGGTGTAATATTCATGGAAAAGATGGTACTTGAGTCTGAGGTGGAGGCAAGGAGGAAATGTCTTCTAGGCATGTGGGATGGCTGGCAAAAAATTGCAGAGTTGGATGATGAAGTGTCTAGTGTGAAGAACAGGGAGAAAGTCAATTTGGGTGGATTGCAGGGTTCAGGAGGTAGAACAATTTCCAATCAGTATGGAAAGATAGGTCAAGGTCACATTATATATGGGTTTCTAAACCTAAAGAGGTGCTAATATTTTATCCTCGAGAAATAGGAAGCACCTTGTTTGAATAAGGGAATCACATGGTCAGATCTGAATTTAAGGTAAAATACTTTTGTGGTAATATATAGGATGGCCTAAAGTGGGGAGAGACTTGAGATCAACTCTGAATAGATGAAGTAGGATTCTATTGCAATGATCTAGGCAAGAGGTGATGAGAACCTGAACAAAGATCAGAACTGTGTGAATAGTGAGAACAGATCTAATGTAAAAGATTTTTTAAAGGTAAAAACTGTCATACCTAGCAATCCATTGGATATATGGGGTTATAGAAAATGAGAAGCTAATGATAATAATAAGATTATGAACATGGGAGACTGAAAGGATAAGGGTGCATTTGACATAAATAGGGAAGTTTGGTAGGGGATGTTTATGGGGAAAGATAGCTCTTTTTTAGGCATGTGGAGTTTAAAACGTCTTTAAAATTTACAGTTCTGAATGTCCAGTTTCTTCAAGAAAAGTAATTGGAATGAACTGGACATGGCAATAACCCAAAAGGAATAGATTATATTTTGAGAGATAGGAAAAGTCTTGTTATTAATGCGGGAGTTATCTTTGAACTAGCTCTTTATCAGACCACTCATTTGTCAGAATTCATAAAAAACAAAGAAAATAAAAAAAATAACAGGAAAAAAGATATGTGATATTGAAAAACTTCATTTTGAATTACTTAAATATTTGACCATGAAAATTATAAAATAATAATAGAAATTATGATAATGATTACAATAATTTTTATAGCTTAACCAGTGTCAATTAGCTTCTTAAACAAGGAAACCAAAAGCGTCCACAAAGTGCCTTACTGAACAAACATCTTACCTTCTAAATAAAGAGAAATGACTGCCAAAGGCAATACTAGCTTAAAATATGAACTTGTAAAATTTTATAAAGAAGGATGATGGATAATTATGAGCAGAACAGTCTCATAAAGCAGAGAAAAGCAGTGGAGAGTAACACCAATTTAACGAAATCTTGGCAAGATATCCAACCAAACTTAGTCATCCAAAGGTCACTCAATGATGAAAATGGGAAAAGTACAATAAAGAGCAGAATGAAAAATTGCTGTAGAATTTATTATAACAATTTTTTTTTGTCAAGGTTCAAAATACCATCATAGGTGCTCTCCATTTTATTCAGTGACAAACCAAAAACAAAGAAGGTCAAAACATGACATCATTCCAAATACAGCATTTACTAAGTGTGATTAAATAATCTCCAAGTACTACCCCACCCCAGGACCTTCCATTCATTCAATCAATTACAAAGTCCCTGTTCTAAATACTTCTCCACCCCTAGGCTATACCTTCATTTAGTCCACCACAAAACCCCTCTTCTCAAATGGAGATTAGTTTCCAAACATAAGTAAAGTACCTTCATTTGTTCAATCACAGAGCACAGAAAGGTCAAAAGTTCCCCACCCCTGGATCACAATTGAATCCACCCCAGAGTTACATCAAGTTTAAACACAGCACTTAATACCCAAATGGAGGTCTTTTCTTCATCTTGACACAAGGCAAGTTCTCAGCAATCTTAGTTCCTGGGGAGACAAGGCTTAGAAAGGCCACAAGATACATTGCCAGTCCCTTCATTAATTCATCCTCTGTCTGTAGAACAGTCCTAGAACCCCTGAAAACATTAGCAAAACTCAGGATTTCTGTAAACATACAACAAGAAAATCCTTCTTCAGGGCTTCTGAACCAACAGAAAGGTTCCCAGACCCCTGCAACAACAGCACTGTCCTTCACCAGTGGACAGTAGTCACTCTGTCTGCAGGACAGTCTCCAGACCCCTGCAACAACAGCACTGTCCTTCACCAGTGGACAGTATTCACTCTCTGTCTACAGGACAGTCTCAGGGCTTCTTAGCCAACAGCCAGGTTCCAGCACTTCTTCAACAAAAGGACTGTCTTTCACCAGTGGACAAATCTGGCAAAACAACATCAAAACAGACAGACAAAGTACCAGCAAAACAGCCATGTCTCCTCAGTGCTTGGCAGCTCAGAGGGCAGGTCTCAAAAGTCCAGGGCGATTCAAAGTGGCCCTCAGCAATCCATTCAGTCTCTCTCTCTGCCTCCACGTGGGTGCTGCTCAACAATTTTTTTTTATCAAGAACAGAGAAACAGTGACACTTTAACCCTAATGTTAGAGGGCTTATTTGAGTGTTGGTGGGAAATGACCTTAGAAAGAATAGAGATGGGGAAAACAGATTGAATAAGTATATATAGAATATATTTGTGTTGGAGGAGACACAAATGTTAGAGGAATGAGGAATCTTAATGCAAGATATCTGTAGGAGGGAAAGATATCAAAGGTATAGGAAAAACAGAGACTTTATTAGTAGACAAAACTGTGCCAAGGAAAACCATCAATTATCATTGACTTTATTGATCTATTTTACACTGATATAAAACCTTCATGAGAGTCATCAATATAGGAATCTTTTTTGAGGGTAGTAGTAGGGAATAAGCAGGATTCCACTAGCAATATTCAATATTGTGCTGCATTTTTGCCAGCATACATACTGTATATAAAGACATTGAGATGTAGAGCTATGAAGAATAAAGTTTCCTACTGTTCGTTGGTTATGAAAAAAAAGCATCTTAGATGTATTTTTCAAAAAGCTATATCCATCCATTCAATAAAGATTCCTTAAAAGGAAGAATCAATTCATCAACAAAGGTTTATTAAGTGTTTACCAGGTCACTGCTAGGTGTTGATCAATGCCAATAATGTATTCTTTTAACTGGTCACGTTATTTGAACTATTACTACATATTTCCATTGGGTTGGAAAAATTATCATAATCTCTACATAATTATAACTACCAATAGTACAAAGCTGAATACATGTGAACTTGCTATATGATGTATTGTTCACACAATTAAGGACCAAAGTATACTGTGCTAAGTTATAAAGATAAAAAGACAAAAACAGAAATAGTGTCTGCCCACAAGGAGGCCATATTCCAATTGGGGAGCAGTTAAGTGTCTTGGTAGGTACATAAGATACATATAGAAAAGATGGAAGGTATCAGAGGAGAAGAAACTAGCAACTAGGGGATTGGTAAAGATGTTATGCAGAAGGTAGTGATTACATGGACTCTTGATGGAAGCTAGTGATTCTAAGAGGCAGAAGTAAGGAATGAGAGCATTCTGTGACAACAGAAACAACCAGTGAAAAGACACAGTTGGGAAATAGAACACCATGTGTGAAGAACACCAAGTAAACCAATGCAGATGGACCATACCATTTGTGGAAGGGAGAAATGTACAAGAAAATTAGAAAGGTACAAAGGATTCAGTTTTAAAGAATTTTAAATATCAAATAGAAGAGTCTATATTTCATTTTGGAGGTAATAGGGAACCACTAGAGTTTACTGAGTAAGAGAGTGACATGGTTAGACCTTTACTTTAGGAAAAAATTACATAGTCACCTAGGTGGGGGGAATGATTAGAGTAGGAATAAACTTGAGGCAAAGACATTGCAATAGTCCAGGCAATAGGTGACACGAGGCTAAATTAGGGTGGAGGCTGAGCAGAAAGGAGATATATGCAAACATTTGTCATTTTCCTTTTCTGTTCTATTAGCCAATCTAATAGGTATGAGGTAGTACCTCAGAATTTGCATTTCTCCAATCAGTAGTGAATTAGAGTATTTTTTCACATGACTATAGATAACTTTGATTATTTTATCTGAAAACTGTAAACTTGCTTCAGATTTTTTTCACACTTACTATTGCTAACTGTATTCTTCCCCCCACCCCATTTAATCTATTTTCTCTCTCCTTTCACCCTGTCCCTCCTTAGAAGTGTTTTGCTGAGAAACATAAACAGATAAAAAGGGAAAAGAAAACATAAAGAATTCAATAGAGATGTTTATATCCCTAGATGGGAAGATGATACTTGTAACTCTTAAAAATTTTATCACTAACAGTACAGATAAAGGAAATATGCATAGATAGAGAATACAGGTATAAGATGAATTTGAGGGAATGGCATAAAAAATTAAGGAATGAGAAAGAAGAGTACAAAGGGTGAAAAAGGAAAAGAGAGATAGAATGGGGTAAATTATCTTAGGTGAAGAAGCAAGAAAAACCTATTACAGTGGAGGGGAAGGTGGGAGGATGAGTAATGGGCATTGCTTGTACCTTACTCTCATCAATATTGGCTCAATGAATTGAATATTGAAATCTATCTTACCCTGCATGGAAGTAGGAGGGCAGGCTATTAAGTAAAGGGGGGTGGGGCTGACATAAGAGAGGGCAGATAAGGGGAAGTGGTAGACAGAAACAAAACACTTGTAATGTGGGAAAGGATGAAAGAGAGAGAGGACAAATGGGGAAGAATAGGATGGAGGGAAATACACAGGTAATAAACATAACGGTGAAAATGATAAGAAATGATGAGCAGGTGGATTTCAGAAAAACCTGGAAAGACTTGTGCAGACTGATGCAGGGTGAAGTGAGCAGAACTGGGAGAATATTGTACACAGTATCAGTAAAATTAATGATCAGCTGTGAATGACTCAGCTCTTCTCAGTAGGGCAGTGATCCAAGACAAGTACAAGGCACTCATGGGGGAAATGCTATCCATATCCAGATGGAGAACTGATAGACTTGAAATGCAGATCGAAGCATATTTTTTTTACTTGCTTTATTCTTTCTCATGGTTTTATTTCCTTTTGATCTGTCCTTCCACAAATGTGATGAATATAGAAATGTGTTTTGCATGACAGTACATGCATAAACTATACCAAACTGTCAAACATTATCAGAAGAAAGGAGGGGAGAAAGGGAAGGAGAAAGATTTGGAACCCAAAATCTTGTAAAAATGAATGGTAATTTTTTTTCCTTAATATGTACTTTGAGAAAAAAATACTATTTTAAAAAATGTTTTGCTTGACTACCCCCTTCCCCAATCTGACCTCCTTTCTATCACTCCACCTTCTCTTATTCCCCTCCCCTCCTACTTAGGATAAGATGGATTCCTATAGCCAATTGAGTGTGTATGTTGTCAAGATATGAGGAAATACCATGTTTTCCAGAGCTAAGGCCCAACAAGCAATCTGTGCCCTGAGTATGGCATAACAACAATACTTTGCACTCACCCTCTGGATGATTTCACCCTCTGGCTAAATCACACAATTATTCTATTGTTTTGATCATCACCAGGTGTTCTCTGAGCTTGGACAATTTCTGGTCATGAATCCCTGCTATGAATCAAAGTTGTCACATTATTGCTGTTACCTCTCATTGTCAGGGCTACAGCTCACTGTGTAGATATTGGTATAAGTATTGAGAGCTCCCCCACATTGCTTCAGGTGCCCCCCACTAAGGGCATGGCCCTATCACATGTGTCCTTGCTTGCAAGCTTTTTCATTCACTTTGAAATTAAACTTCTGTTTGATTCCTTACTCTTATGTCTCTAGCCCTTTTTGTTTGGAACCAGCTACCCACTCATTAGAGATCAGCTCCATCTGATTGACAATGTTCTTCCCTCTTTGGACCAATTCTGATGAGAGTAAGGTTCACTCCTTTCCATTCGACTCCCCACTATTCCCTCCCACTGTAAAGCTTTCTCTTGCCTCTTTTATGTGACATAATTTACTCCATTCTACCTCTCTATTTCTCTTTCTCCCAATACATTCTTCTCTCATACCTTAATTTTATTTTTTTAAGATATCATACCTTCATATTCAACTCACACATGAGGCTTCTGTCTCTATACAGTCCTTCTAATTGCCCTAACAATGAGAACATTTTTATGAGTTACAGCTATCATCTTCCCATGCAGGAATGTTAACAGTTTAACCTTAAGTCCCTTATGATTTCTCTTTCCTGTTTCCCTTTTTATGCTTCTTTTGAGTCTTGAATTTGAAAGTCAAATTTTCTATTCAGCTCTGGTTTTTCATCAAAAATGCTTGAAAGTCCTCTATCTTACTGAATATCCTCCCCCCCCCCCCAAAGGATTATACTCAGTTTGCTGGGTAGGTGATTCATGTTTATAATCCTAGCTCCCTTGTACTCTGGAATATCATATTCCAATCCTCTGATCCTTTAACATAGAAGCCACTAAATCTTGTGTTATCCTGACTGTGGCTCCACAATACTTGAATTCTTTCTTTCAGGCTACTTGCAATATTTCCTCCTTGATCTGGGAGCTCTATAATTTGACTGTAATGTTCCTGGGAGTTTTCATTTGGGGATCTGTTCCAGGAGGTAATCAGAGGATTCTTTTAATTTCTATCTTACTCTCTGGTTCTAGAATATCAGGGAAGTTTTCCTTGATAATTTCTCCAAAAAAAATGATGGTAGGCTCTTTTCTTGATCATGGCTTTCAGGTAGTCCAATAATTTTTAAATTCTCTCTCCTGGATCTATTTTACAAGTCAATTGCTTTTTCAATGAGATATTTCAGGTTGCCTTCTATTTTTTCATTCTTTTAGTTTCATTTTGTTGTTTCTTGATTTCTCATGAAGTCATTAGCTTCCATTTGCTCTATTCTAATTTTTAAGCAATTATTTTCTTCAGTGAGCTTTTGTACCTCCTTTTTTATTTATCCAATTCTAATTTTTGAAGAGTTTTTTTTTTTTGTCCAGTGAATTTTTGTGCCTATTTTTCCCATCTGGACAATTCTGCTTTTTTAAGGTATTCTTTTCCTTATTGGCTTTTTGTGCCTATTTTGCCTTTTGTCCTATTCTATCTTTTAAAGTGTTTTTTTTTTCCAGTATTTTTTGTGTCTCTTTTACCAAGCTGTTGGCATGTTTTTCATGATTTTTTGGCATCACTCTCCTTTCTCTTCCCAATTTTTCCTTTTCTTCTCTTACTTGATTTTCAAAATCCTTTTTGGGCTCTTCCATGGTCTGAGACTAATTCCTACTTTTCTTGGAGGCTTTGGATGTGGGACTTTGTTATCTTCTTCTAAGTGCATATTTTGATTTTCCTTGTCACCATAGTAGCTCTCTATGGTCAGAATTTTTTCTTCTGTTGTTTGTTCATTTCCCCAGTTTATTTATTTATTATTACTTTTAGCTCTTTATTAAAGTGGATCTCTGCTTCCAGGGTGGAGGGTGCACTGTCCCAAGCTTTAGAGGTTTTGTGCAGCAGTTTTTTGAGATACTTTTGGGACCTGTAATTTTCCAGTTCTTCCAAGGAGTTATGATCTAAGGAGAAGGGTGTTTACTACTCTCTGCATTTGTGCTTTGGTCTGTGAGTGACCATAACTGGTCTCCTATGTTGAAATTATGTTTCTTCCTCATGTCCATCTACCCTGTAGCAACTTTGAATACTTTTAAAAGCACGGATCAATTTCCCAAATCTTTCCAGTGCCTTTGTGGATCTCTCTAGTTGGGGAGGCCCTGAGAGCAGAAATGATTTCTCAGAGATCACACAGATCTAAATCATGTACTCATTTTGACCTTATCTTGGTATAGAGTGTAAGATGTTGGTCTATACCTAGTTTCTGTCATATTGGTTTCCACTTTCCCAGCAGATTTTATCAGTTAGTGAGTTCTTTCCCCAAAAGCTGGGATCTTTGGGTTTATCAAACACTAGATTACTGTGGTCATTTACTACTCTTTATTGTGTACCTAATCTATTCTACTGATCCACCACTCTGTTTCTTAGTCAGTGCCAAATTATTTTAATAATTACCACTTCATTATACAGTTTGAAATCTGATATGTCTAGACCACCTTCCTTTATATTTGATTTCATTAATTCCTTTGAATTAATTTTGAACCTTTTGTTCTTCAAGATTAATTTTGTTTTTCTACCTCTATAAAACAAATGCTGTTGAGTTATATGGCTTTATTTTAGAGCCTGCAATTTTGCTAACATTATTAATTATTTCAACTAGTCTTTTAGTTGATTCTCTAGTATTTTCTAAGTATAGCATCATATCATCTACAAAGAGTGATAGGTTTATTCTCTCATTGCCTATTCTAATTCCTTCTTTTTTTCTTTTTCAATACTATTCCTAACATTTCTAGTACAACATTGAATAATAGTATTGGGCATCCTTGTTTCACCCCTGATCTTACTGGGAAATCTTCTAGTTTATCAACATTACAGATCCTGCTTACTAATGATTTTAGATGCATGCTACTCATCTTTCTAAAGAAAGCTCCTTTATTCCTATGTTTTCTAATGTTTATAATAGGAATAAGTGTTGTATTTTGTCAAAAGCTTTATCTGCATCTCTTGAGATAATCGTATGATTTCTTTTCATTTTGCTTATTGAGATAGTCAATTACACTGATAGCTAGTCTAATATTGAACCAGCCCTGCATTCCTGGTATAAATTCCACTTGATCATAGTGTATGATCCTTATGATATATTTCTGCAGTCTCCTTTCTAGTATTTTATTTATTTTTTTCTTCACTATTTATTAGGGAAATTGATCTATAGTTTTCTTTCTCCGTTTTGGCTCTTTCTGGTTTAGGTACCAGTACCATATTTGTGTCATAAAAAATTAATAAGACTAGTTTACCTATTTTTCCAATTAGTTCATATAATATTGGAATTGTTTGTAATGTTTGGTAAAATTCACTTGCAAATCCATCTTAGGGAGTTCATGGATAGTTATTCAATTTTCTCTCCTAAAATGGGGTTAAGTACTATATTTCCTCTTCTTTTAATCAAGGCTATTTATATTTTTGCAAATATTTATCCATTTTCTTAAATTGTTTCCTTTATTTGAATATAATTGAGCAAAATAGCTTCTAATAATTGCTTTAATTTCTTCTTCATTGGTAGTGAATCACCCTTCTCATTTTTGATACCAGTAATTTGGTTTTCTTCTCTTATAAAATAAAATTAACCAACTTAATTTTTTTCAAACAATTTCAGCTTCTAGTTTTATTAGTCCAATGATCTTCGCACTTTCAATTTTATTAATCCTGCCTGTTTTTCCCATTTCTCTGTTTCTGTCTCTCTGCCTCTTTCTGTCTGTCTGTCTGTCTGTTGCGCGATTTCTCTCTCTCTCTCTCTCTCTCTCTCTCTCTCTCTCTCTCTCTCTCT
>NW_027187317.1:8197594-8224823 GCF_028583685.1 Petaurus breviceps papuanus | reverse complement strand
TCTCTCTCTCTCTCTCTCTCTCTCTCTCTCTCTCTCTCTCTCTCTCTCTCTCTCTCTCTCTCTCGCTCTCTCTCTCCTCCCCCCTGTTCTTTCACGCTGTCCTTCCACACCAATGTTTTGCTCCTGACCACTGCCTCCCCCACTCGGTCTTCCCTTCTATCAGTCTCCCCCTTCTCTCATCCTCCCTTCCTCCTACTTGCCTATATGTAAAAACAGATATCTATACTGTGCTGAGTATCTATGTTATTCCCTTTTTGAGTGAATTCTGATGAGAATAAGGTTCAAGTGAAGTCCACCAACCTCCATCTTTCTGTCCACTGTAATAGGTTTTCTGTACCTTTTCATGAGAGATAATGTGCTTCTCCAGGTGAAATCCTCTTTCTCATCACTTAATCATGTTTGTGTGAGTTGTTTTTTGTTTGTTTTTGGCAATCATCTCATCAAAGTCAACTTATACCTGCACACTCTGTCTATATATACTCCTAAATGTCCTAATAAAGATACAGTTCTTAAGAGTTATAAATATGATTTTCTCATGTATGGATGTAAACAGTTTAACCTTAGTCAATCCCTTATGATATCTCTTTTCTTTTTACCCTTCTATATGTCTCTTGACTCTAGTATTTGAAAATCAAATTTTCTGTTCAGCTCTAGTCTGCTCATCAGGAATGCTTGAAAGTCCTCTATTTCATTAAACTTTTCCCCCTGAAGGAGTATACTCAGTTTCTCTGCATAGGTGATTCTCTGCCTTCCAGAGTATCATATTCCAAGCCTTGCTATCCTTTAATGTAGAAGTTGTTAAAGCCCTTATAATCCTGGCTACAACTCTTCAATATTTTAAATATTTCTTTCTGGTTGCTTGCAGTACTTTCTCCTTGACCTGGGAGCTCTTGAATTTCTCTGTAATATTCCTGGTAGTTTTCATTTCAGGAGCTCTTTCAGGAGGTGTTTGGTGGATTCTTCAGGACAGTTTTATTGGATAATTTTTTAAAATAGTATGTCCAGCCTCTCTCTTTTTTTTTTTTATCATGGCTTTCAGGTAGTCCAGCAATTCTTAAATTATCTCGCCTGATCTATTTTCCACATCAGTTGTTTTTCAAATGAAATATTTTACATTTTATTCATTTTTTTTCTTTTTAAATTTTGTTTTGTTATTTCTTGATGTCTCGTGGAGTCATTAGCTTCCATTTGGCCAGTTGTACTTTTTAAGAAGTTATTTTCTTCAGTAAATTTTTGTACATTTTTTGTGCTACCTTTACCAAGCTTTTGACTCTTTTTTGATGAATCTCTTGTTTCGCTCCATGTTTTTCCCACATTTTTCTTCTACCTCTCTTATTTGATTTAAAAAACCCTTTTTGAGTTTCCATGAATTTTTTTTTTTTGGGGGGGGGTTGGGGAGTGGGACACTGAGACTAATTCACATTTTGCTTTGAGACTTTGCACATAGGAGTTTTGACACTATTGTCTTCTGGGTTTATTTTTTTTACTTTCCCTGTCCCATAGTAACTTTCTTACTGTTAGAGTTTTTTTAGTTGTTGTTCCTTTTATCCCTCATTTTTCAAGTCTATTCATGACTTTTAAAGTTGAGTTCTGCTCCTGGGGTGCAGGAGGCACTGTGTCTCAAGCTTCTTATCCTGGGGGCCTGGGGCCCCAAAGCTGGCCTGCTTAACTGGGGTAAGGGGCATTGACCCTCACCATTGACCTTCTCTGCCATGGGTCTTGGGGGTCTCTCTGCTGGCCTGATACATGGTGGTGAGGGGACCTCTCTCTGCTGGACTGCTGCACCAGGTCTGCAGGGTCTACCCACAAGTTTGCCATGGCCTGCTGCTCACTTGCTCAGATGCTACCTGCACTAAACTGTGCCCCCTTTTTTCCTGAGTGAGACTGACCTTTTCTGCTGACCTTCTAAATTGTCTTAAACTAGAAAACTGTTTAACCCTTTCCTTTTGTTGGTTCTGTTCCTCCAGAGCTCCTTTTGAGGTGTTATTTTGTAGCTGTTTATAGATGAATTTGGGAGAATTCAAGAGAGTTCCTGTCTTCACCATTTTGGCTCTGCCCTCCTGAATCATAATTCAAACATATACAATGATGGAGAATTGAGAAGCCATTGAATAACCTTCTGCTTTAAAGACTCAATGCCTGCTCCTTTTATAGTGTTTCAATTTTGTAAATACCCAAATTAATTTGTCATGTCCATTAATGGAGAAAGCAACCCATCTATATCTGTCCATACTATGTATATTCTCTCGTTTTGTGATTTTTTAATAAACTTTGTATTTGCTTCATTATGTGTTGCTTTAACCCACAGAATAGAATGTAAGATGTTTGAGACAGTACCCATCCATTAGAGCTTTGGATCTGTCCCTAGCACTGATTTCTAAACCTTGGTCACCTGATTCTGTCCTGTCTTCTTCTATGTACCTGTCCATTGATAATTTCTCAGACTTCAAGCCTTAAATCTACCATATATTGGCCCTGAATATACCCTGTTCTTGATATAATTCAATATGATCTTGTCTACAAATCCAAGCAAGAGAGGAAGACTGTCTATTCTATTCATCGGACTAAGTGTTCGCAGTAATCTTGCCTTGTCTACGCTTCTGGCTGGATGGTCTTGACTTTTGACTATGTCTTGCCTAATTTATCTCCTTACTCAATCAAAACCTGCCTGTGTCCCCTTCTCTGACTTACCATTGCCTCACATATAGGAAAGAATGTCAGATATTGGAAAAAAATTCTTATTCTAGAGTCCAAAGAACTGGTTTCAAATCCTGTTTCTGATGCTTGCTACCTTTGTGACCACCAGCAAATCACTTAATCTCAATGGCCCTTACTTTCCTTATCTATAAAATAATGGGCTTTGAGTGTATTTCTCTGACTTGTCTACAGTCCTATGATCTGACACAAGGCAGATGTGAATACACTATTTAGGATGTGTCTTTACCAGCTTTTAAATGTATATTAACAAATAATGTAAATTTTCCTAAATGATGCCCCTTCATTACACATTCATGCTTTTAAGGATGCATAAATACAAGAAAATGCATGTTTTCAAAAACCTTAGAGTGTATCCCCCTATAAAGAAACCCACATCCTAAAGCCATGCAAACATATGTAATCTCTTTGGTATTTTAGTGGATTTGAATATGTAATAATTTTCTGTAGTTATGAGACTGGGTTGATGTATATTTTGATTTTGATTGTGTGTTGTAGAGAATATTTTACCAAAATCTTCAAATACTATTATATCTCTGAATTTTATTTTAATGAAATCAGTTAGCATGAACATTTTTGGAAAAATACTGGTTCATGTAAAAAGGATGATAAATTATTTCCTAGTAGATTTGAAAATCTTGGCTCTTTGACCATCTTATTTTTCCAATGTCATCAAAGTGTCTCTCCAGCTTGGATGAAATGTGGTAGTTAGCAAAAAAATCTCATTAATAATTGCAACAGAAACACTGTGTTCCAAATATCTTCACAAAATATCAAATCACATCCCCTTTAAAGCTGCTGATGGAAGGGTTTTAGTATCTTTAGGACTTCAAATACTATAAAATACACATGATTGATATTCCAAAAATTGTAGATACTTCATGAAAACACATTAAATGTAATATTCAATCAGGCCAATTTCCTACCTTACCAAATATTTATTTAATTTTACTGTGGCACCTTGGAAAATTTTCTAACAAAATTTCTGTGAACCTGGATTTAAATAATACTTAGAATTATCCCTCCAAAAAATTGGAAAAAAAAACCCACACTTACCACACGTCTTTGCAGAGGTAGGAACAGAGTTTGTAGAATATTGCATATGTTTTGTAAGACTTGGTTGATGTTTTGGTTGATTTTGCTCAAGTGCTTTTTACATCTTTCTTTTTTTATTCTTTGTCACAAGAAATGGCTTCTTAGGGAGGTAAAGGGGGAGAGCTGTATTAATAAATGTTGATGATCTAAAAACAAAAGATATGAAATTTTTAAATAAAATATATTAAAATAGACAAACTTATTTTAAAGTACTTTAGTGAATAGAGTACTAGCCTAGTTGTCAATTTCCACTCCTGGATCTACCACTTGATATATGACCAACCAATTGGAGCATGTTTCTTTATCTGTAAAATATTCTAAATTATTTTTTTGAAAACATTTTTATTTAAAGTTTTTAGTTCCAAATTCTCTATCTCTCCCTCTTTCTCTCCCCTCCCCTCTTCCTGAGATGATAAGCAGTCAAATACAGGTTATGTGTGTTCAGTTATGTAAAAACATTTCCATACTAGTCATTTTGTATAAGAAGATTTGAAGAAAAAAATTAAAGAAAGTAAAAAATAATATGCTTTAGTCTGTATTCAGTCAATAAATGGAGAAGTTTTGGATGCTGTGGATAAGTCCACTTAACTTGGCAGTATACTTTCCAGGGATGTACACATTAACCATGAGGTTGACACATGAATTGCCAGATGTTGCTCAATGTTTGGGAGGATCCAAAGGAAAGTGTGGGAGAGAAGAGGTTTAGATTGAAGGTCTGCAGAGCCATTGTGCTAACCTCATTGTTATATGTCTGTGAAACCTGGATAATATACTAGCATCATGCCAGGAAACTGAATTGCTTCTGTTTGAATTGTCTAGAGAGATTCTGGAAGTCATCTGGCAGGAGAAGACACCAGACACTGAAGTCCTTTCTCAAACTAACCTGCCAAACATTCAAACTCTACTGCACTCTGATGGGCTGGCCACATTGTTCAAATGCCAAATGTATGCTTACTAAAAAATCTATTTTATGGAGAACTCACACAGGGCAAGCACTCACATGGTGGTCAGAAAAGTTGATACAAGGTGAAGGGGCAAGGTAAGCCCCTCTGTGAGGAATAAGATTATACAAACCAAGGCCCCAACTCAGTATGACCTTTCTATTACTCTGAGCTATTTAGGAACAGGGATCCTGAGAATGTGAGGGCTGCTCCTCTCCTGGGACCCTGGCCACATCCTTGAGAAGAGATATGATAACTTCCCAACTCCTGGAACTAGCCATTCCAAGGAAACATCACTCTTGGGGGGCCTTGGAGGGACTGGCCTCCATCTCAGGCCTCACACAAGATACAATGCTTGCTAAAAACACCTGGCAGTATGCCCTCTTTGTTCTCAGCACTACTTAAACTGTAAGATTCAGACCCCAAATTGGAATCTCACCCATGGAGGAGACGTTTTGCCTGGGACTCTCCCATGCAGGACCCTGATGGCTGTACCAGGATTCCCCAGCTTGTGTGGTCAGGTGTCGGTGCTTCCCCGTAATGGTGATGCTTGTAAATATATATATATATATATATATATATATATATATATATATATATCCATTATTAATCATAATTGCTCTTATTCTGCTATCTTTAAGCCTCTTACCCTGTTATCTCTGGTTTCTTTCTCACTTGCCTATATATACACATATATAATATATTCTTAATAAATATTCTAAAGAAATTGCCTTGGGTCTTTCTTGGAGTGCCAAACATTCCACTTATGTGAATCCTGAACCTCCTTCATCAGACACAAGGACACTCTCAAGATCTCTTCTAAGAACTTTGGAATTGGTTAAATGACATGGGAGACACTGGCACAGGGCCACCTACCCTGGCATGGCATGCCCTCATCTGAGAAGGTACCAGACTCTATGAGCAAAGAAGAATTGATTTGGCTCAAACACAGCATGAAATGCAAATTTAAATATGGACTATTTGTGCCAAACCTATGGTAGAGTACTCCAAGCTCATTTTGGTCCTCTCAAAAACAAAGGAGAAGCATATATATATATATATATATATATATATATATATATATATATATTCAATCAATATCAGTTCTTTCTGTGGAGGTAGATACTTCATTATTAGGCCTTTCGAATTGTCTCAGATCATTGTATTGCTGAGAATAGCTGTTATTCATAGTACTTCATCAAACACTGCTGCTATTACTGTGCGCAACATTCTCCTGGTTCTGTTCATTTCACTATGTATCAGTTCATCTAAGTTTTACCAAAATCCTCCTGCTTGTCATTTCTTATATCATAATAATATTCCATTAGAATCATATATCACAGCTTATTTAGCCATTTGATTTTGATGGATATCCCTTTGATTTCTAATTCCTAGCTACCACCAAAAAAAAGCTGCTATAAATATTTTTTGTACAAATAGATCCTCCCCATCCCTTTTTGATGTCTTTGGGATACAGACCTAGAAGTGGTATTGGTGGATCAAAGGGTATGCACAGTTTTATAGCCCTTTGGACATAGTTCCAAGTTGTTCTCTAGAATGGTTGGATCTGTTCACAACTCCACCAACAATGCATTAGTGTCCCAGTTTTCCCACATCCCCTCCAACATCCAACATTTTCCTTTTTTGTCATATTAACCACTCTTGATAGGTATAAGGTGGTACCTCAGAGATGTTTTAATTTGCATTTCTCTGATCGAGAGTGATTTAGAACATTTTTTCATATGATTATAGACACCTTTGATTTCTTTGAAAACTGTTCATATCCTTTGACCATTTGTCAATCGGGGAATGACTTGCATTTTTATTAATTTGATTCAGTTCTCTATATATTTGATAAGCTAACTTCTTTATCAGAGATACTTGTTGAAAAATTTTTCCCTTAGTTTTCTGCTTTCCTTCTAATTTTGGCTACATTGGTTTTGTTTTGTGCAAAGACTTCTTAAAAATTTTATGTAATCAAAATTATCTGTTTTATATTTTGTAATGCTCTCTATATCTTCTTTGGTTCTGAATTCTCCCCCTTATCCATAAATCTGATAGGTAAACTCTTCCATGATCTCTTAATTTGCTTATGGAATCACCCTTTGTGTGTAAATCATGTAGCCATTTTGACTTTTTCTTGGTATGCCATGTAAGATATTGTCTATACCAAATTTTTCCATACTGTTTTCCAGTTTTTTTTTTGTCAAATAATGAGTTTTTGTTCCAAAATCTTGGATCTTTGTGTTTATTATATACTATATTAGCATGGTTGTTTATTATCATGTAATTTGTACCTAACCTGTTCCATTGATACACCACTCTACTTTTAGCCAGTACCAGATTGTTTTGATAATTACTGCTTCATAATGCAGTTTGAGATCTGGTATAGTTAGACCACCTTTCCCATTTTTTTCCATAAATTTCCTTGATATCTTTGAGCTTTTTTTCTAGATTAATTTTGTTATTATTTTTCCTAGCTCTATACAATAATTTTTGATTGTTTGAGTGGTATGTCACTAAAGAAACAGATTGATTTAGGTAGAATTGTCATTTTTATAATATTGGCTCAGTCTACCCATGAGCAATTAATATTTCTTCAATTGTTTAGATCTGACTGTATTTGTGTGAAAAGTGTTTTATGGTTGGCTTTATATTGTTCCTGGGTTTGTCTTTGCAGGTAGATTCCCTAGTATTTTTATTGTCTACAGTTATTTTAAACAGAATTTCTCTTTCTATCTGTTGCTGCTGGACTTTGCTGGTAATATATAAAAATGCTGATGATAATGTGTATTTATTTTGTATGCTGCAACTTTGCTAATGTTGTTAATAATTTCAAGTAGTTTTTTATTTGATTCTCTAGGCTTTTCTAAGTATGACATCATAACATCTACAAAAAGTGATAGTTTTTGTTTCCTCATTGCTTTTTCTAATTCTTTCATTTCTTTTTCTTCTCTTACTGCTATAGCTAAAATTTCTAGTACAATATTAAATAATAGAGGTAATCATTGACATCCTTGCTTTACCCCTGATTATGTCGGGAATGCTCCCCATTACAGATAATGCTTGCTAATTGTTTTAGATAAATATTATTTATTATTTTAAGATAAACTCCATCTATTCCTAATCTCTCTAATGTTTTTAATAGGAATAGATGCTGTATTTTATCATAGGCTTTTCTGCTTCTGTTGAAGTTATCATATGATTTCTGTTGGTTTTTTATTGATATGGTAATTTATGCAGCTAATTTTCCTAATATTTAACCAGCCCTGCATTCGTGGTAGAAATACCACCTGTCATAGTGAATGATCCTGGTGATATAGTGCTGTAAATCCCATTGCTATTATTTTATTTAAATTTTTTAATCAATATTAATTAAGGAAACTGGTCTATAATTTTCTTTCTCTATATTGTCTCTTCCTCATTTGCATACCAGCATCATATTTGTGTCATAAAAGGAATTTGGTAGGACTCCTTCTTTGCCTATTTTTGAAATAGTTTATATAGTGTTGGGATTAATTGCTCCCAGTCCACCAAAGTTGGTCATCACAGATGCAATGTGTCTATAATTGCATACAGTATTCTCCTGGTTCTGCTCCCCTCACTCAGCATCAGTTTATATAAATCTCTCCTGTTATTATGAAGTCTGTCTACTCCTCATTTCTTATAACACAATAGTATTCCATTACATTCCCCGGTTGAAGGGCATCCCTTTGATTTCCAATTCTTTGTCACTACAAAAAGAGCTGCTATAAATAATTTTGTACATATGGGTCCTTTTCCCATTTGTATGATCTCTTTGGAATACATCCCTAGAAGTGGTATTGCTGGGTCAAAGGGTATGCACTTATTTACAGCCCTTTGTGCATAGTTCCAAATTGCTCTCCAGAGTGGTTGAATCATTTCACTAACAATACATTAGTGTTTCAATTTTCTCACATCTTCCCCAGTATTTACCATTTTCCTGTTTTGTCATCTTAGCCAATCTGACTGGTGAGATGTGGTACCTAAGAGTTGTTTTGATTTGCATTTCTCTAATCAGTAGTGAGTTAGAGCATTTTTTCATGTGCTTATAGATATATTTAATTTCATCCTCTGAAAACTGCCTGTTCATATCCTTTGACAATTTATAAACTGGAGAATGACTTGCATTCTTAGAAATTTGACTCAGTTCTCTGTATATTTTAGAAATGAGGCCTTTATCAGAGACACTGTAAAAATTCTTTCCCAATTTTCTGATTCCCTCCTAATCTTGGTTATGTTGGCTTTATTTATACAAAACTTTTCAATTTAATGTAATCAAAATTATCCATTTTGCATTTTGTTAAGCTCTCTATATCTTGTTTGGTCTTAAATTCTTCCTTCCTCCACAAATCTGACAGGTTAACTTTTCCTTGCTCTACCAGATTGCTTATGGTATCAGGCTTTATATATAAATCATGAACCCACTTTGAGTCTATTTTGGTATACAGTGTAAGATATTGGTCTATGCCCAGTTTCTGCCATACCATTTTCTAATTTTCCCAGCAGTTTTTGTCAAAAAGTGAATTCTTATCCCAGAAATTAGAATCTTTGGGTTTATTAAATAGTAGGTTACTATAGTCATTGACTACTGTGTCTTCTGTACCTAATCTATTTCATTGATCCACCAGTCTATTTCTCAGCCAGTACCAAGTAGTTTTGATGACTGCTGCTTTATAATACAGTTTAAAATCTGGTATGACTGGCCACCTTAACTAGCATTTCTTTTCATTAATTCCCTTGATATTCTGGACCTTTTGCTCTTCCAGATGAATTTTGTTATTATTTTTTCTAGTTCTATAAAAAAATTTTTGGTAGTTTGATTAGTATAGCACTAAATAGGTAAATTAATTTAGGTAAAATTGTCATTTTTATTATATTAGCTTGGCCTAACTACTAGCAACTGATGTTTTTCCAGTTATTTAGATTTGATTTTATTTGTGTGAAAAGTGTTTTGTAATTGCGTTCATATTGTTCCTGGATTTGTTTTGACAGGTAGACTCCCAAATATTTTATAATGTCTGCAGTAACTTTAAATGGAATTTCTCTTTCTATTTCTTGCTCTTGGGGCTTTATTAAAAATATATAGGAATGCCAAGGACGTATGTGGGTTTATTTTATATTCTGCAACTTTACTAAAGTTATTATTTCAAGTAGTTTTTTTTACTTGATTCTTTAAGTATATCATCATATGATAACTTTGTCTCTTCTTTGCCTGTTTGAATTCCTTTAGTTTCTTTTTCTTCACTTATTTCTATAGTTAACATTTCTAGTACCAAATTGAATAAGAAGGGTGATGGTGGACATCTTTGTTTCACCCCCAATCTTACTGGAAATGCTTCTAGCTTATCCCTATTACATGTAATACTTGCTGATGGTTTTGAGTAAATGCTACTTATCATTTTAAGGAAGACTCATTTATTCCTATGCTTTCTAGTGTTTTTAATAGGGAATGGGTGTTGTATTTAATCAGAATCTTTTTCTGTATCTATAAAGATAATCATATGGTTTCTACTAGTTTTGTTGTTGATATAATTGCTTATACTGATAGTTTTCCTAATATTGAACCAGTCTTGCATTCCTGGAATAAATGCTAACTGATCAAAGTGTATTATTCTCATGATAAATTGATGTAATCTTTTTGTAACTATTTTATTTAAAATTTTTATGTCTATATTCATTAGGGAAATTAGTCTATAATTTTCTTTCTCTATTTTGGGTCTTCCTGATTAGGTATCAGTAGCTTATTTGTATCATAAAAAGAATTTGGTAGGCCTCCTTCTTCACCAGTTTTCCCAAATAGTCTATAAAGTATTGGAATTAATTGTTCTTTAAATGTTTGATAGAATTTGCTTGTAAATCCATCATGCCCCAGAGTTTTTTTCTAGGGAGTTCATTGATGACTTGTTTAATTTCTTTGTCCAAAATGGGGTTATTTAAGTATCTTACTTCCTCTTCTGTTAATCTGGGCAATTTATGTTTTTTTGTAAATATTCTTCTGTTTCACTAAGATTGTTAAATTTATGGGCATACAATTGGGCAAAACAATTCCTAATTATTGTTTTAATTTCTCCTTCATTGGAGGTAAATTCACCATTTTTATTTTTGATACTGATCATTTGGTTTTCTTTTTTTCATCTTTTAATCAAATTGACAAAAAGTTTATCAATTTTATTGTTTTTTTTAATAAAACCAGATCTTAGTTTTGTTTATTAGTTCAATAGTTTTCTTAATTTCAATTTTATTAATATCTCCTTTGGTATTTAATTGGAGGTTTTCAATTTATTCTTTTTCTAGTTTTTTCAGTTGTATGCCCAATTTATTGATCACCTTTTTCTCTAGTTTATTCATATAAGCACTCAGAGATTAAAAAAAAAACTTCCATGAATAAATGCTTTTGCTGCATCCCATAAGTTTTGGTATGTTGTCTCATTATTGTCTTTCTCTTGAATGAAGTTATTGATTTTCTATGATTTGTTATTTGATCCACTCAATCTTTAGGATTAGATTATTTAGTTTCCAATTAGTTTTTAGTCTATCTTTCCATGTCCCTTTATTACATATAATTCCTCTTACATCATGATCTGGAAAGGTTCCTTTTAATATTTTTGCCTTTCTGCTCTCAATTGTGAGGTTTTTATGCCCTACTACATGGTCACCTTTTGTGTAGGTACCATGTACCGCTGAGAAGAAAGTATATTCCTTTTTATCCCCATTCAATTTTCTCCAGAAGTCTATTATATCTACCTTCTCTAGAATTCTAATTACATCCTTAATTTCTTTCTTGTTTATTTTGAGGTTGAATTTATCAAGTTCAGAGAGGGAGAGGTTGAAGTCCCCCACTACTATAGTTTTGCTATCTATTTCTTCCTCTAACTCCTGTAACTTCTCCTCTAATAATTTGTTTACTACACCATTTGACACATATATGTTTAGTAATGATATTATTTCATTGTCAGTGGCACCTTTTAGCAGGATATGGTTTCTTTCCTTATCTCTTTTAACTAGATCTATTTTTGCTTTTGCTTTGTATGAGATTAGGATTGCTACTTTTGCTTATTTTTACTTTAGCTGAAGCATAGTATATTCTACTCTAGTCTTTTACCTTTACCCTGTGTGTATCCCCCTATTTCAAGTGTGTTTCTTGTAAACAATATATTATGCAATTATGGTTTTTAATTCATTCTGCTATCTACCTCCATTTTATAGGAGAGTTCATCCCATTCATATTCACAGTTATGATTACTATCTGTGTCTTTCTCTCTATCCTGTTTCTCTACCCCCCCCCCCCCATTTTTGGTATTATTTCTCTCTCCAGGTATGCTTTTATTTATCCTTTCTCCCTTCCCCTCCTCAAAAGTATTTTGCTTTTGACTACTATCTCCCTCAATATTCCCTCAGTCCCTCCTCCCTTTTCCTACCCTTTTCCCTTACTATTTCTTCCCTTTCTTCTAACCATCTTCCCCTTTTCTTTCCCCTCTCCCCTCCCACTGCCAGTAGGCCATGTTAGATTTCTATGCCCTAACAAAGTATGCTATTCCCTCCTTGAACCAAATCCAGTGAAAGTAAATATCAAACAACACTCTTCTCCCTCTCTTCTTTCCCTCTACTATTATAAGTTTTTATGTCTCTTCACATTAGATTCCTATACTCAACTCAGTCTGTTATTCTCTCCTTGAACCAAAGCCAGTGAGAGTAAAGTCCATACAATGTTTGTCTCTTTTCCTTCTTTTACTCTAATATGTTTTCTTGCCTCTTCATGTGACATAATTTACCCTTTTTCTGCCTCATCCTTTACTCTTCTCCCATTACAACCCCCTTGCATTCTTTAATTAGATTTTTATCTCATCAGTTAGTTTATACCCATACCCTCTATCTATGTATATATCCCTTTGTCATAATAGTTATACAATTCTCAGAATTAACAGGTATCATCCTTCCATATAAGGATGTAGACAGTTTGCTCTTATTGAATAACAAGTTTTTGTTGTGTGTGTGTGTGTGTGTGTGTGTGTGTGTATGTTTTACCTTTTTCCCTTTTTATGTCTCTCTTGAGTCTTGTATTTGAAGATCAAATTTTCCATTGAGCTCTGGCCTTTTCATCAGGAAGGTCTGGAAGTCTCTTATTTTGAATGTCCACCTCCTTGTCTGCAAGATTATGCTCGATTTTGCTGGGTAGTGATCCTTGGCTGCAATCCAAGATCCTTTGCCTTATAATATATCATTTTCTAATCCCTCCAGTCTTTTAATGTAGAAGCTGCAAGATCCTGTGTGATCCTGACTGTAGTTCTGTGACATTTGAATTGTTTATTTCTGGCTGCTTGTAGTATTTTCTCCTTGACTAAGTAATTCTGGAATTTGACTACAATATTCCTTGAAGTTTTCAATTTATGATCTCTTTCAGAAGGTGAACAGTGGAAAGTTGTGGTCCCCTACTAAGAGAGTTTTATTATTTATTTCCTCCTATAACTCATTCAACTGCTTCAAAAATTTACATGTTATGCCATGTAGTAATATATGTTTAGTATTGATATGACTTCATTGTTTATGGTACAAGATATAGTTTCCTTCTTTAACTCTTTTAATTAGATCTCTTTTTGCTTTTGCTTTGTCTGAGAACATGATCTCTACCCCTGATTTCTTTTCTTCAGCTCAAGCATAATAGATTCTGCTTAAGCCTCTAACCTTTATTCTATTTGTATTTCTCTGTTTCAAATATGTTACTTGTAAACGACATAGTTTAGGATTATGGTTTTAATCTATTCTGCTATCAGTTTCCATTTTATGAGTGAGTTCATCCCATTCACATTTGTGATGAAACCCTGTGTTTTCCCTCCATGCTATTTTTTGCTTGTTTATTCCCTTTTCCCTCCTCACAAGTGTCTTATTTCTGATTACTGACTTCCTCAATATACCCTCCCTTTTATCACTCTCCCCTTCCCCTTCTATTATCCCCATTCCTTTTTACTTCCTTATAGGGTAAGATAGATTTATGTATCCAACTAAGTGTCTATGTTATGCCCTCCTTGAGTCTATTTTGATGAGAGTAAGTCTTAAGTTTTGCCCACCACTCTCTCCCCCATCTTTTTCTTCATTATAAAAGATCTTTGTTGCCTCCTTTATGTGGGATAATTTACCCCATTCAATCTCTCCCCTCCTTCTTCTTCCAGTGCAATTTTCTTTCTCACCCCTTTATTTTTTTTGAGCTTTCATCCCATCTAAGTCATCTTATATCTGTCTACATATACTCTTTCTAATTGTTCTTATAGTAAAAAAAAGTTGTTAAGAGTTGCAAATGTATTTGCCATATAGAAATGCAAATAGTTTAACCTTTTTTGAATTTCTTGTGTTTTCCCTTTCTCATTTCGTTTTTACCTTTTTATGTTTCCTTTAAGTCTTGTATCTGGAGGTCAACATTTTTATTCAGCTCTAGTCTTTTAATTAGAAATGATTGAATGTCGCATATTTCATCAAATATACATTTTCCCCCTGAGAGATTAAATTCAACTTTGCTTGGTAAATGATTCTTGGTTGTAATCCTAACTCCTTTGCCTTTTGGTATATCATATTCCAAGCCTTCTTGTTCTTTAATATGGGAACTGCCAAATCCTGTGTAATATTGATTGTAGCTCCATGATATTTGAATTGTTTGTTTTTGGCTGTTTGCAATATTTTCTCCTTGATCTGTAAGCTCTGGAATTTGACTATGATTTTCCTAGGAGTTTTCATTTTGGAATCTCTTTCCAGCACTGATTAGTGGATTCTTTCTATTTCTATTCTGCCCTCTGGTACTAATGTATCAGGAGTTTTCTTTGATAATTTTTGAAAGATGTTGTCCTTACTTTTATTTTTATCATGACTTTCAAGTAGTCCAATAATTCTTGTACTATTTCTCTGGGATCTATTTTCTAGGTCATTTGTTTTTCTGATAAGAAATTTCACATTTTCTTCTATTTATTTTTTACTTTTTGATTTTACTTTATTGTATCTTGATTTCTCATAGAGTCATTAATTTCCATGTGTGCAATTCAAATGTTTAAGGAATTATTTTCTTCAGTGAGTTTTTGTACTTTCTTTTCCATTTGGCCAATTCTATTTTTTAGGGAGTTATTTTCCCTGATAAATTTTTGTATATCTTTTCCATGCTATTGGTTCTTTGTTCATGATTCTCTTGCATTACTCTTATTTCTTTTTCCAATTTTTCTTCTACTTCTCTGATTTGCTTTTTTTAATCCTTTTTAAAACTATTCCAGGAATTCTTTTTGGCCCTGAGACCAAATTACATTTTTCTTTGAGGCTTCATGGGTAGTCATTTTAACACTATTGTCCTCTTCTAAGTTTATACCTTGATCCTTCCTATCATCATTGTATCTTTCATAGTCAAGTTATCTTTTTTGTTTTTGGCTCATTTTTCTTCCTTCTTTGTGACCTGATATTTCTTTGTGAGGGCTGGGTTCTGGTCATGCATTGTCACAACTTTTTTGTACTAGGGCTCTGGATCTTACTGCTGGCTTTTACTGGGTCTCAGAGCTTAGTTACTTGCTTTCTCTGGAGAGTAGGCTTCTTTTCTGGCTTGTTCTGGGGGGTTGAGGTCTCCTTGTTGACCTCCCTGAGTGTAGGGTTTTGTCCTCCTCCTTGTTGTGTTGCTATGATAACAGTCTTTCTGCTGGCTGGTCCTGGAGGAGAGATCTTGTTACTTATCTGCCCTATGGGCAGGGCCCTGCTGCTGGGGTTACTATAGAAATAGGGTCTCTCAGCTGGTTGGCCACAGGAATGGAGTCTTACTTTTGGCCAGCCTCACGGAGGGGTTTCACCACTGATCAGCAATGGGGTCAAGGCCTCCCTGGTGGCTTCTACTGAGGGTAAGGTTGCTGAGGGTGGGGCCTTACTGTGCTGTACAAACTGCTCACTTGCCTAAGGGGCTTCTGTCCTGTAGAAGGGTATGGCTTTGCTGGTGGATGGCCCTAGGCTTGGAGTCTTGCTGCAGGCCCTTTGTTATGAAACTGGCTACTGTTGCTGCTCTTGTACCTTGCTCCCTTCCCACCTGACTGAGAATGACCTGTCTTGCCAGGCTGGTAAGCTGCTTCTCTGCTCTTACATCAATTCTGACCTGTTTTTTTAGTTGTTTGGAGGGAAATTTGGGGGAGCTTCAAAGAGTTCCTTCCTCACTCTGCCATTTTAGCACCAGGAATCCTAAATATCCTAAGTCCTTTGCAGCCTAGCACATAATTAAGTGCTTGACAGATGTTCATTCATTCATTCAATGCTTGGCAGTGGGGATATAAGAACAAAACAATTTCATACCTCAAGAAGATTACATTTTAGAAAGGGCAACAATATGTGCAAATATATTAAGGGTAAAGGTGAGTTCAATTGATCAATAATGCCCAATTATAGTAACTAACAAGATAATGCTATGTCTTTTGCCTTTTTCAAGTAAGAACACCTCTATCAGTCAATCAAAGGCTTTAAATTAAATGCAATAGAATTCTTAATCATCAGTTGTAAAGAGTTAGCTATCATCTGTAAATTTATAATTTGCAAATCCCCCTCCTCCCACTATATCAGGTCTTTGGCCATTCTCTAGTCCTTTAACATGTTTTCTGTTATGATCTTTCACAAAAGAAGGACAGTGGAATAATCACACTTGTCAATTCTTTTAGTATTCCTGAGTGGCTGGCCTTTATATGACTTGAATTTATCAAGGACAGCTAGATGTTGCCTTACTAGCATTCCATTCTCCATTAGCAGCTCCATTTGGCTTGATTCCATAGAACAACATGCTTTCCTCACCCCCACTGATAAGCTGATCATTTGAAATCTCATAACCACAAAAAATGAGCCTTCATCTATTACATTGTAAACTCCACGAGGACAGGGATTATTTCTTTTTCCTATCTTTTGCATATTTAGTACCATTCCTGGCACATAGTGGATTTAATAAGAATTTATTGAAATATCTTCTTAATTATATTAAGTTTCTATACCCCTTAACCATTTTTTCTTTTTTGGGCGGGGGGTTAGTTTTTTGGACAAAGGAAGGTAGGACAATTGGGGTTTAGTGACTTGCCCAAGGTCACATGGCTAATTTTTTGTGTTAAGTGTCTGAGGTCGAATTTGAACTCAGGTCCTCCTGACTCCAGGGCTGCTGCTCTAATCACTGTGCTACCTAGCCACCCCCCTTAACCATTTTCTCAATTCAAACATCATTTTTTTGGCAAGGAAAACAAGAAAGAGTTTGAATCTGTCGTCCTTCTGCAGTCTGTTATCATACCACACGGTTATCATGAATTTTACATGAGATGATGTCTATAAAGCATTTTGCCAGTTTTAAATCAGTAGGAGGTCTTATCATCCTCCACCTCCTCCATTCTTCTTTCTGCTTCATCTTCATCCCCTGTCATTTCTATATTGTAAGCAATGGTCCAAATCTCTATATCTTTATCTTAAGACTCCATCTTCTTAACCACTTTCAAAGTGTTCTTTTTATCTTCTTCTCAAGTACATGATTGATCAAAAAGGTGCCCCAAGTATCACTGTCTCTCTAAGTTTTTCACTTTATTGCTTAGGACTTCATAATTTTAGCATTTTTTTTGTTTGTTTTAGTAGAATCATCTATTCCCATATGAATAATCAAAAGTGAGTAGTGGTTCTTAGGTTTGACAGATTTGAAAAGTTTCTCTTATCACTTTTTAGATACCAACTCTAGAAAGACAATAGGTCTTTCCTTTTTATTAGGTCAAAAATAGATAGTTTGGAACTGCCTCAGTGGGCAGTTACATACCTAAATGCACTCTTTCTCCAATTTTTATCATTTCTCTGTGGTGATATCTTATTCTAAGACTTTCTGGAAGCTCACTTTAGGTCTGGAATTCACACATTGGAAGTACTTTCTGCCCCTTTGTGTCTTTTTTTCTTGATGAATGATTCTACCCAGAACCTCCATTTAAAGAGGGTACCCAGGCCATCTATGTTTTCATTACCATCCAGGCTGAGTTCCAGATTTTTCTACTCCCTTTCTCCCTTCATTTTCAAGTTCCTTTTATATATTGTCTTCTTCATTAAAATGTAAGCTCCTTGAGGGCAGGGATTGTATTTGTTTCTGCTTTGAATTTGTATTCTGAGAACTTTGCATTTATCATCACTCATATTATAGGAATGGCAGAGGATGAAGATGAGGGAAAAAGAAGAACAGAAATAGCAGAGGGTGATGATATTGTACATTATAACTGCCAAAATGCTTCATAAAAATAATCTCATGTAAACCTGACAATAACTGTGACCTGGTAACAGACTGCAGAAAGAAGAAAATGTTTGATATGTACTGTGCTTGTTAAATGTTTGTCAACTGAGTAACTGACTGGCAGATAGATTGTAGAGCTGAGGGACTTAACATGGAAACATCAATCAGGAGGCTATTAAAATAGTCCAGTTAAGAAATGAGTAAGGTCTGAACTAAGGAGTGGAGAGAAGGGAGTATAAATATATATGTGTGTGTGTGTATGTATATATATATATATATGATATATGATATATATATATATATATAATTGTGTGGGATTAGAATTGACGAGGCTTGGGAACTAATTGGATATGTTGAGTAAGGGAGAGTGAAAAGTACAGAATGATTCCATGGTTGTGAACTTGGTTGGATGGTGGTACCTTTAACAAAAATAAGGAAGTTTGGATTGGGGGGATGGGAGAAGAAAAAAAGTTCAAATCCCCCAAACCACATCCCCATCACCAAACAATTCATACTGTCCTCTCTAGCTCCACTTTTTGTGATAGCTGCAGATTTGATTAAGCCTTCACCTCCAGACCACCAGGAACAGAAATCTTCCATGGAAATTGCTTTGCACTGTGTTCACATGACCATGCACCCCCTCAAGAAAGCTCAGGTCTACATCTAAGTCAGCTACAGAAAGGGATCCAAAGCTCACCAAAAAGCCTCCATCCTGCATTTTGTGGGAGTGGAAAGAGTAATGAATTTGGAGTTAGAGAATCTGGTTTTAAATTTGGGATTTTTTAAACTTAATACCCATGTGTCTTTGAGTAAGTAACTTAACCACTTTACATAAAATAGCAAGAGGCTATTTGACCTCTAAGAGCCCTTCTAGCTCAAATTTGAGATTTTCTTATTTAACCAGCAAGTGGCATGTAGCAATTGTGACCCAAAACTTCTGTTCTGAGAAAATGCCCATATTTGGAGCACCCCTGCAGGTTGTGTGGTCAGAACATACTCACCAAGCACCTGTGTTGTTTAGAACCTGTACAAGATGCTTCAGAGAGATTCAAAAGATATAAGGGACAGTGCACACAAGAATCGATCAATTAATAGGCATTTATTAAGTACTTACTGATCTATTCCTTGTACCCCCAGGTTTTATGGGAGTATCATAAAACCTGGGGGTACAAGAAATAGATTAAATTAGACCCTTCCCCTAAGGAGTTGACATTCTAATGGGGGAGATTGTGTGTCTGTGTACAAACACATGCATGCACACACACACAAGAGATCTGTTTGTGTGTTTGTTTTTTTAGTCATGTCTAACTCTTTGTGATCCATTTTGGGATTTTCTTGGTGAAGATACTGAAGTAGTTTGCTATTTTCTTCTCCAGCTTATTTTACAGATGAGGAAACTGATGTAATTAGGGCTAAGTGACTTGCACAGGTTCATACAGCTAAGTTCTGAGACCAGATTTGAATTCTGAAAGATGAGTCTTCTTGACTCCAGGCCAAGTGCTGACTCCCCTGTACCACCTAGCTCCCCAGATAAATAGATACAGTTATCTATCTATCTATATCTATATACATATATATATCTTTAATTGCTGTGCTACATTCATATACGTTTAATTCAGTTCAGCATACATTTATTAAGATCTAGGTCTTACTTACAACAGTGTCTGACACATAGTGGGCATTTAATAAATGCTTGTTCACCCAAAGACAAAAAAGAAACAGTCCTTGCCATCAAAGACATAGTTACACATAATTAAATACTAATCATATAGAAAGTAATATGAAATAATTTCAAGGGAAAAAGGGCTTATTTGTGGGAGGGAAGGGCCTTGGTAGGAGGTAGCATCTGAACTCTAAATACACAGCATTAAATAACTACTTTAATAAGCAATTATTAAGTGCCAACTGTGGGTAGATCCCTTTTCAAGGTGATGAAAGTGGTTTGCTATGCACTGAGGCTATAATTCAATCATCTTAGCCTCTTTCTAGCTTACTTTGGAATAAAAAATTGCTTTGGGACCTGAGGTTATTCCATACTTGTGAAGTAAAGCCAAAATACACAGTGGGGTCCTGGCTGAGTTTATTTGGACAAGAAAGTATTTCCTTTGATAGATCCTTTTATCAAAGAAACAATTAACTTAGCACAATAAACAGAATCCTCAAGCACCCTTCAAATGGTTTTGGGATAACAAACATTGTGAAATCACATTTTTGAAGACTCACTACCTAGTTTGAAACAAGTTGTGTTTGTGTCTGTGTGTGTGTCTGCTTTAATGTTCTTCCCAATACCACTGTGGTAGAGAGCCCTGGCAGAGAGCCACATGGGCATTGAAATAGCTGCACAAGGTCCTGGGGAATAGGAGATATTTTTAAATCTACCAAAATGGTAAGAAAGCATCCTTATTTGTGTCTCTGCATTCTGGGTGCTATATAATTCTCACTCATCAAGTTATGATATGCCCTTAATGTTATGACCATCACTACATGTCCATCTGTTTGTTTCTTTTTCTATCTCTTTCTTTTTTTCCTGCCTATTTATGTTCATATAATTGTGTGAATGTAGAGTAAAAGGAAAAGAAAAACAAAAGGAACAATTAAAAAATTTTCATTTATTTTAAGTTATGGGCTAAAACAAGCATTTCCATAACATAATATAACAAATTATTGCATGTGAAAACTGCAAATCTATTATGTACTACTCAATATTCCTTTAAAATATATAATAAAGTTATCAAGTAAATTTCTTTTTTTTCCTTTTAATCTTCCCTCCCCTGCTCACCCTAGAGATGGCTACCATTAGACACATTTTAAATATGCATTCAGTGGAGCAAGCAGTATTTTTTGAACTCGAATCGTACCTTCATCTGAGAAACAACCTCAAGACACACTCTTGAGGAAATAAGGGGATTCCTTTTATAGCCCTTATTACCACAATAACTTTTTGGGCAGTTTCTATAACTATGTAAGCATCAGGATATCTTTTATTGAGGAAGAATTCATATGGACAGGTTAATCTATTGTGGAAGAAGTGTGCCTGAAATGATAAAGCCTGATATTCTATAGAAGACACACTAGGGAAAGATAAACATCTAGCTCAAGCTTGTTCAGTACGACCAGAAAGCAGCATGTTGACTCTGTTACAGTGCCAACTTTTTGTATTACTGGCCTTCATTTTCTTTTCTTTCTTTCTTTCTTTTTTTGGTGGTGGTGGGGGGGAGATTCTGAGAACAAGGGTAAACAAGTAGGGTGGTTTAGGTTGGCCCAGAGAAATAAGTATTTACTAGGCCTTCTCCTTTACCTTTCCTTTCCTAACTCTAGGAAATGAGTTTTTAAGGATGATTAAACTAAGTTGCCTTTGAGCCCCCTTCTGTGCTCATCAAGTTCACCCTTATCCTTCTTGACTTCTCCCCCTATGAGATAAGGAGCAGACTTTCATTAATGTGCATGAGTGCATCAGGGACCTCTGTATATGTGTCTGGAAAGAACCACTGTATTTTAAACACAGGTGCTATAGCACTTATACAGCTCTTTGATAGTTCTTTCAAAAACTTTCTTCTTCCATTTTTCTTTCCTTAGGCAAGGTGTCTACATACTCCTTTCCTAGGCTCTCTCTACTGTAAGTCACTGACTGTTGCTATTAATTGAACACCTGCCCCTAGTAACCACCTCTCCTAGCAGATATCTTTATTTTATACCTCTTTCCCCCTTCCTCCTCTTCACATTCTCATGGATCCCATCATGGAGGGTTGTTATTAATGTTTTTAGAAAGTCTATCATAAGATATGAACATGTCCGTGTGTATGTGTGCCATGCATATCCCACACTCATAGGTAAACACACATATATGAGTTTGAATGGGTGTGTGAGTATATGCAAATATGCCCATTGGTGACAGGACTAAGTTAGAGAAGTATTCTGGGGATTGGTAATATAGATTTGTTGTTGAGTTGCTTCACTTGTGTCCAACTTTTTATAATCCCATTTAGGGTTTTCTTGGCAAAAATACTGGAGTGGTTTGCTGTTTGCTTCTCCAGATTATTTTATAATGAGGACACTGAGGCAAAGAGGGTTAAGTTACTTGACTAGGATCACACACCTAGTAAATGTCAGGCTGGATTTGAACTCACAAAGATGAATCTTCCTGACTCCAGGCCCAGCACTGTACCCATTGCATCACTTAGTTATCCTATAATATAGATAGAATACATCAGATATAAATTCCTTAAAAACAGAGAGTATTTTTTGTCTGCACATTCCCAGAATTGAACACCATTCCTGGAACACAGTAGACTCTTAAATACTCGTTAATTGATTGATCTGGAGTAGAAAGCAACATGATCACTAGATCTGTTTTTGTTTTTTTTTAAGAAAATCATTTCACTAAAATACGTTTCAAATTGTTACAACTTAACTGAAAACTCAGGATGAAAAAGAGTTCACTTTGGTTGTCAGCCTTGATAAATGATGGCACCATTTTCTGTTTTTTTCTTCTTTTCAATAGACTACACTTGGGTGTCCAAGATATCATCTGATCAAATTATTTCTGATAGATCCAGGCTTGCTATAGCAGAAGGCATTATATAACAGGTGGTTAAAGCAAGATGTTTTAAGCCACATTTCAAGAAGCTTTGGACTAGATCACAAAATAAGAAAAAGAAAAGCAAGTCCAAACCCAGAGAGGATTAACATAGAATTACATGTGGCGAAAGCCACTGGAACAAAAAAAAAAGGCTCATTTTGTTGTGTTCTTGGTCCTTCCAGACATAAGAGAGAGTCACAGCAGGAATCTGAAGACTGAGGTTAGAATGTCTGATAAAAAAGATCCAAAACTTTTAACCAGGAACTCGAGCCAAGAGTCATTCACAGCCTGTTCCGGTTGAGGACTCTAGGAATGCTGGTGGCCTAATTTTCAGACCAATGTTTCTTTGTCCTTGGCCAATCTGGAAGACTAGCATGTCTGAAATCCTCCCCTTTTCAGTTAATAGTGGTGACCAAGCAAATCATATATAAAATACTGTTCTGACAGGAAGGGCAAGGACAGCATGAGGATGTTGGAAACTTAGGAGGATTAGGATGATGAAACATTTTTCAACTACTCTTATTTGTAATATTGCAGAGGGAGAGATGAAATTATTCTATGAGAGTTTCAGCTAGAAAATGATAAATTATCTATTATAATTTGATCAATATAAGGAATTCTATAAAATATTTAAAAGAATAAGGAAAATCTTGAATTCATTCTAAAAAATACTTTTTTTCCTACTGTGAAAAAGTATCCTATTTATTATCTTTTTAATACTGTGACCTGAAGGGAGAAACTAGAGATTTAAAAGGATCTTGGGAGATCTAGTCCAACACCCTCATTTAAAAATAAAGAAATGGTGGTCACTAAGGTGGTAACCAGCAGGACTAGGATTTGAACCATGTTCCTATTTAATAATATGCCCAAAGTCACACGGCTGGAATTAGAATCCTGGAGTTGAGTATTTTGCACTACATTATGCTGACTTCAAAGAAAGCAAACAACAAGAAGAAAGTGTCTTTCTCCTGATGTTATAGGAAAAAGAAGATTGAGAAATGGACCTTTAAGTGAATTTCATTATGTCACCCATTGGACAACTTGGACTAGAACCCCAGTCTAGAATCATTACTAACTAGACCTTGTTTCCTTTAAAGTGAGCTTGGATTTATTTTAAAAATGAAGTTTAGGCAGAAAAATGAAATGCTTTATCATAAAAGACAGAGACAGAAGAATATTGCTGTATGCTTCTTGTTTTCCCGACACCAGTGAAGAGTGCATAGCATATATAAATAATCTAATCTAAATCTACTCGACACATTTAAAGTGAATTTAGATTAGATCTCTAGAAACCACAGACTCATAGAATGGATTCCATGATTCTGGTAGCTCTAGAGATCTAATCTAAATTCACTTTAGAAATAGTAAATGGATCAGGAAACTATTATCTATGTGACAAGAGCAAAAATAATCCCATCATCCCCCCAACTCAGTCTAATGTGTTAAATATTTCCTGCCTAAAGAGATCACAAGATTCTCTTACACTGAACCCCAGGAGAGGAGATGACAAGTCCTGGAAGTTACACTGTGAAAGGAATTTTTTTACATGGAATATCCTGTAACCTTAATTCCCTGATGTTTCTTGTTTGAGTTGGAGATCTTGAAGGTAGTAACAACACTGGAGTTCTGGGGAGCATTACATCAACAGAGAATGTTTAGGTGTCAGTTGAAAGTCTTTCTCTACATCCAGTTTATTTTATTTATTTAGTTTTTGGCCTTTTGGAGGGCAATTGGGATTAAGTAACTTGCCCAAGGTTACACGGCTAGTTTTTTTGCGTGGGTGTTGTGTCTGAGACCAGAACTGAACTCTGGTCCTCCTGACTCCAGGGCTGGCGCTTTACTCACTGCGCCACCCAGCCGCCCTTTACATACAATTTATTTATATTTTTGGATACATCATAATTATTTCTGCCTCCATTATTACAAAATTCTCTCTTTAAGGGAAAAAAAAGAGTCTCTCCTTGAGGACAGAGGACTGTTTTACTGCATATCTCTTTGTTCAGGGTTTGAAATCAGGGATGGTATGTTGAATTTATGTTCTCTTTGTAAACTACATTTCCCAGAAGTCTGTGCAGTAATTTACAATAACCCCACTTTGAAAGGAGGCTGGGACTCTCATATGGGATGAGCTATATACTTGAATTAGTGTGACAAAGAGGTGGGAAAACAGGAAAGACAGTAATGGGGAAGAAATGACTGCTGAAACCTGCCCCTGATATTCTGCTAACCTTGTTTTTTTGCTTAAAAAGCTCCAAAATTCTCATGATTCCCAAATCAACATCTTTTATACTTGCATATCAAAAAACCTCAACATACCCAATGCACCCAATGCTATTGCTATGTATTGTTAACTAACATCTTGACCTTTAGGACTTGGTTTATGCTATTTTTATTGTCTTATTGATGTTTTAGGAGCAACCAAGAATGGTTAGTCAGGAGATGAGACCAGTGATCCTCCTGGAAACATGTGTGTAAAGTTGGCAGTTTGGGAAAATGAATAGTGTATTTGCTGCTTGATTTAACTCCATATTACTGATACTGCATTTTGTTTTAATTATTTTTATTATGACATCATGTGATTTATTCAGAAATGTAAGTGCATGAACTATAAGTTGATATAGATGGTTATCCCTTATAATAGACCTAGAAGCAGACAAGAAGGGACGATGTTCTCTTTGGGATTACCCTGTGCATTAGTTCAGGACCTCCTAGGAAATATTATTTCCAAAAAAAAAACATGCAGTAGACAAGCTTCTTCCCCTTAAATTAGCACAATGCCTTATCCACAGTAGACAATTAATAAGCATCTGTTGAATTGAATAAGACCTTGCTGTCAGGTGAATCTAGTCCCCTGCTGCATTCTACTCAGCCTCTGAGGATTGATCAAAGGCTGGGAAGGAAGAAAGGCCAAGGTTAGGGAAAAGTAAAGAGAGTGGAATGTTGTAACAGGCTAGATTTAAATAACTGTAGGTCAAACATAAGACCCATAGATATGGAAGACTTAGAGAAAAGGAAAAGGGCAATAAGCCCCAGAAGATTGATGCATTTCACTTGTACAGCAGTAAAAGAAAATAAGGGAATTATAACAAGGTTTTAATTTTCATCAAGGCCATCAAAGTTTGGGAGAATCCAACCAAAACCCAGGATGACATGAAGAAAATCAGAAAGTATTAGAAGAAAGTATGGATGATGGGGCGGCTAGGTGGAGCAGTGAATAGAGCACTGCTTTATTCAGGAAGACCTGAGTTCAGGATGACCTGAGTTCAAATCCAAACTCAGACACTTAACACACACACACACACACACACACACACACACACACACAAAACTAGCCTTGTAACCTCAGGCAAGTAACTTAACCCGAATTGCCCTCCAAAAAGCAAAAAAAGAAAAAAAAAGTACGTATGTCATTTAAACCCCTATTTACCCATGAGGAAACCAAGGCCCGATTGAGGTGCTTTGACTTGGCAAGGTCGTATAGTTGGTAAGTAGTAACGTTGAACCCAAATCTTGGTTCTCTGGTCTTCCTTGCATAATAGATTTATATATCACTTTACATGTATTACCTCATTTGATCCTCACAACAGCCCTGTAAGGTAGGTGCTATTATTATTAAACCCATTTTACAGATGGGAAAATGGAGGCTGAGCATTTGTTTTGCCTAGGGTCAGGATATGAACTCAGTTCTTCCTGACTCCAATGCCAGTACTCTGTCAACTATACCATCTAGCCACCCATATCACATTAGCTTGCCCTAGCTACAATAATTAGGGTTTTCATGGATGTCTGTGATGATCCTAAGGTCAGATGAGAATTTAAAATCTTTACTCAGGAATTCATAAGAATTCCAAGAAAATAGAAGAATTCTAGACCTGCAGTTATAAAGACCTAGGTTTGGGTCCTGCCACTGACACTTACTAGCTGCATTGATCCTAAACAAGTCACTTAACTTCTGAGTGCGTCAGATAATTGAAGAGATAGATGTGCTAGTAGAAAGCATGATGAACTCAGGCCCTCCAGGTTTAAATTGTAGACTCTCTCATTACATGACCTTGGCCTAATTGTTTTACCTCTTTATGCCCTGATTCTTCATTTATAAATGAGAAGTTTGGGCTAAACAGCCTATGTGGTTCCTTGCATCCTTAAATCCATGTACCTATGAACCTATAAACACTCAAGATTCACTTACTAATTCACTATGAAAGTCCTTTCATAGAGACAGTCCCTCTACCTTGGCAGAATCAAGCAAAAATATGCTCCTTAATGTATCTGTGTGGTTTACACCAAACTCTCATAGTCGCACATGTTCCTACCTTCCATGCACTAATATATAGAAATTTGGAGGCTACTCACAAAGTACACACACCTTTAAGTGTGCACACACAGAGACAAGCACACATGCAGATATGTACGTTCATTCTCACATAAACATCCTGCTATGATGGGAGAACTACCTACAAGTACTCCCTTCTGTCAAGTGAAAAGGGAGTGGCCTGATGAAAGCTGTCTCTCTTGCTTTCATTTGAAGTTTTATATTCCATTCACAGAGGCTAAAGCTCTATTAGCAGTTATGTCTCAAAAGGATTATTGTTGCGGGCGTTTGCCCTCACAACAGATTTAGACGACTAGCCCCAC
>NW_027187317.1:8175258-8192594 GCF_028583685.1 Petaurus breviceps papuanus | reverse complement strand
TTAAGCAACCATGGCACCGCCCAAAGCCCCTCCCCCTCCCCCATCAGATTATTATTATCATTATTATTATTATCTTTTTTACCAATGGATACCTCAGGTAGTGTTAAAGCCTTTTGCTGAGATGAGTTGTGTTCACCAGTGTAGTGATTTATGGAACCCCCCAAGACTCTGTCATTCCCTCTGTAAACAGACCTTGTTGAATTATCAGAACTATAGAGAAGCTCCTCCCTTGGTAACATCTGAGCTGGGTTCTTTGGAACACCCAATCTTGCAGATTCAGTCCCCCTACCTTACTTGGACGTTGGATGTCTAGCCCAAAAATGGTTTAGCTGAAATAAAATTGTATTCAAATACAGACCAAAAAAATCCCCAAAACCCAACTTGCATATAAACATTTTTAGCACAATCATTTCAACATGTCATTATATAAATAATTTAGATAAACTTCTTTTGTTCAAACTAGAATCTCATTTAGTAACTAGTTTCTAGGGGTAGCTAGGTGGTGCAGTGACTAGAGCACCGGCCCTGGAGTCAGGAGGATGTGAGTTCAAATATGGCTTCAGACACTTAACACTTACTAGCTGTGTGACCTTGGGCAAGTCAACCCCAATTACCCTGCCTTCACCCCTCTAAGAAAGCAAAAAAATATATAATGATAAAAATAACCCGCTTCTAGTTTTACCAACATTTTAAAAAGTGCCTGATTTGTGGTGAGAGAGGTCTGGGGTCATCTCATCTTTAAAACAAAAACAGGGGGTGGAGCCAAGATGGCAGCATGGAAAACTCTGTATGCTCCCTCCATAACCATCTCAAATACCTATAAAAAATGACTCCAAACAAACTTTAGGGCTACAGAACCCACAAAGTGACAGAGAGAAACAAACCTCCCACTGAAGACAGCCTGGCAGGCCACCAGGAAGGGACCATCTCAGCAAACTGGAACAGAGCCCAGCCCCTCATGAGTCCACAGTTTTAGCCTCAGGGTGGGCATGACCAGACCCAGCTGGAGGGACTTTGGGAGAGTGGATCACCAGCAGCTGTAGTGGTTTGCAGAATTATCAACCCATAAATGCCAAAGACAAAGTGAGAGTTCAGTGTGGACTTTATGAGCACATGGGGTCTGGGAGTGCAGTCCAGCCTCTGCCCTGGAGGGAGAAGCGGCTGAGGTGTAGCAGTTGCCACCACATGGCTACTTCAGAGCTCCTGGCTTGCAGATTGTAGGGGGACCAAATAACCAGTCTGAAGGGAAATTGTTCTTGCTTTAACCTGCTTGGATCTGGACTGCTGTCTAGAAGGGAGGCCCTGAGGTATGTGACCAGTGTGACAGAGCCAGTGGAGACTTCTGAAAGGGAAGCCAACTAATAGCTCCAGCATTTTAGAAAACACCAAAAATTTGGGACAAAGCTCTCCTCCCTGGAAGCAGAGTTCTACTTGGTAAAAAGCTCAAGATTCGAGTAAGTGAGTGGCAACATGAGCAAGCAAAGGAACCAAAGCAAGCATGGCAATGTGACTTTGTATTCCTTTTTGGGGGACAAAAAGGATCGGGGTGGAGTCAAGATGGTGGAGTAGAAGCAGGACCTCCACTGAGCTCGGGCTTCCACCTTCCCCAATCCATGTAAAAGGGGACCCTAAACAAACTTTGGAGCTGTGGAACACACAAAATGACACAGAGAAGCTAACCTCCTGCTGAGGACAGCCTGACAGGAATTGTCCAGTGCAGTGCATGGGAGCCAAGCCCAGCCCTACGCTGAGGCTTTAGCACAGGCTGGGCCTGACCAGCAGCTAGCCAGAGGGAAATTGTAAGAGACTGACTATATTTCCCTCCCTCCTATCCCACCTCCCACTTGTTCTAGTCTCTACTTTGATCCCATCCCTTTGCAAAAGTGGGTGCTCCCAAATTCCCTCCCCCCTCAGTCTGCCCTCCCTTCCATCATTCCCCCTCTCATCCCCTTCCCCCCCCCTACTCTCCTGGAGAGTGAGATACTCTATTTAGTGTGTATTTCATTCCCTCCTCAAGCCAAATTCAATGGGAATAAGGTTGACCCATTCCCTTTTGCCTTCCTATTCTTCCCCTCTATTGTAACCATTTTCCCTTGCCTCTTCTGTATGAGATAGTTTACCCCATTCTGTCTCTCCCCATCTCCTCTCATTATATTCCTCTTTCACCTCTTAATTTCACCTTTTCAGTATCATCCCTTCCTGTTAAATTGGTCCTGTGCCCTTTATCTATGTATATCTGTAAACATATATACACACATTCACATATGTATTCATATGCCCATATACACTCATATATAGACATATATATATATATATATATATATATATATATATATATATATATTCCCTTCAACTACTGAGAAAAGTTTCATCAGTTACAATTATTGTTTTTCCATGTAGGTATGTTAATAGTTCAACTTTGATAAGTTCCTTATTATTTCTTTTTCCTGTTTACCTTCTCATGGTTCTCTTGCTTCTTGTATCTGAATGTCAAATTATCTATTCAACTCTGGATTTTTCATCAAGAATTCTTGAAAGTCCTCTATTCCACTGAATTACCATATTTTCACCTGAAACATGATACTCAGCTTTGCTGGGTAGGTGATTCTTGGTTTTAATCCCAGCTTTTTTGACCTCTGGAATATCATATTCCAAGCCCATTGATCCCTCAGTGTAGAAGCTGCCAGATCCTGGGTTATCCTGATTGTATTTCCACAATATTCAAATTGTTTCTTCCTGGCTGCTTGTAAAATTCTCTCCTTAATCTAGGAATTCCGGAACTTGGCTATAATATTCCTAGGAGTTTTCTTTTTGGGATCTATTTCCGGAGGTGATAGGTGGATTCTTTCAACCTCTTTTTGCCCTTAGGTTCTAAAACATCAGGGCAATTTTCTTTGAGAACTTTCTGGAGGAATTTTTTCTTTAATTTTTCTTCATTATTTTTCATTATTTATTTTTTTAGCTGTTTCAATTCTAGGTTCTTACTTTGATCATGGCTTTCAGGTAGTCCAGTAATTTTTAAATTATCTCTCCTGGATCTATTTTCCAGGTCAGTGGTTTTTCCCATGAGATATTTCACATTGCCTTCTATTCTTTCATTTGTTTGGATCTGTTTAATAGCATCTTGATTTCTTATAAAGTCATTAGCTTCCATTTGCTCCAACCTAATTCTGAAGCAATGATTCTCCTCATTGAGCTTTTGAGATTCTTTTTCCATCTGGCAAATTTGGCTTTTTAAGGCATTCTTCTCCTCATTGCCTTTTTGAGCCTCTTTTGCTATTTGAGTTAGTCTATTTTTTAAGGTGTGATTTTCCTCAGTCAGGCTGTTGACTCTCATTTCATAATTTTCTTGCATTGTTCTCACTTCTCTTCCCAATTTTTCCTCCACTTCTCTTATCTGTTTCTTAAGGTCTTCTATGGCTTGAAACCAGCTCGTATTTTCCTTTGAAGCTTTTGGTACAGGAGTTCTGACTTCACTGTCTTCCTCCTGTTCCATGCCTTGCTCCTTCTTGTCCCCAAAATAGGAGTGTAATGTTGGAATCTTCTGTCTGCTTTGTTTCCTTTGCCTGGTCATGTCACCCCTCAGTCACTTGACCCCTGGGCTTTTTGCCACAGTAGGACTCTGCCACCAGACAGGGAGCTTTCTTCCCAAATTCTGGGGTTTTCTCAGCTTCCAGAGGTATTAGATGGGTGCCCTCTCTGAGGTCTCCACATGCTCAGGCAAGCTGGACACACACCCCAGGACCTCCACCCTAGACTGCAATCCAGATCCAAGAAGGTTAAAGCTAGAGCGATTACCCCTTAGACTGGTGCTTGGTCTCCCTACACTCTGCAGGCCAGGAGCTGAAGCGGCCACGTGGTGCTGGCTGGCTGTGCTGTCCCAATGGCTTCTTGCCCTGGGGGCAAAAGCCATGCACTCCCACTTACTGCGTCCCAAAGTCCAGACTGCACTGACCTCTCACTTTCTCCTTTGCATCTATGTGTTGACAAATGTGGAAAAGGCCACAGCTGCTGCTGATCTGGGATCCCTCTGGCTAGCTGCTGGTCAGGCCTGCCCTGGGGCTAAAGCCTCAGCGCGGGGCTGGGCTTGTCTCCCAGAGCGCTGTGCTGGCCTATTCCTGTTGGGCTGTCCTTAGGGAGAGGTTAGCTTCTCTGTGTCATTTTGTGGGTTCTGCAGCTCCAATGTTTGTTTAGAGTCCCCTTTTACATGGATTGGGGAAGGTGGAAGCTGGAGCCCAGCTGACGTTCTGCTTCTACTCCGCCATCTTGACTCCATCCCCCAATGTTCTCTTTCGATAGGAAAAACAGGTATGTGGTGCAAAAGGATAGACTGCTGGATCTGGAGTCAGGAAGACCTGAATTCAAATCCCACCACATGCACTTAGTAGCTGTGTGGTCCTTGGCAAATAACACCCCTCTGCCTCATTTTCCTCATCCGTAAAATGAGGATAATAATTATTTCTACTTTTCAGGGTCTCTGTGAGGCTCGTAGGAGTTAACACTTTAAAATTCTTTGTGAATCTTAAAGTATTATATAAATGCTAGATACTATTATAATTTTCACTATATCTCAGCCTTCATTTGACCCCTCATTCTAAATGCTATTTGATAACTTAGGAGCGCATCTAAAACTAGACTTCCTTTTCTTTAATTTTTCTTCATTATTTTTCATTATTTATTTTTTTTAGCTTTTTCAATTCTAAATTGTTTCCAATTTTAGACAGGCATTTATGTGCACCAAAGCAAATATCAACAGTAGGAACTTTAAAAAATTTTGTGTGCTGTATTGGATTAATAACTATGAATTTAGGGGTAAGTATCACACCTTGGTATAAGAAATCTGAACCCTCACAAAATACTGTTCAATTTGAGTGTCTTAAGAACTTTGCATCTAGGTGGAGTAGTAAATAGAATGCTGGACCTAGACTTGTCTTCAATGAATTCAGATTCTGTCTCAGACACTTACTAGCTGTGTGACCCTGGGCAAGTCACTGTTTGCCTTAGTTCATTATCTTTAAAATGAGTTGGAGAAGGAAATGCAAACCACTCTAGTATCTTTGCCAAGAAAACCCCAAATAGGGTCATGAAGAGTCAGGTACAACTGAAATGACTGAATAGCAACAGCAAGAACTTTGCATAGCAGGCATTTTTAGACTCAGTGTTATCCAGAATTCATCAGAATTGTCTACTATTCCTCAAAGCCACCCTGTCTGATTTGCTAGAACAGTAAATAACTGGAGAGAAAGTGAAAAGTTGGGGTAGGTGATAAATTGAGAAATGCCCTGATCAGCCTGATAAGATGGCATAAAATGGCGGAAAATGTCATAGGCCATTTTTTGATGCAGGAAACTTCTGATGACTGGCTAAATGAGGATCAGTCAGAACACCCTGCCTAAAAGTCTCTTCCCTTGTACATTCTTCCAGAAAATAAACAGATTGTGACGGGGAGGATTACTTTTCTTCTTCTCCCCTAAGCAATGATGGCAACTGTGCAAGGATAGGGAAGCTGTGACCTTGAGGACACATGTGGCTCTCTAGGTCCTTTGACTGAATCACAGTTGGGCTCCATGATGCCGCTCTCCCTGAAACAATCAAATGACCACACTTGAGGACCTAGAGGGCCATATGTGGCCTCAAGGTCACAAGTTCTATCCCCTGGACCAAAGGAACTCATGGCAATGGGAGGTATATACTTACATGTAAGCAGAGAGGGAAGTCCAGGACACTTTTACTGAACTCTAACCTTCTGTATAAAGATGAGAAGGATTTCGAATTCCCTAAGCATTATGATCCCAGAATTCAGCCTTCTGGTTCTTAGCACAGTGCTTGGTACAGAGCAGGCACTTAAAAATGTTTATTGACTGATTGGCTCTTCTAAGAGAAGGGAAATTTCTCAGGCAGTACCAGATTTGATCCTAAGTTTGATATTTTGGGTATTGCTCCTTCTAGAGAAGAGATTTTCTTGATGCAGGGTGTTCCTTGGACATAGAAGACAGTCCACGTGGTTCTTGCATAACATCCTACTTGGAGATAAAGCCATAAGTTACTCAGACAGTACAAGTCTGATGAGAAGTGTTTACTTGCTCAACAAGATTCAGAGCATGTTGACCTTTAGTATGGTACTATGTGTTTTGTGAAGATTATATAGGCCTTTGTAGGAAAAATTGAATCATTAGAATGACAATAATGCCCCTAAAGCAACCATATGTTCAAGTTTTTTCAGCAGGATGGGAGGGAACTAATGAGCTATTTGAGTGTTTCATCATGTTTCTACATTTGATCACAAGATTCTTTCAGTCTTCAGCTTTGTATGTACTTTCTGTGGGGTGAAAGAAAGACTGTTTGATTCCATATATGTCTGTGCACATATATGTCTACATGTACATATACACATTATGTATATAAAGGGGTATATGGAGCATTCAGGGAGGAAAAGCACCTCTGGTGTGATGGCTGTCCAAGATCTTTTCAGGGCTGTTCATCTACCTGTAGTGCCTACACCTTCAGCCAACTCTCACTTGTGATTCCAAGGGTCTTCAGCATGCACAGAAGCCATACCCTATTAAACTGTCTTGGCAGACAGGCTAAACCAGATTGATGGTAACCAACAGGCCTCAGATTTGTTGGTCAGTTAGGGAGATGTCTACCACAAGCTTGTGAAGACTTCCCCAGACAGAATTGCCTGATGAGAATAATGTGTTCCAGAGGCCATGAAGGTGGCTGAAGCAGATGCTGTGGAGTGCTTAAACCTTGATCAGACATCAAAGATGCCAAGGTCATACACTGCATCCTGGGCCATTACCAGTCATCTTGAGTTTTGTCCTGTCACTGGACTTCGATGAGCCTGGAAGAAGGAGAGAGGTTGATGACTTTGTACAACTCTGTCTCCCTTCAATTCACACATAAGTCAAGACATCATCTGTGATGTCACTGATCCTCTTCAAAAATGAAGGCCGAACAACAACATGTGTATAAATATGCTGTATACTTCATATACTTAAATAATAAAAATTACATGTGTACATTATATTTATATATCATATATGCATCTATATATAAAATGTATATATACAGTACATATCCTACACTTCATTTACAGGAAATGTTTAGCTATCAGAATTTCAATCTCATGAATTGACATCCTGGTCACCATGTAATAACTATTTCAAAAACATAAGCTTGAAAACAGGAAAATCAGACAGTCAATTAATTTTTATTAAGCACCCACTATGTGCCAGCATTGTGCTAAGTGTTAGGGGAATGCAAAGGCCAAAAAATAAAAAAACAACCTAGTCCCTACTCTCAGGAGAAGCTTTCTGTCTAACATAAGAATCATATGATTCTGAATTTGTTCCTAGTTCCTTCTACTTGTCGGCATGAGTTTTATAAAATCACATGTAAATTTTAAATTGCAATATGAATACTGTACTGACTTCATTTTCATTATCTTGGTTTTCTAATAGTCTCACTCTAAATTGATTTCATATCCAGAACTTAAAGACACAATCATCTCCTGATTATCCATATAGTTATTTTCTGAACTGCCAATTATCCATACAGAGTAGGAGCCATTCTCCATTAGAGCTGGAACTATGGTGGGGCAGCAGGGGCTTTTTTCCAAGAAGTCAAAATTTAGAGGGTGCTAACTGAATTTGCATAAAAACAAGACAACTAAATAAATTTCTAATTAGAAAGAATTAGTTAAAATGGGAGACCAATCCTTTCTCCTTCCCTAGCTCTGAGACTAGACCCCAGGTGACCTTCTTACTGACCATGACTGGCTTTTTTTTCATTACACCCAATTCTGGTATCTCCATAAGAGTGATAGGCTTTCTGGTTTTGGGTACATGCCCTGCTCTCTTCTTTCCTATTGAATTTCTTTTTAAAAATTGATTTGATGGCATTTTTTCCTGATATGTTCTTCTGACAGATTTTGTGCTATTTGTCTTAGGTGCAAAAATGGCTAGCTCTCCACCATCTATTTGCCACATTTCATTCATTTACTAATCTGGGAAATATTTGTTGAGCACCAATTAGGTGTACTATGCTAGTGACTGAGATTCTGACCTCAGTGCTAGGCACTGAGAAGAAATGGTTCCCTAAGAGCTAACAGTGTATTTAGAGAGATGTCATACATGCAGCCTCATAGCTTCTGAAGTATGATGAAGTTCAAAAGGAAAAATCCATAGTGTAATGGATAAAACACTGGACATGGAATCAAAAAGACATATGTTCAAATCCAACATCATGTGATTCTTGCAAGTTATTTAATTTCTTGTGCTTCAGTTTCCTCATATATGAAATTAGGAGACTGGACTTGATAGACTCTATTGTTCTTTGCAGTTAAAAAACTCTGCAATCCTATGATTTTGATCCAGAGTACTTGAAGTAAGGTAGATCCTCTTAGATAGTGAGTTACGGAGAACTCCCCAATCTCCAGAGTTCATGTTACATACATTCATAGAATATCATTAAAGCTTCAATTACCTTTCAGAGAAAAATGCTGTCTACTGCTGCCTTGAGTGTTAAAAAATCCACCCTCTGAAGTTCATACTTCTCATCTGCCACATGTATCCTCTAGCTCCACTCTTGGGGAGGGTGATAGAACCCATGTCATTAGTCTGTAGCTGGGATCTATGTGTATTTATCCAATAAATCACTTGGCTCAGGTCCTTACCCACTAGAAAAACCCTGTCCTCTTTCCTTTGTTGGAGCATATCAATAGACCCCAGCCATCTAAGTATGGCATAATGAAGTTGATTCACACAATTATGATTTGGCAACATATAGTGTTTTATTCATGACTGTAAAAGGAAAAAGAAATAACCAGATGGTTAAAACAACTACCACATGGGCTGTGTGCATATAAGTATGTGCACACATACACACACACACACACACACACACACAGTGCTTCTCCCAAACCTAGGCAATTTAAATTTAGTCTATAGGTATAATACAAATTCAGTAGGCCTTAGACAGGGTTCAAATTCTTAGACTCAGCCACTCTGGGAGCTGTATACCCCTATCTGCTTTCCCATTTATGGACAAATGGCCCCATTTGCCATTCTACTCATTGGGTTCTATTGGGTAAAAGTACAGTTATTGGAAAAACTAAAAATGGGGACTGGCTCCCAATATTTCCACTTTTCCACTTACTGCTACTGGTAGGAATCTCTGATCCTGCCCTCTGACTGCTTCTCAGAGAAGGGATTTATAGAATTTGGATCAGTCCTTAAAGTCTCCATGCTTTATAGTGGAGTGAAAGCAAGGGTAAGTGCAAGTACAGAAAGCTATGCCTTCAGCCAGTATTGTTCCTCTCTCCTAGGGTCCTTCATCTGTCCATTTCCTTCATCATTCAGTCATTTATTAAGCGCTAACTATGTGCTAAGCACTAACTATGTGCTAAGCACTGTGCAAGTGTTGGGGCTATAAAGAGGGGTGAAAAACATTGTTTCTATCTTCCAGATGCTTGCATTTGAATGGGGCAGGCTACATGTAAGCCATTAAATGGAAAGTAATCTCAGAAGGAAGGTACTTGGCTGGGTTTAAGGGAAAGAGTCAAGATACTAGCAAAAGCTTTCTGCAGAAGGTGGTAGTTGAGTAAGCCTTGAAATGGAGGTGATTTATATCCCAGTACTCCAGTTCTGTTAATTTCACTTTAGCAATAAGGGCAGACCTCACCCAAAACACAAGGTACATATCTTGTTAGCTGGAGCATTGAATGTGAGGTCCAGCCACGGACATATCTCCCACATACTGCAGAGTCAAGAATAAAGCTGAGATGAAAAAAAATATGGGGCATGAATTAAAAACAAAAAGTGGAAAGTTGCAAAAAATAATTACTCTAGCTAGGGGTCTTGGACTTTAATGTGGGCTAATATAATAATAATAACAGCTTTTGGAGCACTGAGGAGCTAGTCATCAAAAGCAAGCATTACAGGCACCAATAATTAATCTATAATCCAAACACAATGACAACTAAAAAATAGAGAAGGGGAAGAAGAGCAAAGACAAGTGGTGGGGAGAGTCATCATAAAGGATATAAGCAACCTTTCAAGGATTGGGTAATTTAGGAAAAGTGAGGGGTAAATTAGGAGTAGAAGGAGGCAAAGATTTTGTAAATGGAGCAGCGTCAAAAGCAAAGACCAGGTGTAAGGAAGACCATAGTCTGGCTTGCCCCCAGCAAGAAATCTTGCTTTGGAAAGCAAAGGCATGGCTTCATCTTGCTGAGCAGTGTGACTCAATGAAAAGCAAATTCCCTGAGACAAATCCTAAGAATCCTGGTTAAGGGAAACTCCAGACAAATATAAGGGAAACAATTGGGGGAAACAGGGCTGAGGACTTGTGAGACTTTATAGACTCATCCCCATCTGCTAGGTAAAAAGCACCTGCCTACCAGGTGCATATCAATAAATTCAAAAAATCTGAATAAAGACAATAAAGAATGGTTCAGAAAGAAGAAAAAAGTCTTTTAACTTTGTATAAAAGGGACAGGAGTAGAGAATAATAATTTATACGGTGTTTTCTATGTGCCAAGCAGTCTTCTAAGCACTTTACAAATATTATCTCATTTGAACCTCACAATAACACTGTGAAATAGGTGCTGTTATTATCCCCATCTTACAGCTGAGAAAACTGAGACAAATATACATTAAATGATTTGCCCTGGGTCACACAGATAGTAGATGTCTGAGACTGAATTTGAACTTGGGTCTTTCTGACTGTAGGTCTAGAACTCTGTCCACTGAACCACCTTCCTGCCTTCAAAAGGGAACTTTGGAGATACAGAGGAAAGCAATTTCATTGAGAAGATAATTATACCTTAATCATTATTTTTTAAATGTCTAGTTTGGAAGTTTTGAACCATGGGAAGCATAATAGCAAGTGAACCACAGATCTAAAAATAGTCTAGAAGCTATTTTCCTCAGTTGTATCAGAGCTAGGCTTGGATAGACTCCTAATACATGTCTTTTGATGATGGATGTTTCTTGACTATCCACTGATGCATCATATCTTACTAAACAGTACTTTATAACAAAGAAAACTGCGCAGATGCCACTGATCAACTTCAATAGAGTTAATGTCTCTGCTTAGGATTCTGGCTCTTAAATTTTAGTCAGGTATTCACGAACTAATTGCCTTGCCTACAGTTCATAGCTGAATAAAGGTTCCTCATTTTTCCTTGTGCCACCAAAGGAATAAAACTTGGACTTGTCCCATTTTATTAATGATTTCATTTTTCAGACATACAAATATCGCTTCTGTGTAGTGATTCCCAAAGCAAATCATTTTGTTGCTTAACTGGAAATCACTAGTAGCTTATTCAAGTTGCTAGGTTTTACAATCAACCTGATATCTGGTGAACTACATAAAAATCATGTTCTGTTCTGATTATATCCAATTAAATGGGCAGAGGTCTCTTCACTAAAGTTGAGATTTCATCTGTAGCTTAATTTCTTAACAATGGATGCAGAATTGCACTGAGTGGAAAAGAAAGTCCTACTCAAATTTTTCTCCTCTCCTCATCTTCATCTCCTTCCCTTGGGCGTTTTCTTTGAAAACACTTCTTTTTTTTTTCATTCTACTTCTCTCTCAACAGTTGTCTCTGACTCTCAAAGATGTAAAATAAAGGAAGCATTGTGGTATGGTGGAAAGAGTGCTGGTTCCAAGTCCGGTTCAAATTCCACCAAGATTATAGCATCTATAGAGGGAGTTTCCACACTAGGAATTCTGTAAATTAAAAAGGAAAAAAAAACACAGATCCAGCCTCAGAAAGGTGCTGAGGAAGAGCAAGAGAAATGTTCTGGGAAAGGTATGAACTAATGAAGGAAACTCTTAGACCTGATCCTTTGTTTACCTTTGGTTTCCTGAGAAAGCCCTCAAACTGTATCTAGATAGGGCCAAAAGCAGACTGTGCCACTCCAGATTGGCTACTATAAAGTACTTAGGTGAGGCTCAATAATCAAAATTCAAATCAGTTCATCAAACTTTTATTAAAGCACTTACTTTGTGCAAGAAACTGCAGACAGTACTGAAGATAGATACAAAGACAAAAACACAAACATCCCTACCTTCAGGACTTTAGTGAAAGGGGGTGATTGGTGGCATAAGTAAATTCAAAGTATCTAAAATGTAGGTTCAAAGGGAGAGAGAATGTTAAGTCTAGTAACAAGGAGGATGAAGAAAGGTCTTAGGCCCCTTTAACCTTCTGCAAAGGTGGCATCTGTAGTTTGAGAGGAGTTTGGAGATGTTACAGACCGAGTATATTCCAGACATGGGGGACCATTTGTACAAATAGAAAGAGGAAACAAAAATGGAGTATTGTATACGAGGGACAGCCAGCAGACCAGTTTCTTGAGCAGAAAGTGTGTGAAGGGTTCTAGTTTAACAACACTGCAAAAACAGATTAGAGCTTTATCTTGGAAGGTTTTATACTCTAAGATTTTGTGTTTCATCTCAGATGCAAAAAGCCATTGAAGATTTTTGAGTAGAGTGAGATCAATTCCAAAGTGGACCTGTGTGGTACACAATGACATGTTTGTGACAATTTGTATTAATCAGGAATATTGGCAAAATTATATTCACAATTTATATGGGTCATAGAGGCAGCTAGGTGGCTTAGTAGCAATTTAGGCACTGGGCCTGATATCAGCAAGATTTGAATACAAATCTGGCTTCAGACACTTACTAGCTGTGTAATCCTGGGCAATTCACTTAATCTCTATTTGCCTTAATTCACTGGAGAAGGAAATGGCAAACCACTCCAGTATCTTTACCAAGAAAATCCCACGGATTGTATGGTCCATAGGGTCGTGAAGAGTTGGACACAACTTAATAACTGAACAACAACAGCAACAGGGGATCATAATTTCTTATCAAAGGGAGTCACAAGTCTCTTTGAGAACAGAATTCAGTCTCTGTGTCTGAATAGTGATGTGAATATATGGATAGAGAGTGAAAGATTCAATCCATCTGTCATAATCTGTGCTTACTATACACTCATGTTTCTTTCAAAAGAGCACAAGTGCTTCCCTATTTCCAACTATTCTTCTTAAAAAATCCAAGTCCTGGATTTGGTCTTTAATTGAGCAAGAGCTAGATTTAGTTCTGGGCATGACAGTTTAGGATGGACTGGAAAGAGTCCTGAGAAGAGTGACTAGAATATCAAGAAGTGTGGCATTCATGCCATATGTAAGGCTATTGAATGAATTCATAAATGTGTAAGGCTGAGGCTCCTCCCAGTAGACTTACCTAAAGTCACACAGTGCCAGATTTTGAACTCAAATCTTCTGACTCCAAATCTAATGCTTTCCATGAACTACACTGCCTCCATGGATTGTACTAAATGGCCCTTGAAGTGTCTTCTAGCTCTGAGTTTCCATGACTCTTGGATTCTGTGTAAGGAGGTAGGGTCAGAAGAAATACCTCCTTGTTAGTTCTCTGTGTCTATTGTCCACCATCAAGCCAGTGCTTTTCCCCTCTACTACGTGGCTTGCCACTGATGTTTGGAGAGAGAGACTGAGTCTTTGATCAGATCTTTCACAGGTCCTGCTGCATTTCTGATAGATAAGAATCTGAAATTGTCTTACTCTACTAAGGGTATATTTAAGAGTGAAGGCAAAGCACCTAACTGCTTGTGCTGAATCAGATCACCTGTTTTGCTCAGACTTATGGCACCTGATTTTAATTAATCTAATACGTGTACTTGTGCATATCCTTCTTCCAAACTGTTTACCCGATTCGTGATCTCTGGCTCTTTCATGAACCCCAACTTCTAGTCAACCATTTCCTCCCCTACACTCCTGCTGTCTCCACCTCCTTCTCCTACCTCACCTTCCTCTTCATCCTGTGTTCCCCTCTAACTCATGCTCCCAGACTTAGTTCTCATAGTTCCTGTTTTCTATCTTGTCTCTACAATCCATCACTGCCCCTTGTGATATTGTGTCTACACCATTAAATACATTAGAAAATCTAGATAATGCTTTGAAGTTTTTCCATTCTATAATTTTTCTTGGATGGAGAGAGCTTCTGGACTGCATTGTCCTGCCCGGTAACCTATCAAACCATATTTGTGAATGAATAAAACAGACATGGAATGAGTCAATTCTTTGGCTTTGAAGAGACAACATTCAGATTGAGCTATACAGGATTATTCATGTAAGAAATATGTCTAAAATAAATATTTTCTTCCAAAGAGCCTTTATGGTTTAGAAGTTGGACTTATTGAAGGTGGGAGTAGGAAGTATTTTTCTCTTTGGGTATCCTAAAAGCTTCAATCTTGGAGTTGGGTAGCTCCTTCAAGGTGGTACAGTGAATAGAGCCTCAGGCCTGGAGTCAGGAAGACTTGAGTTTAAATCTGGGTTCAGACATTTACTAGCTGTGTGATCCTGGGGAAGTCACTGAACCCTGTTTGCTTATTTCCTGTAAAATAAGCTGAAGAAGGAAATGGCAAATCACTCCAGTATCTTTGCAAGAAAACTCCAAAATGGTGACATGAAGAGTCAGACACAACTGAAATGTCTGACCAACAATTATTCATCTTAAAAGCTTGTACCCATAGCCATGACAAAAGACATAAAACAATGCAGTGGAATTCCATACACTATTAATGTTTAGGAAAAGAACTGGTTCTGTATAAGCTATATGTGATTCCTTACTAGAAGGGAGAGAAGGAGGAAGGGATAGAATTTGGAATTCAAAACTTAAAAAAAACACAAATATAATTAAAATGGTTTTAATATGTAATTGGGAGAAGATAAAATACATACCTTTTTTTTAAAAAGAAAGTACTGGTTCTGAATATATCCGATAGTATAAATCCTTTCCATTTCAACTTTCCACATAAGAATATACTGCGAAAATCAGAAATCATTAAAGAAAATCTAGGCAAGGGCAGAAATTTGCAAATAAAATATTATTAATAATTTGAGAATTTAAGAGCCTTAAGCAAACTTCTGCAGGGCTGTTGGGCGTCATACTGATTAATTGAATTTCCTAAAAAAAACCTTAAAATTCACAGCAAGCAACTGATCAAGAATTATGCCCCTTCTAAAAAGAGAAAGAAAATTCAATGTGAACTTAGCCAATAGTCTATTTTATTTTGGGGAGAGATAGATAAAAAGATTCATTATAATATCATAGCTTCATCCAGATATTCATAGTTTCAGGTACGTTCCCATTTTCACACTGACAAACATCTTGGACTATATTCATGAGATTGGAGCCTAGGACCAAATATAGCCCATCTATTTCATCCCTATTCCATTCTTGGATGATCTGTTTTTCCAGAGTTTATTTATAAGATATACAGAAGAAAATGACTCATTTCTCTCTGGGCTGGTGATTCAGATAGTGTTTTAGAAATTCCATAGGATTCCTGAAAAATCTTTGAGCTAAATAATAAATGCCATACTATTAAAATAATTAAAGGGTTTGACATAAGTAGTTTCAGCAGTAAAAATACCCTAAGGATCAATTTTCCCTTCTTCCATGGGAAAAATATCAAGTTTGTTCATATAAATTCTGTCTGATATTGGTCTTAGCTTCTACTTTTTGTTAATGCCCTTCCTTTAATTCCAATACTGATTCCTGCTTGTTTCCAAGTTCTGTCCTATGGTTTGCACTGCTTAAAAAGAATGTTTACCCCATCAGGCAGCAACAATATATTTGTAACAAGAGCCTAAAAAGATGGGATTCTCCTTTAATTTAGAGATATCTGTTGGAGTCTTTTCAATAGCATTCTGTCAAAATATTCTGTTGAGTAGATTGACTTTATGTCCAGATTATCTTATGCCTAGCATTATAAGAAAGCAATAAACATTGAGGCAGTATTGCATATTAGGTAGAATCCCAGACTAGGAGTCAGGAATACCTAGGTTCAATTTTGCCATCAAACACTGTTTGTATCACTTCTGGGCAAGTCATTTGAACCTCTTAAAGCCTATCCCCTCATCTGTTAAACAGTATAATAAGAGTGTCTATTGCAGAGGGTTGTTGGGAGATTCTAATGAGATAATAGGTTAAGGTGCTGTATGAATGGGTTAATACTATGAATTAATTTTCTATGGATATTCCAGCAGTGCTAGAATGCACTTTTTCAATTTTGATTTGGGCTTGATTGATTTATTCACTTCAATCAGTTAATCAATCAATAAGGATTTAGTCGATGCCTACTATTTGTCAAGCATAGTACTATGCATCAGGGACAAAAGTGTTTGCACTTTTGTGAAGTAAAACAATCCTCAAGGTGCATGTATTCAATTCAACAATCTTGTAATTAAAGCTAGGTGGTACAGTGGACCACCATCTTCCTGAGTTCAAATCCAACACTTGATAGCTGTGTGACCTGAGCAAGTCTCTTAACCCTGTTCACCTCAGTTTCCTCATCTGTAAAATAAGCTGGAGAAGGAAATAGCAAACCACATCAGGATCTTTGCCAAGAAAAGCTCAAATGGAGTCATGAAGAGTAGGACATGACTGAAATGACTGAACAACAATTAAAGTACTTTTCTGGGTGCTTGGATTACCAAGACAGCTCCTGCCATCATTCCACTAAATAATTAATTAGTTGATGGTTAGACATTTATAATTTTGAAGCAACAACTGACTGAAAAAGCTATAAAATCAAAGTTGTTCCCCATGACTAGCCACAAAATCTGCAAAGCTCAAGTCCAAAGAGCAAATGGTTTGCCCCCAAGTGAAGGTAAAGATATGCTAGAGAGCTACAATTCCTTTGATGCCTCCCAAGCTATCTCTGTTGCTTCTGTTGTCTATCTCTGTTCCCAGTTAACCCTATTGCCTCCCTGGATACAGAGGCAGAATTCCACAAAAGGCTTGGGAACAAAGGGGAGGTATTGGTCTATATCCCAGTAGATAATCTGCTGCTATGAAATTTCTTACAAAATTCACCTAATCTGAATTTGGTAGGGAGTGTAGAATAAAGAAGGGAGGTGATTTCTGGCATGGAGAATGCCAAAATGAGAACATGTTCAAAATGATCTTCTTTCTTAAGTTGAGCTTAAGTCTTCTTCCCTTCTCTAAAAGGAGGAAGGAAGGAAGGAAGGAAAGAAGGAAGGAAGGAAGGAAGGAAGGAAGGAAGGAAGGAAGGAAGGAAGGAAGGAAGGAAGGAAGGAAGGAAGGAAGGAAGGAAGGAAGGAAGAAAGGAAGGAAGGAAGGAAGGAGGGAAGGAAGAAAAAAGAAAAAGAAAGGAAGGAAGAGAGAAAGGAAGAGAGAAAGGAAGAAAGAAAGAAAGAGAAAGAAAGAATGAACAAAAGGAAGAAAGAAAGAAAGAAAGAAAGAAAGAAAGAAAGAAAGAAAGAAAGAAAGAAAGAAAG
>NW_027187317.1:8173421-8175248 GCF_028583685.1 Petaurus breviceps papuanus | reverse complement strand
AAGAAAGAAAGAAAGAAAGAAAGAAAGAAAGAAAGAAAGAAAGAAAGGAAAAAAGAAAGAAAGGAAGAAAAAGAAAGAAAGAAAGAAAGAAAGAAAGAAAGAAAGAAAGAAAGAAAGAAAGAAAGGAAGGAAGGAAGGAAGGAAGGAAGGAAGGAAGGAAGGAAGGAAGGAAGGAAGGAAGGAAGGAAGGAAGAGAAGATTTCATTATTAGATTTGGTCAACTCTCCAAAACAAAACAGTTTAGCAAGTACCCAGCTGCATAGCTCATCTGGGGAAGAAGTAAAGGCCCCAATGCTCAGGGTCATCCTGACACACATGTCTAATTGGGGCACTGAGGCAAATGAGTTCTCTCCTCTTTTAATCCTTACCTAGCAGAAGCATCATTTATGAACTGAATTATAATTGTGTTTTCCTGCAGTCCTTTGAGAAGAAATAAATATGGAATAATAAATTTTGATATAAAAGCATCTACATTTCTTGGAGCAATAGGGGGAAATAAATGAGAATGCTATTCATGTATTTTTTCTTAAAAAAAAGCACTAAATAACATTTTTATTGGAAAAAAATGCATAGCTATTCTTTTACCTAAAGCATTTATAGTTATTTCCCTGATGAGTAGTGATTATGTGAAATAGACTTTAAGGCTTCCTAATACAGGAATCAAATTCTTGAAATGAAATATACATTCACTACATCCTTTTGTGCTTTTTCTCGAAATAATAAAATGTATTTGTACATTGCTAATAGTAATCAGCTGTTCAGTCAGCCCTGCCTATGGCTAAGGGTGATCTACAGATCTCATGGAGCATGATCTCCTTTTAAATAATAACATATCAATGCAATATGTTCTCTTTGCACAGCCAGATGTGACTAATAACTATAAACATTTTATGAAGAAATGCATATTATATTTACCTACAAAGCAATAAATCTTATTATTGCTAGCAAAAAAAAACCCATACTGTGAAACTAAGCACTATATTTGAGTCAATAGCATTTTGCTATTTGTATCATTCAATTTTCTCTTATTCCATGTATAAAAATTACATCTTTAAAAAGAAAATGGTAAATACTTAGATGGAAATAAACATTACTTCAATGGCTTCAGAGCCTGAAGTGAAGACCGTTAACGCCACCAGTTAATAGCATTTATGGAGCTTCTGCTGTGTCCCAAACACTCTCAGGCATGGAAGATGGAAAAGGAGGGAATTGAAACGAAATAATAGCCACAGGCTCTGCTGTCATGGATCTTATGGTCTAGTTGGGAAAGCAAAATGCCTACATGAGAAAACTGCTTTGGAACATTTTAAAAGCAACATGAATGCAAGCTGACATATTGCAAACATAAGCACTCTGGAGCTACCAGGAGTAATAAGGGAAACCAACGTGAACATCAGGAATAATAAGTACAATTCTTTAAAAGTTGGAAAATCTTACTGGATTGAACAATTATGTAAAATGGAAAATCTTACTTGAATGAGCAATTATATAAAATGGAAAATCTTACTGGATTGAAATTGCCAGCAAAGAGGTGACAGAATGGAGAGAGAGCTGGACTTTAACTTTAAATGCTATCTCAGATACTTACTAGTCACATCATCTCTATTTTCCTTTGTAAAATGAGGATAATAAAGTCACCTTCCTCTCAGCATTGTAGTGAGAATAGAAGGAGATAATATTTGCAAGATGTTCTATAGACCTTAAGGTATAATATAAATGCTAGCCATAATCATCATTGCCACCATCATTGCTATCTTCACTATCCTCCACCACTACCATCATCATCACCTCCATCACCACCACAATCATCACCTCCATCACCACCAC
>NW_027187317.1:8163053-8173411 GCF_028583685.1 Petaurus breviceps papuanus | reverse complement strand
ATCATCACCTCCATCACCACCACAATCATCACCTCCATCACCACCACCACATTATCACCATCATCATCATCTCTGCTAAGTATCATACAGCTAGGAGACAAACCTTAGGAATTAAAGAGAAACCTTAAGAATTAAAGATTCTTGAGACAGGCTCAAGAATCCAGGTGATGCACAAGGGATATGTGAATGTCTAACACAGTCCCAGAATATGATAGAATTGCTTTTAGCAATTTGTGAGGAGCTAAGTAATTTAGTCAGAAAGTAAGCTCCCACAGGGCAGGAATTGTTCATTTTTGTTGTCTGTCTCTTCACTGCCTCACACAATGCATGACACCTTGCAGGTGCTTAACAAATGGTTGCTGATTGACTGATTGATTTTTTAATGATTTCAGAATCCAAAACCAGGTCACAAGTCCAGTATAAGATTTGAGGCAGAAAATACAAACATCAAGGATAAGAGCACTTTGATGGATCAGAAAGGCAGACGTTGACCAAAGGTCTTTAGGTTTTCTGGTTTTTAATGATAAAAATTTCCCTCATGGTAGAACTGAGGAAGCTTAGTATAAGGAAATTGGGGAAAGGCATAAAAACAGAGTGAGATCACATAAGTGATTTATTTTTTCAGGTGGGCAATTAAATTCAATAAATAAAATACAAAGGTTAGCAGTCTTCTAACACTGGTGATTTTCAAAGGCCACTAATTCTGTCAGGAAAAGTAGAACATTGTGAACATCATTTCAGTACTGTTTAGTAGCAGTGAATTAAGATCTGGTCCAGGAATTGTGGCATTGTAGTTCATGACAATGTCATGGTTCTTTGTCATTAATACTTCCCAGTAAATTGTATATCTGTCTAGGAGATCTGGCCACATAATTGCCACCTTGGAACAGGGTGAGGGTTGGGAGTGATTACTGTCCTTTTGAGTCCCTTGAGGAGAGGGTGGCCCTAGAGAGCATATCTCTCTTTGGGGCATAACTCAGCCATCCAGTACACATGCAATTGGACTTAATAGAAACTTTTCACCACTCAGTAAGAGGACAGCAATAATAACAATAACTGAGATGTATATAGTGCTTCAAGGCCTCTGGGCCCAGAGATTAATAGGAGAAGAGCTGGGTCACCTTTAGGAAATGGCAAAATGTTTTTAATGATCCCAAGCTTTATGTGGTTCAAAAGAAAGGCCCATTTTTTTTTTTTTTGCCTTTTGGAGGGCAATTAGGGTTAAGTAACTTGCCCAAGGTTACATGGCTAGTTTTTTGTTGTTGTTGCTGTTGTTGTTGTTGTTGTTGGTGTGTGTGTGTGTGTGTGTGTGTGTGTGTGTGTGTGTGTGTGTATGTTAAGTGTCTGAGGCCAGAACCGAACTCAGGTCCTCCCGACTCCGGGACCAGCACTTTACTCACTGCGCCACCTAGCCACCCCCAAAGGTCAATTTTTTTTAATGCCAACATTCTACCAGTACTATTATATGGCATTGAGAAACAGAATAAAATAGAACTACAGAAAATAACAGAATTTGAGAATTGGAAGGGACCTCTGAGGCCATTTAGTCCTTTTCATATTGGGAAGGAATCTTCCCCAAAATAACGAAAAAGCAAACAAACAAATCAAAAACCAATAATGACAAAGGTTGTCCAGTCTCTGCTTAAAGACTTATTTCTCTGAAGAAATAATAATGAATATCACCCAGAAGGCAATGGAGATGCACATAGTGGGTGTGAGAAGACTACAACATATAATCAATGAAAGATTTCAAAGAACAGTAGAAGTAAAACATAACATCAAGGAAATGCATGTATGAAGGAAGATAAAATGCAATGATCACATGGTGATGGAAGATAGACAGACTGAGTACTTTAGATATCAAGAGAGATTGAGGAACAATTCCAGCCCACTTGGTATAACCCATGTGGTGAATTTATTAGATGACTTGGACCCCATTTATTCATATGCACTATCTGTCTCAAATATTTAAACTGATAGAAAAGCTTTATAGGTTGCACTTCAAATGCATGTAGTAATTTTCATTTTTGAAGAGAGAAAGAAAATGGCTTCAGCAAAGCCTGAGCTCCAGAGGAGAGGGAATCTCCAATTTAACTGCAGAGCAAAGGAAAAAGTCCTCCGAGCAAGGGAAAGAAATTCAACATAGTCTAATCCCAGAAGAGGGGAGCTTCACAACCAGTTGCATCAAGTTTATTGCTTTCAAAAGAAAGGCCCTGAGTGAAGGAAAGGACCTTAATGCAGTGGGAAGGACAGCTTCAACCTCTGGGCAAAAGAAAGAAGCCTAGGGCCTCAATGCAGTCAGAATCCCAGAGGAAGAGAGACTTCAGACTCAGGCATAAAACAAAGAAAAGCTACTACCCTTGGGGTGAATAAAAGGACCTCAATGCAATTTGATTCTCAGAGGAGGAGCAGGGACTTCAGGCTCAACTACAGGATGAAGGAAAGGTCATTTGAGGTGAAAGAAAGAGTTTCAGTGAAGTTGCTTAGATTACAATTCCATGTAGAGTAGGAATCTGAGACTTCCCAGGTGAGGAGCAGGGCCTCAGTGCATAAAATATGAGTAAACAAATAAGTAAATAGATATAGATAGATTAGATAGATAGACAGACAGACAGACATCAGACAGATAGATAGATAGATCTCTTTTATGTCAGGAATTCCCAAAACACAAATAGAGATGAGAATAACCTAAAAACCCACTGGTAGAGAGTCAGATTAAAACATAGCTTTCCCATAAGATCAATTAGAATTAAGATAAAATTATGTAGCTTAAATGAGAGTAATAGAGGAAAGAAGTGAAAAAGAACTAAGAGATATGCAAGAGAGGCTTGGAAATAGAATTAGTGGTTTGGCAAAGCAAATTCAAAACTTTATCTAAGTGACAGAGTCCCTAAAAATTAGGATACATCAAACAGAAGTTAAATAATGCCAGAGATAAAATGAAATATTAAAAAATGTAAGGTATCTCAGATTAAAGGAAACAACAACAAAAAAGAAAAATCAAACAAGATATAACTTAAGAGTCATTGACCACCAGAAAGCCATGACCAAAAATGACATATATTCTCTTTCAAATTTCAAGAAATTGTGAAAGAAATTTGCCTAAATGTATTAGAAAAAGAAGGCAAAGGGGTGGCCAGGTGGCTCAGCGAGTAAGAGCACCCAGCTTCCAGTGTCGGGATGGCCTGGGGGATCGAATCCGGGCTCTGGCCGTGTAACCTCGAACAAGTTACTTAACCCCAATTGCTTTAAATAAAAAAAAAAGGCAAAGTGAAAACAGAAATAATCAACCAAACACCTCTTGAAAAAAAAATAAACAAAATGAAAGCTGCTGGAAATATCATTCCCAAAATTCAGAATTTAAAGTTTGAAGATAGAATCAAACAGAAAGAATTCAACTGTTGAGGAACCATACCCACTATCACACAAGATTTAGCAACTACTAACATAAAGAAGGGAAGTGCATAGAATGCAGTATTCTAAATGGCAAAAGTTGTCAGACTATGAACAAGAATATTTCAGCCAGAAAAGCTGAGTATAATTCTGCAAGAGAAAAAAAAAATGGACTTCCAAAACAATAGAGGACTTTCTGATGAAAAAAACAGAGTCGAATAGAAACATTAAAATATAAACATAGGGGTCAAAAAAGTCAATTTACTTGATAGAAATTGTTTATATTGTAGTGGAGGAAGGAGAGAAGGAAGAAGGAGAAGAGCCCTCTCATAATACAAATATTTTCAGATGTCATAGAGGGAGTCAAAATAGACAGGGCATGAGAATTGTTTTCTTATTTTTGAAGACTTTTTTTAAAAAGAAAGAAAAGAGAGAGAAAATTATTTGCTGAGAATAGGAGAAAGAGTGGAAGAACTCATTTCACATATTCAGGCCGAGCAGGGAGAAATCTATAAAAACTTGGAAAAGCTGGAAGCAGGGAGTAGGTGACACTTAAACCTCATTTCCATCTGAATTGACCAAAGGGAGGCAGATGACAAAGAGAGAGACTTAATTGGCAAATAGGAAAGAAAAAGAAAAGGCAAAAGGAGGTAATGAAAGGGATAACAAAGGTGACAGAGAGAACGAAATCTACAAAAACACCGATAGATAGTGTACAATTAACTATCTTAACTATTATTGTAATTAGATAAAGTGAATAATGACGAAAATAAAAAATTAATTCCCCATAAAAGGCAAGAGGCAAGCAAAACATCTTCGAGTATAGAATTCAGCACTATTTTGTTTGTAAGAACCACACTTAAACAGATTCACACAGACTTAAAGGGAGTTGGAACAAAATCTATGATGCCTCAGTTAAACTCAAAAAAGCTATGAAATCATGGTTTTCAGACAAAGCAACAGCAAAAATGTAAGTAATTTAAAAACATAAATAAGAAACTTTGTTTTGCTAAAAAGTTACAGACAATGAATTAATTTCAATATTTAATATAGATGCACTAAAGGATATAGCATCTAAATAAACTATGTGTTAGATTATAAAAACTTTGCAAATACAAAAAAAGCATTAATATTGAACATATGCTTTACTTATCACAATCCAGCAATAGTCATATAAAATAAAAATCTATTAGAAGATTAAAAAATCAGGTGGAGACCAAGTAGCTTAATACTGAAGAATAGGCAAGTCAAAGAACAGAGCACAGAAATAAAATGATTTCATTAAAGTTAATGAAAAAAATGAGACAACATATCAAAAATTTAGGGATTCCTAAAAAAAGCTTTAGGGAAAAATTTGTATCTCTAAATGCTTTCAAAAACAAAGAGAAAAAAATACCCTTCATATTAAAGGACCCATCATAAATAAATTAAAAGAACAAGGAAGAAATCACCTTTCAGATCTATGAATAACGACTAAACAAGTATAGAGAAGATAAGATAATTTTTAATGATTTTTATTACATATAATGAAAAAAGTTTTTTTTACATACAAGCAAATCCAATACACCTAATATTAAATATAGTTAACTGTAGGGGGAAGGAGGATTTTTATGTAAATTTCCCTGATTATGGTCTCATTTTCAAGTTATATAAGGAACTGATACAAATTTATAAGAATAAGAGCCACAAACTGATTGATAAATAATCAAAGGATTATGAATAGGTAATTTCTGAAGGAAGAAATCCAAGCTATCTATATTCATATGAAATCTCTAATAATTAGAGAATTTTAAATTAAAGGAACTCTCATCAGTCTGACAAAGCTGACCAGGAAAAAAAAAAAGAAAATGGCAAATACAGCAGCTACAGAAAAATAGTCATTTCAATGATCAGCATTTCTGCATAATACCAATAAAACCCAGCAGGAAGAGACAGAAAGAAAAATTTCATTTGAAATATCTAAAAAATATAATATGTAACAAATAAATATATAATGTATATAAATATATTCAGAATATATAACTATATAAAACACTTGGAATCTACCTACCAAGATACACACAGGAATAATATGAATACAAACTGGTAGACACTGCTGGTGGAATTGTGAATTAATTCATGCTTCCTGGAAAGAAATGTAGAATTATGCTCCCAAAATTACTAAACTATTAAACTGTTTAGCCCAGTGATACCCAAGGTATATGCCACAAAGGGTTCAGACAAATAGGGAAAATATCATATGTATAAATATATACCTATTTATTTGTAGTGACAAAGAACTGGAAACTAAAGGAATAGCCATAACAAATTACAATATATGAATATAGTGGAATACTGTTATGGTGGAAGTAATGAAGAAAGAGACAGTTTCAGAGAAACCTGAGGAACTTTCATGAACTGATATAGAGTGAAATGAGCAGAACTATGAGAATTATAGTATTTTGTCATGAATATTATAAAAATGCACTATTCTGAAAGACAATAACTCTAATCAACTAAATGATCAAACATGATTCTAGAAGACCATTGAATTCTTCCCACCTCATGACAAAGAAGTGATGGACTAATATGGAGAATTAAGCAAACATTTTTGGAGTTGATCAATGTAGGAATTTTCTTTGACTATTATCTGTTTGTATTATTTTTTTTCAGTTGAGGGGGCAGAGTTGAAAAGAAAGAAAAATAAATAAATACTTGATAATTAAATGATATTTTTTAAAGATTTGCTTCCACCTCTTGAATGTAGTAGAATGTATGTGTGCCATGTAAAATTACAAATATGAAGAAACCAGAGAAGGATGGGAAGATACAGAATGAAGCAAGTGGAACAAAGAAAACATAATACACAATGACTGTAACAATATAAACAGAAAAAAATAGTACTTTAATGTTTACAAAGCACTTTCCAATTAGTATCTCCTTTGATCTTTATAATGACCCTATATAGGGGTATTAAAGCTCTATAATTATAATGAATCAAGTTTGACCCTGGAAAAGAATTGAGAAAATGTACCTCCCTCCATTCATTGCAGAAGCAGAATATTATGTGTGGGAATGTTGCACATGCTGTCAGACACAATGTGTTGGTGGATTGGCTGATTTTATGAAGTTCTTTTTTTTCCTCTTTATAATCTTTACTGTAAGGGAAGGCTTGCTGGAAGGATGAGGGTAGGGATCTACTCAGAATTCAATCTTATATGAAAACAAAGGCATTAATTAAAACATATTCAGTGCCACTCCACCTCCATTCTATTAATCCAGTCCCTTTAGAGCAAGACAGAAATTTCCATAGCCATATTCCCATTCAGGGTCACATTCTGCCAAGTCTTATTGCTATATAATGAGCTCCATGTTTGAAACAACTTGAGTTCCCTCCCCTACAATTTTCTTTAAATGTCAAAAGAAATGAAAATGAAATAGGCCATCACTGAATTAACCATCTTTTATCATTAAAGAAGTTGCGTAAGGTTGTTAATGTCATGCTGAGTGAGAGTTTTAAGACAGAAATATAGAAATCAAACCAGAAAAGACCTAGCATAGTCATGCAGAAAATACACCTGAAATGCAGCTTGAATAGTGAACTTGGAGCATAAATTCGTGGAAGGAATGGCCTATAGAAGCAGAAAGAGGGATGATAGGAGGGCCAGGGACAGGGAGATACTGGGATGTTTCACAGTTTGCCCAGTAGCTAATTAAGAAGTTGCTGCCATTTTAATGAAAATCAAGGATCCTTGTCCACTGTGGGATAAATGATTATGGTTCTCTAATTTATAACTTTGATATTGAGAGGTATGCCTGGTAACCTTCCTATACAAATAACCTCCAGATATATCTAGTCCATTGAGGGAAGGCAAATTATAAATTCTGATCTTAAGAAGAAGACTGCAGTCACTGGATAGAAAAGATTCCAGATTCTCCGTATTGACTAAGTACCACTCAGGAGTTTTACTGGTGTTTTCTTTATTTTTTATTCCATTTGGTAAAGCTACTTTAATCTATAAGTGTGCAGTTAACAATAACAACAATAACAACATTTACATAGCACTTACTATGTGTCAGACACTATTCTAAGTGCTTTTTACTATTATCATCTCATTTGATCCTCATAGTAAACCTGGGAGGTAGGTGCTATTATCATCCCCATTTAACAGACTTAGAAGCTGAGGCACAAAGAAGCTAAGTGTCTGAGACTGGATTTGAACTCAGATCTGCCAGACTCCAGGTCCAGCATTCTATCCAATTCAGCCACTTAGCTGTGAGTAATTTGACATTGTAAAAGGGATTCAACTCTTAATGGAATTGGGGACAATTAAGCCAAGTAAGTTATGTTCATCTCTGTTTTTTCAACCCTAGCTTTAATGCAGCAAGGCAGAATGTGGTGGGGGAAGGGGTGGAACTAGAAGGCTGGGATCTATGGTGACCCAGTTGCATTTGTGTGGCATACACTATGTATCATAACATAGATGAGAGACACTGGAGGGGGATACAGAAGCTAGAGCTCAGAGTGTGCCCTGCCAGCTTATTCGGAGACCACATTCTACCTACCCACTCATCTTCTTACTCTTGGAGCCCAAGGCAGACATGCTTCTATAGAGAGGACGGAGCTTAGACTTTACAGTAACAACAGCAGTGATAATAGCTGACATGTCTATAATGCTTGAATGTACATTATCTCATTTGATCCTTGCAACCATTCTATGAGGTAGATACTTACTGGTGTTATTATCAATATTTTACAATTGAGGAAACTGAAGTTTGGAGGATTTCAGTGATCTGCTCAGGGTGTCACAGTAAGTGTTAGAGAAAGCAGCATGAGGCAGTGAAGACAGCACTGACTCAGACGTGAGAGTACATGGGTTCAAGTCTCACTTTTAAAAGTCCCTTTAAAATCCTAGGCCTCAGTTTCCCCATCGGTAATCTCAAGGAGTGAGATTAGCAGGTCTCTAATATTTTCTAGATCTAGGACTCCAAGACCAGAACTGACTTCCTTCAATTGGGTTCTCTGGTTTACCTTGTTTATACTCTACTCATTGGAATCTGAAAACATAGGTTTTACTGTTGGCTCTAGACTTCAATTTTTGTCTCCTGTAAATTAGTTGGCCATTGTAACCTCTATTCTTTGTGCTATGCAGCCTGGAAGACATACATAGGCAGTTTCTTCCCTATTCCCCCCATTTTCAATTTAGTAATGCTCTTGATTATATTCTCTTGATAATAGAATCATAGATATGGAGCTAGAAAGGCCCTCATTAGACAATTAGGCCACATGTCTCTTTTTTTTTAACTGATCCTATAATTCCATCAGTTTAGAAAATTCTCTCTATCTATGAAGATGAGTCTATGTATGCTCTTCAAACTTCTAGTCTTGGGGGCACTGCACAGTTAAGTGACTTGCCTAGGGTCACATAGCATGAGTCAGAGGCAAGACAGTACAGGTAGATCTTCTTGAATCCAGTGACAATCCTTTCATTTTCATTTTGAAAAATGTTTTGCACAAGGTCACAGAGATTAAAGGAATCACCAAAGACAGTGTTTGAACCCAGAACCTTGACTCTTGAGATAATTCACTATACCACAATGTCTCCAGTTTTAGGTCAATATATTTTACTTTCTCTCTTTAGATGCATTCTGTATTAGATCAAGGGTCAGCTAGGTGGCACAGTGGATAGAGTGTAGGGCCAGAACTCAGGAAGATTCATCTTCATGAATTCAAATGTGACCTCAGACACTTAGTAACTGTGTGACTGTGGACAAGTCACTTAAACCTATGTGCCTCAGTTTCCTCATCTGTAAAATGAACTAGAGAAGGAAATGACAAGCCACTCCAGTATCTTTGCCAAGAAAACCAAAATGGCTTGGACATTACTAAACAACAACATAATAGACCAAGAGGCCATTTTTTCTATACTTTAAACTATAATTCAGCAATCAAAATCTGATACTCAGGGACCATCTTTTCTTAGCCAGCTTATTACTTACCAAATCTGCCTTTTCATTCCTCAAATCCATATCTTCAAATGGCAGACATGATTAGAAGACTATGAAGTCCTTCCTCTTCATTGAAAGATAACATCTCACAGTAGATAGAGATTTCCTTGAGGCTAAGAAGGAGCAGATCCAAGTCCTACCTTGTCATTGGCTATGTGAATTTGGGCAAATCAATTCAGTGCCTTAGGAAACTTGCCAAAGTTACAAGTGATAGGGAAGGTATCTTTGGTAGAAGAAGATTTCTCATCAAGATCTTCCCTATACCAGTGAAATCACAGTTAAAATTCCTATCCTTACTTCACAATCCCAAGCGACACCTTCTGCTTTTCTCCTGAAGGTCTCATTTGTCCCCACCTGAATCACCAGATGTGAATCACCAGATGTGATAAAACTTAGTTATCCAGTTCTAAGCATCCATTAAACCGTGAAGTCACAAGTTGTTGTCCTCTCTGCTGGAAGATGTAAGCCCTCTTCATTATTCACATAAGGGTGAAAAATAACTATGTCAGTACTCCTCAGGAGGGAATTGCCAGCCAGGATTCTGCATAGGATCATAAACTAGTATATCTAGGACTCAATGGGTACTTAGAAACCAGTCCCACACTCTCATTGAAGAGATGAGTAAACAGAGACCAAAAGGGATGAGACACTTTTGCCCAGGGAATACACAGCATGGTCAATATTTGAAGCTAGTTCCTTCGACTCTAAATCTCACATTTTTTTTTCCACTGTATCACTTTTAATCCACCTTTATAGCGTTTGCGTTCAGTATTTGGAATGCCAGAAACTACTTCATCCTGGGAGCATCCAGTTCTCTCTCTCTTCCTCCCTCCCTCCCTCCCTCCCTCCCTCCTTCCCCCCCCCCTCTCTCTTGTCTCCGTCTCACACATACAAACTCATACACTGTCTCTCACACACACACTCACACTGTCTCTCTCTGTGTCTCTCACAATATACATTCACACATTCCCCACCTC
>NW_027187317.1:8100816-8158053 GCF_028583685.1 Petaurus breviceps papuanus | reverse complement strand
ACACGCACACCCACACACACACACACACACACACACACACACACCCCTAGGAAGACATTCATGTCTATTACTTAGACCAAGGCCTTCTTTCCTTTTTCTTCTATGTCAATCATTCAATCAATTGAATCAAGAAGCACGAATTAGGCATCTTTTAAATGTCAGGCACTGTGCTAAGCATTGGAAATACAAAGAAAGACAAAAGATAGTCCCTGCTTTCAGGGAGTTCACAGTCACTCTCTCCAAGTCTCCTGACTCAGGTTGGGTTTTCCCTGTACCTCTCCAGATCCTTCCTCTTCATTTTAACCTCAAGCATCTTGTCTGTTATTTTAAGAAATACTTCATTCTTAGTGATAACCTGGATAATGAAGAATTATTTTTCTAGTATTTTCACATTCTCCTCTGGGAAGGAGACCAGTCTGCAAATTGTCATTTGTATTATTATTCTCATTTCGCAGATAAGAAACTGAGGCTTCCTTGATCTTTGCCATATCCTTGGATTAACAGATATGGGACTAAGAGTTATATTTTCTGATTCTTAATTCATTGTTCTCACAGGTAGTATGGTACAATGGATAGAACATTAGACTTGGAATGAGGAAGACCTGGCTTCATATGCCACCTCAGACACCCCAATCAATTGATCACTTAATCAGTAAGTATTAATAAAGTCTTTACTTTGTGCCTGGCATTCTGCTAAATTCTAGGGGAAAAAGACAAAAACTAAGTCTCTGCCCTTAGGGGGCTTATTTTTAAATAGGGAACAGAACATGTGAAAAATTGTGCTTACAAGATATTGATAATGTAAGAAATTAATCTCAGAGAGGTCACAGCTGGGGAAGATAAAGGCATGTGTGGGGAGGGGCAAGACAGGACCAGGTAATGTTCCCTATGAAAGGTAGGATTTACACTATTTTGAAGAAAGACACACCTACTAGTTGTGTGATCCTGGATAAGTAATTTAAATTCTCTCTGCCTCAGTTTCCTAATCTATAAAATAAAGGGGATGACCTCAGTGGCTTCAAGATCTTTTTCAGCTATAAGTTTCTATTACAATATGCACATTTTCCTTCTCTTTAGGAACATTAGAAAGGCAAACTGGATTGACAGAAAGACATGACAATGGTTTAAGTCCTCAGGGAGAAAGGTGCTATGTAAATGTCTTCAGTTATGAAGTGATTTAGCAACACTACAGGAAGATGATGACAGGAAGATTTGAGTTTGAAGTTTCATGTACTTTTCTAAATCATTAAGTGAAAAAAGCACATCAACAAGGGGAAGTAGGATTATTTTGGATAGTGTTGGTGCAAAGAATCATCCCATGGTTCTTTCTGTGGTTCAGTTACTTAAGTTTACTAGTTTAAGTTACTGAACCACAGAAATGAGGTTAGCTTACTTGGCATTTAAATTCACCTGGGTGGAGCAAAAGATAGAGGGCCTTGAGTTGGGAAGACTTCAGTTCAAATCCAGCCTCAGACACTTATTAGCTATTTGATCCTGGGCAAATCACAATTTCTGTCTGCATCCATTTACACATCTCTAACATGGACATAATAATAGCACTTACCTCCCAGGGTCATTGTGAGGATCAAATTTGGTAGTAATTTTATTTTCTTTTATTTCATTTTTTTTTTTTTGCTTATTTTTGGAGAGGGAAAGGTAGGGCAATTGGGATTAAGTGACTTGCCCAAGGTCACACGGCTGTTTTTTTTGTGTTTGTGTTAAGTGTCTGAGGCCAGATTTGAACTCAGGTCCTCCTGACTCCAGGGCTGGTGCTCTATTCTCTGTGCCACCTTGTAATGGGAATGCAAATTTGGAAGATCTTCCCTACCCGTAGGCTAAAGTGAACCTAAAGCCTGGGGTGGGAGGCTTGTTTTTCAGTAGGTACTTTTTGATTGGCCAGTGGGTCAATAAGGTTGTTACATTCTCTGAGCCAGGAGAAGGCTATATAAGCCCTGATGTGAGGCTTTGTTTTGGGGGCTCACTTTGAGAAGTATTCTGTGATTTGATCTGGATTCTGGGAAGCCGTTGTCCAGAGCCCCCCTGGCTTTGAAAAACCCAGATGTGGAAACCCGGATGTTGACTGGGTATGGATGTAATGGTTGGACAGTTTGGAAAGCTGTCTACTTGATCTGTTTCTGTCTTGATAATTCTGCCTGTATACTTTGAAGTTCGGGGTTCTGACCTTTTTCCCCTGAACAAGGTAAACGACATATGGTTTGACTGATTAAAGTAAGATTGTTAACCCATTTTGAGTTGCTTTCCTTTATCAAAGCAGATCCAGGAACCTGTGCTGGCAGCAAACCCTGAGGACGCTTGGGGTGCTTGCTGCTACACACCTAGCCACCCCTAGGTAGTAATTTTAAAGAGTGGCTGGCACATTGTAAAGTGCTATATAAATGTTAGCTATTATTATATGCCAGGCACTGTATGAGATAATGTTTGTAAAACAATTTTCAAACCTTAAAGTGTTGTATAAGTCCTAGTTATAATTAGTTACTAATTCAGTAAACCAGATACAGGCTCAGGAAATCTAACAACCAGCTAATATTTGCTGAAATTCATCTGTGTGGCTAACACTTCAGAAATGTACCCAACATATTTTTCAAATTTAGTCTGCATTATTAACATTTTTTCCTATCATTTTCTTAAGTCTAGACAATCAACAAAGCAATTAAGACCTGATTTGTAGCATTTGCCAATTTCTAAGGTGTAAATGCTTATTCTTGAAATTTAACGGTCCAGTAGAGAGCCAGTTGGAACTGGCTCCAGCACACCCCGGGGGAAGGAGGAAATACAGAAGAAGAAGTAGGTCCTCTCCCTGAAGGAACTTAACTTGTTGGGGAATTCAACCAGATGGGTTCACCATGATTTGTTTTAACACCACAAGCCTTTGGACTGGGGCTACTGTATCCCAGCTGTTGTGACTCCCCTGGGAAGATACGCCCCAGTGAACTAAGATGATTAAATTTCTTAATCAGGGCCCAGTTTTCCACTTCCAAAAGAAAAATTGCCTTAAGGAAGAAACACACCTGTTTTGTAAATCATCTTTTGATTGTCAAGGCAGTCCTATTAAGTAGGACATGGTCTATCAACAAGGTTTGGAATAAAGAAAGAAAGGTCAATTCTCTGAAGTACCACAGACTAACAAAGCATTTGTTTTTAGTTAGAAGATATAATTTTTTCCCCTAACAAATAATAAAGCAGTTATGAAAATGGAAGCCAAGGAACAAGGGAATCCATACTTACTACTTATGGAGCAACTAACTATATAGAGCACATAGCAAGTTCCCAATAAGAATTTGTTGATTGATAGACTTTCTGGGGCTATATCAGGTTTATTAAGTTCACATAAATGCAACCAAAGTTAAACTCCTTTCTGTGGTTCTGGTAAAGTAAGCAAATTGGCTGATCTTCAGAGAGCCTTGGGTAGGGACACTCATTAATGTCTCTCAAAATATACTTTCTTCTACTTCTTGGTGACATTTCGCTATATGTTGTGCCAAAAGGAGTGAGATGAGAGACCCCCAAGAGTAAAATTTGGAAGTGGATTTTATTTTCCACGGGACTGTTCGGGTCAGGCCCAAATCGAACAGTGAGTCTGTACGGACAATGTGTTGGCTTTTAAAGCCACCATGTGGCCAAAGGTTAGGTATTAGGCAAGCAGAAACTTGCAGAGGCCAAGAACAGTGATTATGTCAGTACACAACTTGAAAGTCCAGTGGGAGCCAAGTCTCCCTGACCCAGAAGCCCGCCCACCTCTGTGAAGGTTAGCTAACTGGGTAAAGGCAGAGATCGGTGGGGGAAGGAACAGGGAAAAACAGGGTCATGAACGACAGTGAACTTACCCTAGGCTGAAATTCCTACTCAGGGATCCATTGGGAATGGATTCATGCACAGCATGTAGAGCATTAAATTTAGAGTCAGGAGACCTACATTTAAAACATGGCCCTTGATCTATGCTTACTGTATGACTGTGGATAAGTCACTTAAATATGAGCTATTTGCATTACTGAGACAGGTAGGTGGTACAGCAGATAGAGTTTCGGGCCTTGAATAAGGAAGATTCATCTTACTGAGTTCAAATCCAGCACTTACTAGCTGTGTGACCCTCGGCAAGTCACCTAACCCAGTTTGCCTCCATTTCTTCATCTGTAAAATGAGCTGGAAAAGAAAATAGCAGACTACCCCAGGATCTTTATCAAGAAAACCCCAATTTGCAGGGTGGCTAGATGGCACAGTGAATAGAGCACTGGCCCTGGATTCAGGAGGACCTGAGTTCAAATCTGGCCTCAGACACTTAACACACACACAAAAACTAGCCATGTGACCTTGGGCAAGTCACTTAACCCAATTGCCCTCCAAAAAGAAAAAAAAAGATTTGAAAAAAGAAAACCCCAATTTGGTCATAAATAATTGGAAACAACTGAACTTAATGTATTATTAAATGTAGTAAGTGCTATGTAGATGGGAATGAATAATGTCAAAATATTTTGGAGAAACTCTGTTTTCCAAAGCTAATGCCTAACAAGCAGGCTATGCCCTGGGCTTGGCATAACAATAGTACTTTGCACTCAGGATGATATCACCCTCTGGCAAAGTGTATTGCTTGGAGCAGTACCAGGCATTCAGTGGGGGATTTAGCTCCCCCTATTTCCCAGGGCCATCTATCACATATTCATAGTCATTGACAGGTACTATACTCCAGTTCCTGCCACAGAGCTGTGATTCTGTACCTGACAGTGTGTTCATGACCTCCAAGACAATGACTGTTCCCCATGGGATCCAAAAGTGCCTGTATTGTCCCAAGAATTTCCAACTATGAGAACTATCTCAGGATCTAAGAATGATTATGTTGTATGTCAGCCCCTTTCATGTACATAAGTGGCCTGAGCCTTCATAGCCTTGAGTCCTCCTTTGGGGGGGGGGGGGGGAACTTTCATATGCATATATCATTTTCTTCACTCTGAAATTAATTAAACCTCTATTTGTGTCCTGACTCTCCTGTCTCTAGCCTGTTCTATTCGTTTGACCCTGGCCACCCACAGGTTACAGGCTGGTTCCAATCCAGTTGACAATAATAGTATTATTATAACTAGCATATATATATATATATATATATATATATATATGTATATATAGACATTTTAAAGTTTTCAAAATACTGTACACATTTGATCACATTTGATCAAATGATAATGAGAGTGAAATAGGTATTATACTTGTCCTCAGAGGGCAGAGCCAAGAGTAGAGGTAATATCAGGAAAAACATTACTAATTCCCAACAAAAGCTTCCTGTTCATAAATGGAATGAGTTGGCTATAGATGTAGAGGGGGAAGCAACATTAAAACTCATTTCATCCAATTTCACCTCCTCCCTCATTTTGTAGCTATGAAAACTGAAGCCCAGGGAGATTGTAGTTTATCCAAAGTCACACAGTAGATAAGGAGCAAAGCCTGGAGACCTGACTTCTAAACCACTGTGTTTTTCTGAATGACCACATCCAGAATGTTGTGAGAAGGATTATTTCTTTAGTGTGGATTACGACCACTATAGTCCTTTACAATTAAAAAATACTTTGAATCATTACTATTATGTAGTAATGATCATCATATATAGTTATGAATATATTTTATATAGTAATAATTCAAATTGTATGATATTCATATATAATCAATAATTATATAATCAAAAATTTTTGTTTGGGGCAGCCAGGTAGCACAGTGAGTAAGAGCACCGGCTCCAGTGTTGGGATGACCTGGGGATCAAATCCGGGCTCAGAGACTTAGCATCCACCCAGAAACACCTGGGCATGTAACCTTGAGCAAGCTACTTAACCCTGATTGCTTAAAAAAATTGTGTTTTTATGGTCTGGAAGTATGTATCAAATATAATATCGAAAAAATTTAATAGGAATAAATGTACAGTCCTATAATTGCATTTTTAAAGATCAGGTTCATAAGAATGGATGGGTGAGACAGAGATGGTCAAAAGTACATCGGATAAGTACCTAGGAGATTTTGTAGACCATAAATCCAATATTAGTCAACAATGCTAATGTGATATTTAGTTTGCACTAGAAGTCATAGTATCCAGAGACTCGTCTTATTACGCTATGTCCTGTTCAGACCATATCTATTGTATTCCATTCTTTGTATCACATTTTTTTTTTGCTATGATAGTACAGCATACTTTATTCCTGAGATCCTTAGATTGGCTCATAGTGATGACCATACCCATTCTAAGAACAACTGTACCATACTTTAATAGTGTTGATTTTTTTTGAGGGGGGAAGGTAGGGCAACTGGGGTTGTGACTTGCCAAAGGTCACACAACTTGTTCTTTGTGTTAAGTGTCTGAGGCTGGATTTGAACTCAGGTCCTCCTGACTCCAGAGCCAGTGCTCTATTCACTGTGCCACCTAGCCACCCAGTATATTACTTTTTTTTTACATTTTGTTTATTTTTAGTTTAAAACATTCATTTCCAAAAAATTTTGTGTTACAGATTTTCTCCCCATCTTTTCCTACCCACCACCCCAAAACAGAGATCCCACTGAATACCTCCTCCCCCAATCTGCTTTCTCCTGCATCCTCTCCTCTCCCCCAGACGACTTTCCGGTAGGGCAAGATAGATCTCCACACCCCAGTGCCTATATATCTTATTTCCAGATGCATGTAAAAACCAACTTTTTTAACATTTGTTTTTAAAACTTTGATTTCCAGATTCCTTTTTCCCTCCTCACCCACCCCTACTGGGAAGACAAGCAATTCAACATAGGTTGTACATGTGTAATTACCATAGTAGATATGTTGTGAAAGACTAACTAGATTTCTCTCTATCTTATCCTACCCCCCACTTATTCTAGTTTCTACTTTGACCCGGTCTCTTTTCAAAAGTGTGTGCTTCTAACTACCCACCCCCCAATCTACCCTCCCTTCTATGATTCCCCCTCTTTTCCCCTTACCCCCTGCTTTCCTGATACTCAATTTAGTGTATATTTTATCCCCTCCTTAAGCCAAATTCAGTGAGAGTAAGGTTGACCCAGTCCATTTTGCCTTCCTGTTCTTCCCCTCCATTATAACAGTTTTCTCTTGCCTCTTTTATATGAGATAATTTACCTTATTCTGTCTCTCCCTATCTCCGGACATTATATTCCTCTCTCACCTCTTAATTTTATTTTTAAAATATCATCCCTTCCTATTCAGTTGATCCTGTGCCCTCTGTCTATTTATACCTGTATACATATATACAAATACTTATATATGTATTCATGCTCACATATATCCTACTATGTAGACATATATGTATGCATACATACACACACATATATATTATGTATATATACACATTTATATTCCCTTCAACTATCCTCATACTGAGAAAAGTTTCATAAGTTACAATTATCAGTTTTCCATGTAGGAATGTAAATAGTTCAACTTTGATAGGTTCCTTATGAATTCTTTTCCTTGTTTACCTTCTCATGCTTCTCTTGCTTCTTGTATTTGAATGTCAAATTTTCAATTCAACTCTGTTTTTTTCATCAAGAATGCTTGAAAGTCCTCTATTCCACTAAATGACCATATTTTCCCCTGAAACATGATACTCAGTTTTGCTGGGTAGGTGATTATTGGTTTTAATCCCAGCTCCTTTGACCTCCAGGATATCATATTCCAAGCACTTCAATCCCTTAATGTAGAAGCTGCTAGATCTTGTGTTATCCTGATTGTGTTTCCACAATGTTGAAATTGTTTCTACTTGGCTGTTGTAATATTTTCTCCTTGATCTGGAAACTCTGGAACCTGGCTATAATATTCCTAGGAATTTTCTTTTTGGGATCTTTTTCAAGAGGCAATTTGTGAATTTTTTCAATTTCTATTTTGTCCTCTTGTTCTAAAATATCAGGGCAATTTACCTTGAGAATTTATTGAAGGATGATTTCTAGTTTCTTTTTTGATCATGGCTTTCAGGTAGTCCAATAATTTTAAAATTATCTCTCCTGGATCTATTTTCCAGGTCAGTGGTTTTTCCAATGAGATATTTCACATTGCTTTCTATTTTTTTCATTTGTTTGGATCTGTTTAATAGTATCATTACCTTCCATTTGCTCCAGTCTAATTATGAAGGAATTATTTTCTTCAGTGAGCTTTTGAAATTGTTTTTCCATATGGCAAATTTGGTTTCTTAAGGCATTCTTCTCCTCGTTGGCTTTTTGAGCCTCTTTTGCCATTTGAGTTCATCTATTTTTAAGGTGTTATTTTCTTCAATCAGGTTGTTGACTCTCTTTTCATGATTTTCTTGCATCATTCTCATTTCTTTTCCCAATTTTTCCTCCACTTCTCTTACTTTATTTTCAAAATCATTCTTGAGCTCCTCCAGGGCCTGTAACCAATTTATATTTTTTCTGGGGAGCTTTTGGTGTAGGAGTTCTGACTTCATTGTTTTCTTCCTGTTCCATGCTTTAATCCTTTTTGTCCCCAAAAAAGGAATCTAAGGTTCAATTGCTGTGCTTGCTTTGCTTCCTTTGCTGGCTCATGTTACTACTTTATATTTTTTACTTTTTAGCTTTTTGCCACAGTAGAACTCTACTTCCAGAGAGGAGAACTTTGTCCCAAATTGTTGAGGTTTTTGCAGCTGCCGGAGCTATTAGTTGGGTGCCCTCTCTGCAGCTCCCACAAGCTCTGGCAGCTGGTCACACATCCTAAGATCTCCACCCAAGACTGTTCTAGATCCAAGCAGGTTAAAGCAAGAGCAATTACCTTCTGAATGTTCTCTTGTTTCCCCTATGATCTGCAGGCCAGGAACTCTGAAGCAGCCACATGGAGGCAGCTGCAGAGTTGCTGCACCTCTGACACTTCTCTCCCCAGGGGGCAGGAGCTAGACCACTCAGTATCACATGTTAAGAAGAAAAAAAAATATTGACAAGCTTGATGATGTCCATCCAAAGAAAGATTACCAAAGAAAACTATGCCATTTGAGGACTGATTGATACAAGTGGGAATTCTTAGCCTTGGGAAGGCATTTTCATTGAGTCCTTTTAATCATGTCTTACTCTTAATGATCTCATTTAGGGTTTTCCTTACAAAGATACTGGAGTGGTTTGACATTTCCTTCTCCAGATCATTTTACAGATGAGGAAACTGAGGCAACAGGGTTAAGTGATTTGCCCAAAGTCACACAGCTACTAAGTATCTGAGGTTGAATTAAACTGAGGTTCTCTTGACTCCAGGTCCAGCTCTCTACCTACTGCACCACCTACCTGCTTCCTGGAAAAGACTTGAGAGGGATAAAATAGTTGACCAGTATTGATGGACTACTTTGCCTTGACTCCAAAGGGTAGAATAATTAAAAATTTCAGAGACAGATTTCAGCTAATGTAAAGAAAAGTTGCTATTAATTAAAACTATTCCAAAGCAGAATGGATTACCCAGGGATGTTATATAAGGAAATTCAGTTTATATATTGGTTGAACTACATGGCTTTCTAAGTTCCCTCCCAGCTTTTCCTTACCCATTTCAAGTCAGAAGACATTTATTAAGACTACTATGTACAGTGCAATAATCTAGATTCTGGGGATCCAAAGACTAGAAAATGAAGTAGTCCCTTCCCTCAAGGAACTTACTTGGGAAGATCAAGGGAGAAAAACGTACGAAGTGCTTATAAACCATAAAGCACTCAATATAAGCCATTATTAACCCCTAGTTTGTAACATTAAAGTTCACCCTGTTTCAGTGATTTCTGAGCCAGTCCCCCTTCTCCAAAACTACACTGGGCATTCCTGCCACAGAGCAGCCATAGATAAGCCTTCTAGGATTCATGCCCAATTTACTTTTCATTCCTTCTGTCCCAAGCTGGTTAAAGCAAACTTTGGAATACTTGTGCTCCTCTGCTTATTTCAATTAACAATGTGGAGATAAATGTAAAAGCAGTTTCCTGTATTCACTTACATTGCTGATGTAAAAAAATGGCTTGCCTGCTGCTGACAACTGTACATTTTTGAGCCCTGGTAAAGGCTGTTGATGTCATTACTTCTTCTTTGCTAAGGTTACAAAGTCTCCTGCTCACAAAAGGCATTAGCAGATTCTTTGATTAGAGCGATCTAACATCCGTAATGCTCTGTTAATAAGTAGTCTGTTCAAACCCATTTGGAAGGCATCATGATGTGTCTCCACCTCCCTTACATTCCGGTGAAGCAAAATCTATGGGAGTGCAGGTGTGCTCCCTGAGATACTCATTTTTGAGAAGAACAAGCTCTTTACCAGAAACGAAATTTCCCATAGGAAATATGAATCTGAATGGCGAATCATTTACAAACGTAGATCAAAAGAATACATTACTGCATGGCTTTAGAATATTCCATGTTCTCCATAATGCCTATTATTGTATATCCTTTGCTCTTAGATGCCTGCTGAGGTGGAAAATTCAAAAAGAAATAATAGATACCAAAAGGTTAAACAATTTACCATTGGCAGATGAGTCCTTAGGCTTAATCAGATCAATTCTTGAAACAGCATGCTATCAGAATCCTGGGGGGTTGGGGGGGAGTCCTCTATGGTTTTAATTGGAAGTGGGAGGGTTCATTTTCTCTCTAACTAAGGGAGTAATGGAGATCGGGCATCATCTTTTCTTCAGTTTTGATGAGCAAGAGGAGGGGGATAGGGATTGAGCTTCTTAGGTTATATTAATAGATTAAAAGATTTGTCATTGCTTTAGTAGTGTCAGAGCTTTTAAAATGAATTATCTATTTGTTAAGTCTGGTTATTTGTTTTGATATTACCTTTGCTTCTGAATAAACACCTTCTTCTTCACTGCACAAAGACAACCAACAGATTAACTAAGTCTCACAGAATATGCAATGTTTTGCATCCATATAATACCAACCTCCACCCCTACCTTTGTAAAAAAGGGAAAGAGTTGTATTTTCTCATCTCTTCTTCTAGGTCATTAAAATTATACAACATACAATTATGATTTTTCCCCTTCTTGCCATGTAATCATTTTGTACAGTTGATATGTCTGTAGCTATGGTAGTCCTTTTGTTAATGGGTATATTGGTTAACTGGTTCAGCTTACTTCACTCTGCATCAGTTCATCTTTCCTCACTTGAAATTTGTTTTTTTTCTACCATGATTATAGAGTGAACTAAGAATAGTGGATTTAGTTTTTGACACTCTTTTTCTATTTTCATTGTAATTGAATATGACTTCTGTACATCCAGTGACAGGTTTAAAGAGAGTTGCTATAATCATACCAAATTAGAGAATTTAAGAAAATATCTTTATCTTTCTTTTAAAGAAAAGATTAGGAAGCATATAAGTAGAAAATGTTCAAGTAAGCAGAAAAAAATGTTAGAGATTATCTGAAGTTTTTCTTTTTGATATAGAGAAATAGCTCAATTATATATGGTATTTACAAATATACCTAAGGTAAATATCATAACCCTATCTGGTCAGAAATTTTAATTTAAAAAAATCACTTCATTTTTGTTTTGTTGTTGCATTTGTTTCTAAATATATTCTCCCATCTCTCTCCCACTGGGAACATTTCTTATAACAAAAATGATCTTTTTAAAGAAACATAAAAAGTTGTTCATCAAAACTAGCTATCAACACATCAACTGTGTCTGACAGTATATACAATATTCCCCCACCTCTGAAATAAAAGTGAATTTTGTCAACTCATCTCCAGGGCAGACTACTGTCCTGTTTCATTTTTTGTTCTTTCTGCTTAATTTTTTTACCTTTTTATGTATTTTCCCTGGTTCTGCTTATTCTACCATACATCAGTTCATCAAAATCTTCTAATGCTTCCCTAAACTTTCATATTTGTCATTTCTTTTGATGTAGTAATATCTATCACATTAATGCCCCATGATTTATTTAACAGTTCCTCAATTGAGAAGCATCTGCTTTATTTTAAGTTCTTTTGTACCATGAAAAGTGATTCTCTGAATAGATTGATGTATATGAAAACTTTCATTCTTCCTTTGATCTTCTTAGAGTATATGCCTAGCCTTGGTATCTTCATATCAAAGAGTAACAATATTGTCACTTCTTTTTATCATTATGGTTGCAAATTGCTTTCCATAAAGGTTAGACCAATTACAGTGCCACCAGCAATGTATTAGTGCTTTAGTCTATCTGTACTATATCCAACTTCAACTATTTCTGTCACACGTCATCTTCTCCAATTTTCTAGATGTGAGGGCAATTTTCAGTTATTTTGACTTGCATATTAGTGATATAGCATAAAAACCATAAATGTTAAAATTATTTTAAAAAATTTCTCCTAGAATCTAGAACTCTTAGAAACCATCTCATTCAACTATAATGCTCAGAGAGAGAAGGTGATTTGCCCATTGTCGGACAATTAACCATCATTTTCTTGCTATATCATCTCATAGAAAATTTTATCAGAAGGTCTATTTCCTCTTCTGGAATTTGGTGACTATAATAATATTACCCTCTAACTCAGGGATACTGACAGTTCAAATATTTAAAATAGCCTAATTCTTCCAGAAAAAGGCTATGAATAGAGAATAGTGAACAGAGAGCTAGATTTGGAGTTTGAAGTGCCTGGCTTCAAATCCTTCAATGCTTACTAGTTGTATGTCATGGAAAAGTATGCATGGTCATGGAAAAGTCACTTCTCTGAAATTCATTCACTCACTCCATCTGTAAAATTGAAATCATATTACCTATAGTCCCTACCTCATAGACTTATTATGAGTCTTAGAGGAGATAACATATGTTAAGTGCTTTGCAAACCTTAAAATGTTATATAAATATCAATTAATATTAAAATTGTGGAAGAGTAAAATCACATTTTAGATCTATTTGTTTTCCAAGTCTTCAAGGCATAGCAATGTGATCTTTGAAGTCAGGGTTAGAGTAGGGTGTGGTGAAGAGTAAGCCAAACAAATCAAAAACACCCATGCTCTTTCTGCATACTTCCAAGATGCTCTATTTATGGAAGGCAAAGAGAGAATTAGTGTTTGCTAGTTGGTTAATGCAAAGTCTCTCTAAAAGAGATTGTCTATGACAGAAGCTTTACTCCGGTACTAGTAGGAACAGTATTCATTTTAAACAGGAAAAGCCATTGTTTTAGGTACAATAGAAAAGTCCAGAAGCTTTCTCCCTGTGGTAATTCTGTCCCTTTGGTTGCACTTCTATATGGCGCCACCTTGAAGTGACAATGATCACAAGTTAAAGAGAAAGAGTTTGTTTTCTTGTCATTATTGCATAGGTGAGACTCCCTAGGATTCAATGAGTCACAACTTCAATCTTTAGGTAAGAGATCATCCTAAGGGGCTGATCAAAAGAGGATGTCCTCTGCTTCTGCAAATAGAGGAGGCCCCTTCCATGAAAAGAGCCAGTTTTGGTGATGTGGAACAGAAGATTAGTAGGGACTCAGATAATTGTGTTTTCCAGTTGGAAACTCAACTGTGGAATGATGGAGGAGTTTTGTGACCTGTCTTTGGTTGCTCATGTTAAGGCTGATCAGATGGCTTCTCACCAATTAATTAACAGATCACTTTGCAAATTGGAGTGATGAACATATTGACTACTTGGCAGTCCTCTCTCAGGTTTGAGGATGAGATTAATTAAATCTAGTCACCATGTAGCAATTTGTATTTCAAGAAAGAGAAATGAACTGGAGCTTTTCATACGAGATCTGCCTAGAGATCCCACTCCTCAGCGGCTTGACTTTCACTCCCATTCACCCAAGGGACTTGCTTATGTCAGAGGGAACTAAGCCAGAGATATTTCTAGGACCAAATTCCAGGAAACTGGTTTGATTTTGGGGCAGGAGTTGGAAAGGAAACTAGTGGACTGTAGTTCCCATCACAGCACCCACAGCAATGGCTTTGCCTGTTAAAAAATGCATCCTGTCCAGTCTGTCCCACCTCTTAGCATCACTAGTCTCTGAGCAAAGACACATGCACCCCCTTTCCTTCCTGGCTATGCCTCCTGGACTTCCTCTCAGTGCCCCCTCTGATCGCCCACAGTAGCTTTTTCCTGGTGTAGATTATTTTCATTAGCTCATCCTCAGAGGCTATGGGTAGCAAAGGAGACCCTCCTCCAATTCCCTTTTGAAGTTGTTCCCACTGCACTTGGCAGAGACCATGTGCCAAGAAGACAGTGGGACTCAGGAAACAGCTTGGAGTCTTAGACCTTGTCATCAGTCACCTTCTGTTCTTTTCTCTGATAAGTGATTAACCTTTGAAAATAGAGTCACCCTTCACAATTAAATGTGCTTAATAGAAACCACAATTTTTCACTGACAGCTCTGGTTTTAGAGGTCTCTTTTCCCCTGGAAAAGATGTAGTATTGGCCAAGGTTACTAGTAATATATGCTACCCTTTGCAAATAAAGTTGTACGTAATGTGATATGGTGTGAAGATCATTGAATTTAGAATCAGAGGGCCTGGACTTGAATGGTGGCTCTCCTCCTTACTACCTGTGTGTCATTGGGCAAATCACTTAATACCTCTGGGCCTCATTTTCTTTGTCTGTAAAATGAAGAGCTTGAAAATCTCTAAAAACATTTCTAACTTTAAATATTATGATGCCACATATTCCCAAGATCTGATCATGTGTTTGGGGGATATTTTTTCCTCAGATGGAGACCATTTGCACAATCCAATCTCTCAGTTGTTATCTGTCCCTCATGACTGTCAGTGAGGTTCTAGTAAACTTTTCACAACTAGCTCTCCAAAAATAGTAACCCCCATGCTTTTCAGTTTAATCTTCATTATTAATGTTTTCTTAGGTCTAGAAAATCAGCAAAATAATAAATCAAGCTCTGATTTGTAGCATTTGCTGATTTCTCAAGATGTAAGTGGTCACAGTAAAAAATTCAGTAATCCATTCTTACTACTCAGAGCTGGCTCTAGCACATGCATTTGTGAGAAAACCAGCTGGGTACATTCTGTGCTCATGGGTCAAAGCATAGTTAAGTAGCCTATAAAAGGATCAAAACTCTTTCCTGACCTTGGCCTCATTAGCATGGTGCTCTCATGAACTATACTTAATGGGCCACTACACAGCTATTTCTGCCCTCTCTTTAACTAACCCCTCTGATCTCTTCTGGAATGGCGTACTCTACTGATCCTTAGCAAATGCTTCACTCACAGTCAAACAAGCTATTCTGTCTGTCCAGCAAATATAGGCTATGCAAAAGTTACTTGGCCAAACCTACAGCAATCAAATTTCGCCCAGTGCTTCACACATGGGGGTGGGATGGAGGGGCAGGGGGAACAGGGAGGTTATGCCAAATCCAGGAGTGGAGCTCCTTAAAAGCATCAGCCTGTTAATGAGCCTGGGGATTAAAGCAGAAAGGTAGGGAGTGGAAATCACCACAGAAAGGGAGTCAATGCAGAGTTAGAAAGTTCAAGCCAGTTTAGGGTTCATAGGCAGGTGTCTTGGTCTAGGGGACTCAAGGCAGAATGGCACATAAGTACAAGATAAAATGATATAGGATTTGAGCAACTAGCCTAATATAAGAGGTCAGAGTCAACCCTAAATGACAATTTAATGTGATAAGGATGAACCTTAGTGCCATGTCCTTATAAGGAATATTTGCCAGATTTTTTGCCAGTATTTGCCAGACCCAGACCCTGCTGCTAATTAAAGTCAGGTGCCAGAGGCTGCCTTGCTTCACCAGCTGTGTGGTTAGTAGTAAGGTATTTTCTCCTAGGAGATATGTTAGGAAGCCTTCAAAGGGTAGACTTTTTTTCCTCCTCTGTGCCCTAAAGGGAAATACTTAATGTTCTCCTTTAAACCAGGGTGTGGGGGGGGAGGTTTCAGAGAAAAATTAGGGAAAGAGGAAGACAGAGATACAGAGAAAGGAAGGAAAGAAGGAAGACCAAAGAGATCAAAGTTACATAAGGAGAAAGTAGTGGGGATAAGATTTAAACCTAGGCCCTCTGATTCTAAAACAATTGCGCTTACCACTTCTCTGTGCTGTTTATCTACCTATTTTTCCCCTTTGTCTGGATTTATGATTTAATTGGTGTGTGGAGACTCCCTTCACTGCTTCAGAATAGTAACTAGTCCCTAACTTATACTCTTAGAGAGTTGCTTTAGGTACTGAGAGTCTTAGTGACTTGTCTGTGGTGAAACTGCAAATATATGTCAAGAATATATGTCAGGAAGAAGGAAGGAAGGAAGGAAGGAAGGAAGGAAGGAAGGAAGGAAGGAAGGAAGGAAGGAAGGAAGGAAGGAAGGAAGGAAGGAAGGAAGGAAGGAAGGAAGGAAGGAAGGAAGGAAGGGAAGGAAGGGAAAGAGTAGCACAATACTATGAAAGCTATAATTTCTCAATGGTGGTAATGATGATTCCATCCTAACCTGGGGACCACAAGAACTCGTACTATAGAGGGAAAAAGAACATCTTACATTTCTTCCCACATTATGTTCAAGAATCTTGTTTACCTATGGCTCTGGGAAAAAAAAAGACATATCCAAGCTGATTTCCTATTCCTGTTCCCCACCTCCAACACATTCATACAATCAACTGGATTAATTAGTAAGGACCATGTTTCTATTCTGTATCGCTTAAAAATAATTCATACAATATGAAAATTGAGGAGTAGTATACTATTCCAAGGAAGGTATAGGAGGTAGGGAATAAGAAATTAAAATTCCCCACCCTCATTCCCATTCTGCCTCACCAAATGTCATTTCCAAAGGCATGCTTCCAATGTTTAATACATGCTGATTCTCCTACTATCAAGACAAAAAAAATTTATTCCATAAATACAAATATTCACCCTGTACCTCTGTTACCCATGGACTAATAACTAGCTATTTAGTAATTAAGTGGGAATTAACATCCTTAAATATTTCCAATGATCCTTTCTTAGGTACCACAAGGACCTTGAGAATGATCTTTACATATTTTCTGAGATCAGATGTTTTGCCTTGGGGTCTGTTTTCCTAAAGTGGTACAGCTAGTTGTACTTTTATCTATTTACCACTTTAAATGTAAGAACTAAATTATTTTTTTTGTTCTGTTGTTCAAATTCATTGTTTAGAAGATTCTAGGCACTCTTGTAAGTGAAGCAGGAAAAGGCAATCACATATGCAGACCATGCTGGCATGGAGGAAAACTGTCTGATCAACAGGGGAAAATATAAATAAGACTGGGGATCTGGCTGAACCATGGAGAGGCTGTAATTCTTGCAGTGAACATTTAGTTTGGGAGATATTCCCGAATGTCTCACCTTCCTCTCTCTTGGAATTATGTCTGGGTAGCTCAGTGACTATTTCCAGAAATGTGATGCACTCCATTTTTTGTGAACAGATTGAACATATGCTTGTTTATCATTGAAATTCAACTGTGCTGGTGGCTATGCTGAGAAATATCACAGAATAGCTGCTACATGGAGGGCTTTGACCAACGCCCACAAATGAGATGAGGATGGCAAACTAACAGTAGCTCTTGTGCCCAAGGAGCTGATCCTAATATTTATTCAGAGATGAAAAGTAACCTGGTTGTTTGATAGGTAAAAAATCTGAACACCAGAGCAATCAAAGCCATGTAAAGAGAAATTAGTGGAGATGGGATTTGAACCGAGGCCCTCTGACTTTAAAACCATATCCTTTCCATTTCACCATTCTGTTTGTCTACCTATTTTCCTTCTTTGTCTGGATTTGTGATTTAATCAGTGTGTGGGGACTCCCTTCACTGTTTTGGAACAGTAGCTAGTCCCTAAGTTATACTTTTAGAGAGTTGCATTGGATACTGAGAGTCTTAATGACTTGTCTGTGGTCATAATGCAGGTATATGACGGGAACAGAATCTGAACCCCGGTCTTAAACAGTACTTTATCCAATAGGCCAGAAAAACCAACAGTAACAAATTCTAGCATTACAACTAATTACTGAAAAATGAATTGTCTCTCATTATAACCAATCCACTTCAGCATTTAGTAAAGTCATGTTTAGTTCATATAGATGCAGGTTGAGACTAATTGACACAATTTTTGATGTAATTTTCATAAAAATACTGAATTGTTTAAGGAATTCATTCATACTTCAGTATATATCTTGACTTTCTAGACTCTGTCTTCTCCTCACTTATGACCAGACGAGTACCCTTCAAATCCCCCTTCCTTTTCAAACACTGCTACATGTGTTGTATTTCCCCATGCAAATGTAATCTTCTTGAAGGTACAGACAGCCTTGATTGATATTATTTATATTCCCAGGCCTTAACATAGCATCAGGCCTGTAATGAGCACTTAGTAAATTCTCTTTATCTATTTTTCTATGTATCTCTCTGTTGCTGATCTATCTACATGGTAAATGCATTTATTTATTCACATTTCCAAAATATGTCCTTGGGTCTTGGATTTTTTTTTCCTCTGCTTTCTTTTTTTTGTCATGTTACTTTTAAAAAATGAATGTTTTGACAAGTTACACTACGTATTTCAATTAAGGTCATGTTAGTGCTTATAAAATTTCTCCAAGCTAAGTAGCTCCTAAATCCAATTATTTGTGTTGCAAGGAAAAGGCACAGATCTCGAATTTGATGTTCTGTTCATTCAAGGAAAATGTTTACTCTCTTCAGAACATTTAAATTACAGTGCATGAGTAAGTATATTCTCCACAAATACACCAGCGATGAGTTTATTATACATGAGACAGAGAACAAGTTGGTATTTAGAAGTTTTAATATGGCATTTCAGAGTTGGAAGGGACCTTAGCAATCATTTTATCCATAGATAGGCACATAGAATATTGAGCAACACCTACAGATGGGGGGGCACTCTGGCAACAACAAAACACCACCTGACACCTGGTAGGCACTCTGAGGGACCAACCCATGTTTCAGAACCATCAGGAACAAACTTGAGCATAACCTCCTGACATCAGTCATAACACCTGTTTGACTTTTGCTAAAAATATTCACTTGTGCCTCCCAACATTAATGCCTAAATCTAAAAATACCTAAGAACATCTAAACATAGAAAATATTTCCCCCTAAAACCAAAGCTGAAAAACAGACTTTCTAATAAATATTTAACTTGAGTTTGTCCAGCTACTGCTTTGCATTAAATAATTTACAATCTTGCATATTCCATTCACAACAAGTCTTAGATGCTTGGTATAAGACTGTCTAATTCTGTTCTCCCAAACCGTATGATGTTGACTGAAAGATGAAAAAAAAAAGTCATATGTTTGTAATCTTGGGCTCAAAAATTTCAACAAATGGTCTCATGCTTTCTGAAGTGATTTAGATGACTTTTTTCCCATTTCAATATGCTACATGCAAGATTTATTATGTTGCCAATGAAAGAACATAATTAATAGGAAAACTTGCATCAGAAACTATAGGTCTTTCCCACATTGCATTTTTAAAAGAATGTTCACTGAGATTCTTTAGATTCAAGAGAAGAAACCATTCTGCTTTCCAGTCAGTCAGCTAGTATTTATTATGCATATGGTACATGCCAGGCTCTGTGCTAAGCCCTGGGAATACAAAAATAGTCAAAAGATAGCCATTGCTCTTAAGGACTTCACAGTCTAATGGGGAGACAAGAGGCAAATATGTAAAAAACAATCTATCTCCAGGATAAATAGGAAATAATTAAAAGAGGGAAGGTGTTAGAATTAAGACAGGTTGGGAAAGTTCATGTAGAAGATAGAATTTTAATTAGAACATAAAGGAAGCTAAGGAAACCAGTAGAGTGAGGTTAGGAGGGATTCCAGTCATAGAGAAAAACTGGAGAAAATTCCCTGAGCCAAGAGATGGAGTTTCTTGTTTGTGGAATGGCAAGGAGGCCAGTGTCACTGGATCAAAGAATATGTAGTAGAGAGTAAAGTATAAGAAAACAAGAAATGGAGGAGGGGGCTAGGCTAGGAAGAGCTTTGAACATCAAACAGAGGATTTTGTATTTCATTCTAGAGGTGACTGGAAGCAACTGGAGTTTATTGAGAATGAATGGGGCAGATGGGGTTGGGGAGTGGGGTGCTTTAGGAAAGTCACATTGGTGACTGAATGAAGGATGGACTAGAGGAGGGAGAGACTTGAGACAGGCAGACTTATCAGCAGCCTATTGCAATAATCCAAAAGTGAGATGATGAGGTCCTGCACCAGAGTAGAAGCAGTGTTAGAGAAGAAAAGAGGCCATATTTGAAAGATGTTGTAAAGGTATATTGAAATCAACAGGCCACGGCAACAAATTGGACATAGGGGATTGGAGATAGTGAGGAGTCAAAGATGGCACCCAGGTTGCAAGCCTGGAAAACTAAGAGGGTAATGTTTCCCTCAATAGTAATGGGAAAATTGTTTATATACTAAAAGTAGCTAGAAATAAATAATCAGATAACCAATAATATCCCCTACAAAATGAAATATATCACAATAGTTTTATTATTAGAGTCACTTTTCAGAATAGGAGAGTTGGGACAATTAGTACTACAGTAATTTTCTTTCTTTCCAATCTATCCTCCAGAGTGCTGCCAAATTGATATTCCTAAAGCAAGCAATCTATTAATATTTGTTGTTGTTGTTGTTCATTTGTTCAGTCATGTCTGACTCTGTGACCCCATGAACAATAGCATGTCAGACCCTTCTATTCTCCATTATATTCTGAAGTCTGTCCAAGTGTAACAGCAATGTTATACCCATAACAGCTGCTATGAATATACATACATATTTTCAGGGTTGGTTTGCAAAATATGATAAACTCTCTTTATCCAAGAACAAACCAAAATATTTTGAAATATCACTATTGGGGTACCAAAAGGCAATATTTAGCAAGGTACTCATCACCAATCCAGGGAGTACCAACATTTCAAGCATTCTTTCTGTGAAGCCTCCCTATGAGCAAGTTCCCCTAGGCAAGTTCATCCCTCAGCTGACTTCTCTCTCTTCCCACACCTCTCCTTTCAAGCAATATAATATATAGACAGTTTCCAAACAAGAACTTTTGATACTTGATTGACTTAGCACCAGGAAGCTTGGAAATCTACTTAATTAGAAAGGTGGGGAAAGAGCCAAATTGTCTGTGTGTCCGGGCTCCATGTAAGACCTATTAATAGACTCAGAAGATTTTATATCCCATTAACCTTACACCAAGCTCATGTTAGTTGCCTCCATGACATTATCTATCCATCTCATCTTCTGCCATCCCCTTCTTCTTTTGCCATCAATCTTGCTCAACATCAAGGTATTTTCCAAAGAGTTCTGTCTTCTCACTATGTGACCTAAGTATTTCAGCTTCAGCTTCAGTGTTTTTTTTTTCCTTCCAATAAGTGGTCTAAATTAATTTTAAGTATTGACTGATTTGATTTCCTTTCTGTCCAAAGGACTCTCAAAAGTTTTCTCCAGCACCACAAACTGAAAGTGCTGATTCTGTAGCACCCTGCTTTCCTTATAGTCCAGCTCTCACAGCCTTAATTACTACTGGAAAAACCATAGCTTTGCCTAAATGGACATTTGTTGACAAGGTGATGTCTCTGATTTTTAGTGTGCCTGTCCAGATTTGCCATTGCTTTCCTTCCAGGGAGCAAGCATCTTTTAATTGCATGACTGCAATCACCATCTGCAGTAATCTGTGAGTACAAGAATATAAAATCTACCACTGCTTCCCTTTCTTCTCCCTCTATTTACTAGGAAGTGATAGGACCAGTTGTCATAGTCTTAGGTTTTTTAAATTTATTAAATAAATATTAAATAGTAAAATTAATGCATTTAAATAAAATATATTATTTTAAAATTAAGTACCCACTGTATCCCTACGCATTGTGCTAATCACTGGGGATACAAAAAGAGACAAATGACAGGTCCTATCCTCAAAGGGTTTAACTCTAACAGGAAAGACACCAAGCAAAGAAATATGTACAAACATGCTATTTATAGGATAAATAGAAAATAAGAGCAGAGAGGCACTAAAAATTAAGAGGGATTGGGAAATGTGAACTACATCAAACTCCTGATCGAGAAGTGTCAGTGGCTTCCTGTTGCCTTTCAGACAGGAGTTCTTAACATGAGGTCCTGGTGGGGAGGAGGGATACACATACACACATTAATTTTGTGTGTTCTATTTTATTCATTTAAAAAATTCTTCTGTTTTGGGCATTTAAAGCTCTTCATCATATGCTGCTTAAATAAAAATTCCCTTCATGAATTCTATATTCCAGCTTACCTGGAACTATGCTTATTGTTTCCTATACATGACAGCCTATCGGTAGCCTCTGTGCTTTTGTCCCAACTCTCACTCATGCCTGGAATGTACTTTCTCTTCCCTCCTGAAACACAGCAGATGCTTAGTTAATCCTTATTTGTATAAAAAAAATCTAGCGCTGGAAAACTAACAATCATTACGGCAAAGTTTTTTTTTCTACAAAAAGCCACCATCCTTCCCTGCCTTCTACTTGCACCACCCCCAAAATCTGATCTAATAGATATACTCAAAATGTTGACCACATTTTTAAAAAATCAGTCAAATTTGTCATTTAGAGTTATTCAAGCACAAAAATTCAACCACATAAGACTTCATTTTTCACCTTTTCATTACTTATATTAGTGCAGGATAAACAAAGTTAAGATCAAGCTAAAAACAATCAAGTTGAAACTAACCTAGAGACCAAACCACATGATAGTCTGGGGGTTAATAGAGAATGTCCCAACGAAGGCTGTTGACAGAGCAGTAAAGATAGCTATCCATCTGAGAAAAAAAAAAGGAGGAAACCAGATGTGTAGCCTGCCACACCAAATTGGGTATAAAAGCATGTGCACACCAAAAGAATATTGAGTGCTCCAAATAAAGAACCTTGTGAAGAATGAGCCCTTATTTTCTAATTTGGGGATTAAGTCCCTGCCTTTTGACCCTGGACCTCACTTCTTGATGTACCTCTTAGAGTGAGCTGATTCTCATCTTGAGTCTAATTTTGTTCCAGATGCCATACTTCAGCATTAAAATTTGTCTCTCAGATAAGGCACTCAAATAGGTCAGGGCCAAACAATTCAATTAAACAAACATTTATTCATCCTAGAACCTGGGGATACAAAGGCAAGAAGCAACCTCCAAGAACACAGTGTTTCAGCAGAAAGTGGCTGCACTTCACAAAGAAAATACCTGATTTCTGGCCCCTCTGGACACCAACTTGGAGAGTATCTATCAGTTCTGTGTATAACCCCAAAGAATGTTCTAGTCAAGCTACTTAATCGTCCTGTGTGTATTGCCTAGCTGAAATGACTTTTTTTCTTTAACTTCTACCGTTAGGGGTTCCACTTCACATGAGACAAAATAAATCTCTGGTCTCCTAGCTAACAAGACAGTTCCTTCCTTACATGATAAAGAATTTCTTATGAATGGATTTTTAGGATTTCCTATAGGATTTTTAAAAGGTTTTCATTAACCTTCTTGGTACCAAATCTGTCAACCAATGGCTCCACCAGCTCTGGCAGGGAAGGGGCTCTATTGTGTCATATGTTGGTACCTTTTATTTACTGGACTTCAGGGGGAACCAACCAATATTGATAAAAAAGTTGATGGAGTCATTGGCAGATAGCATAGTCAAAAGAGAGTTGGGAAAGGAGTCACAAAATTTCTGGTAGCCCTAATAAAGTTAACCCATAATTATATGCATTATGGGCTAATATGAAAGTTCCTCTGGAGAACTTTAGGCTATTGCAATGACTACCAGTCCCCTTAGCAATTCTTAGAAAGCCATGACAATAGACTTCATCCCATTTCAATAGCCTTTCCAAGGATATGACTCAGATATGAGGCTGTCCCTGAAGAGGAGAGATCTGAAGAAAAAACATTCATTTGAACTCTCCTAACAATCAGTGATGCACAGATGCTATTAGGGAAGGGATCGTTAAGTAAAGACCAAAAGAAGAGAAAAGGAATGGAGACTGGTGATTCCTTGATGAGGGGTACTAAGATAGTTATTTTTCTACCTCAAAACACTGTCTTCCCAAGGTGTGTATCCAAGGCATGAAAGAGAAACTGCCAACATGTGTCTAATCAGATGATTATTGTCTACTTTGGGTGATTGATATAGGAAAAGATATATGAGTGCCAGAAGGAAACTTGAAAGAATATGAAAAACGTTAAGGGCATGGGTAGTATTTCCATGAAAGCTGCCAGTTGAGGTTGTCATTGTTGTTATTCATCCTTAATTTTCATTTTTCAAATGCTTTATTAACTTCTGATTTACATCATTCATTTCTGCCAGATTTTGAGTTACAAATTTGTATTCCCTTCAACTACTGAGAAAAGTTTCATCAGTTAAAATTATCGTTTTTCCATGTAGGAATGTTAATAGTTCAGCTTAAATAAGTTCCTTATGATACCTTTTCTGTGTTTGCCTTCTTATGCTTCTCTTGCTTCTTGTATCTGAATGTCAAATTTTCTATTTAACTCTGGTTTTTTCAGCAAGAATGCTTGAAAGTCCTCTATTCCACTGAATGACCATATTTTTCCCTGTAACATTATACTCAGTTTTGCTGGGTACATGACTCTTGGTTTTAATCCCAGCTCCTTTGCCCTATGGAATATCATATTCCAAGCCCTTCGATCCCTCAGTGTAGAAGCTTCCAGATCCTGGGTTATCCTGATTGTGTTTCCACAATATTCAAATTGTTTCTTCCTGGCTGCTTGTAATATTCTCTCCTTAATCTGGGAATTCCAGAACCTGGTTATAATATTCCTATGAGTTTTCTTTTGGGGATCTTTTTCAGAAGTTGATTGGTGGATTCTTTCAACCTCCATTTTGCCCTCTGGTTCCATAACATCAGGGAAGTTTTCTTTGAGAACTTCCTGGAAGATGATTTCTAGGTTCTTACTTTGATCATGGCTTTCAGGTAGTACAATAATTTTTAAATTATCTCTCCTGGATCTATTTTCCAGGTCAGTGGTTTTTCCCATGAGATATTTCACATATTCTTCTATTCTTTCATTTGTTTGGATCTGTTTAACAGCATCTTGATTTCTCATAAAGTCATTAGCTTCCATTTGCTCCAATCTAATTCTGAAGCAATGATTCTCCTCATTGAGTTTTTGAGATTCTTTTTCCATCAGGCAAATTCGACTTTTTAAGTCACTCTTCTCCTCATTGACTTTGAGCCTCTTTTGCCATTTGAGTTAGTCTACTTTTTAAGGTGTGATTTTCCTCAGTCAGGCTGTTGACTCTCATTTCATAATTTCCTTGCATTGTTCTCATTTCTCTTCCCAATTTTTCCTCCGTTTCTCTTATCTGCTTCTTAAGGTCCTCCATGGCCTGTAATCAGCTTGTATTTTTCTTTGAAGCTTTTGGTGCAGGAGTTTTGACTTCACTGTCTTCCTCATGTTGCATGCTTTCCTCCTTTTTGTCCCCAAAATAGGAGTTTAATGTTGGAATCTTGTGTCTGCTTTGTTTCCTTTGCCTGGTCATGTTGCCTCTCAGTCACTTGATCCCTGGGCTTTTTGCCACAGTAGGACTCTGCCACCAGACAGGGGAGCTTTCATCCCAAACGCTGGGGTTTTCTCAGCCACTGGAGGTATTTGATGGGTTTCTGCTCTGAGGTCTCCCCACGCTCTGGCAAGCTGGACACACACCCCAGGACCTCCACCCTAGACTGCAATCCAGATCCAAGAAGGTTGAAGCAAGAGCGATTACCCCTCAGACTGGTGCTTGCTCCCCCTACACTCTGCAGGCCAGGAGCTGAAGCTGCCACGTGGGGCTCGTTGGCTGTGCCAGTGACTTAGCAGCTTCTCGCCCCAGGGGCAAAAGCCACACACTCCCACTTACTGGGTCCCAAAGTCCAGACTGCACTGACCTCTCACTTTGTCCTTTGCATCTATGTGTTGATAAATCTGGAAAAGGCCACAGCTGTTGCTAATCTGGGATCCCTCCAGCTGGCAGCTGGTCAGGCCCGCCCTGGGGCTAAAGCCTTGGTGTGGTGCTGGGCTCAGCTCCCAGAGTACTGTGCTGGCCCATTCCTGCCAACCTGCCTGGCTGTCCTCAGCAGGAAGTTAGCTTCTCTGTGTCATTTTGTGGGTTCTGAAGCTCCAAAGCCTATTTAGAGTCCCCTTTTTACATGGATTGGGGAATCCTTAATTCTCTAAGAGGATCAATGATGTGTTGACTTGCATGTGAATTGGATATGAGTGGGGTAGAGCTATGCAAAGTCATCAATCTCACTCTCTCCTCCAGAGTCAGCTAAGTCCAGTGGCAAGACACAGGTCAAGATCACTGGTAATGACTCAGGATGCAGTGGGTGACCTTGGCCTTTCTAAATTAAGGTCTTTCCCAGGTGTCCGTTTGTTGGAGCCTATGCCTATCCAGTTCTGGAGGGCTGGGCAATAGTTGAGAAAAAAAGATACTTCAACTTACCATAAGTGCTAGGGAGACAAAAAAGACAAAAAAAATAGTCCCTTCTCTCAAGAAGCTCACAGACTAACGAAGGAAATGACACCCAAGCAATTATGTACAAAAGATATATAGACTGATGGTTAAAAAGTTTGAGAGACATAACTTCTGGGTAATTAGTCTTTTTATTAATAATGCAAGTATTTTCATAAGAGAGGTCAATGGTACTCTTGATGCCAAAGACTATCATGGGTGTCAGACCCACAGTGTATATGCTCTTGGAAAAGGGATGTTCTTGAGAGTGGTAATCAACTCTGATTGACTAACAATTAATGAGAGAATGAATATTACTATCAGGAGCTGGATCTATTCTAATGAATGATGATTATGTCATTTACCTCCAAATTGCCCAGCCTTGGGCAATCCACTCAAAGAATTTATCCCCACCCAAACCTGTGTAGAGAAGGTTGGGTGAGACCTTACCACAACTGAGGAGAAAGTTAATTCAGCCTCCACACCAGGCTTTTGAAAAGAAGATTTTAGAGAAAGGGGGAACTCTGGCTCTCCCCAAATCATTAGTTATTAATAATCATTTCTCTCAAGACAGAATAAAGTAGAGATAATCACAGGCAAAAGATACTAGCATTAAGGGGAATCAGGAAAGGCTTTCTGTGAAAGGTAGGATTTTCACTGGAACTTAAAGGAAGCTAGAATACAGAGATAATGAGGGAGAGAATTCCAGGCATGGGGGACAGACAGCTAGTGAAACTACATAGTAGAGAGGTAGTGTCTTATGAGAGGACCAGCAACAGAGACATTGTCAGTGGATATGTGGAGAAGAGTAAAGTATAAGACCAGACAATTTAGAGACCAGGTTAAAAGCCAAAAAGATAATTTTATGTTTTGTCTATGAGGAAATGGGGCGCCACTGGAGTTTATTGAATAGAGAAATGATATGATCAGACCTGCACTTTAGGAAGAACAATTTGCCAGATTAGTGGGGAGAGATTTGAGTCAAGGAGGCCAACTAGAAAGCTATTTTGATAGTCTAGGTGTGAAAAGATAAGGATTACACCAGGATGGTAACACTGTCAGAAGAGAGGAGACACATAAAATATTTTATAAAGGTAGAATTAATAGGACTTGGCTGCTGAATGGAGATGAGGGGAAGAACATGGACTGCAAGAAAAGACTTGGGAACCCACCCACCATCTTCATATATCCCCATTAGTAGTGGGCTAAAAGAATTCCTTCAAACTGAGGCGTCCTCATGGAGAGAAATTATTATTATTATTCCATAATAGAGAAAAATAAATAGTGATCACCAGAGATATAAGAAAGGCATGGTTGCAGGAGTTATGCAGCTAAGGCAAATTCTGAGGAAGAGTGAGTGTGGGGGTATTTGTACACAATGAAAAATGGCAATGTTTCAAGTAGCAAATTGAAAGAATTAATTTCCAAGCTTGAATCCTTGTTGCTTAATTCAATATTAAGCCTATGCTATCTTATCCTGGGCCTCAAGTCTTGTTGGTTATGATGATTTATACTAATCTGGGTTTGGAATTTGCTTCTATTCCAGATACTATTTTCTGTCTCTAGTCCTTCAGATCTCTGACCAGGAAAAGCTTAGCCTTTTCTCATGATGATATTGGCTTTAAACCACACGTGCATATATTGGGGGCAACATTCACAGATTCCCTTAGGTTTGTACAGTTTCAACCAATACCATGAAACCCAAAGATGTTGGGCTTCATAAGGTATAACGTACATTTTGTAGTTTTCCAACATGAAGGAGAATCTTGAAGAGGGAGAAAATTCTGGAAACTTTATCAAATGAACTAACATCATAGGTCATAGCCTAATTTGCTTTGGAAAAGTATCTAAACCTGGTTAATAAACTAGTCAAAAAAATAGAAAGATAACCCTGGCTATTCTAATTAAATTGCTTCCAGTCTGTCTCAAGAAACAGAATACTATGAATTCTGACACATCATTACTTAATAGACATATTCTGAGATAGTGATCACAAAGGCAATAAGAGTAAATTCATAGTGGTAGTATTTGTCATCAAAGATAGATATTCCCATGTTTTTATGCTGATGAGGACATTTTAAATAGTGTTACCTTTTAAGTTCTAGAAATAATGGCTTCCTTTTCCTTAAAATTAATTATTAAGTTCCTCTGCAGTTCATTAAAAATTTATGTTTACTATTAAGTCTATCTCTCTGTCAGAGAGACACAACATGATTTTATCTGAAATTTGGCTTCAGAATTTTGAAGTTAGAAGTGATCATAAGGCAATGCTTTGAATATCCTAGCCAGATGGCAGAGTATACATAAACATGGTGGTATATATTAAGAAAAAACTCCTTTCAAAATAAATTAGAAATCTCACTCACAGGTTTTGTCTTTTTTAAATTTGGGGGATTTTGTTATGGGGGGAGAAAACTTCTAAGGGAAGAAGATTCCTTAAGGTATATTAGATTTTAGACTCTGATCAAAATAGTCCAAACTAACAAAATTTACTATTATTTATTTTTACTAAAGATTTATCTTGTATGAAGCTTCCTAATTTATTTTTCATCATCACCATCATCATCATTATCCAAAAGCATTTAAAGTATCAGTAAGCATCTCCAGATCACTGTCTCAAAGGAATGCTTCCTGATTTGCTGTCAATAATATCCCTATTTTGTCTTTTTAGCATCACTCCCAGTTTTGTGTAGGATGCCAACATGAAGAAGGGAAGAAAATTGTTGGAATCTTATGATATCTGGTTTCAAGAAGCCTACAAGCTTTTAAATTACTTTTAAGCCTAAGGTTCTTTTAGGCCACTATTAAATGGGATCTATGAAGCTGTTGAAAAGGTTCCCAAGCAAGAAAATAGGAATAATTATTTTGATGAAAAATACCTCATCACTATCTTTGATGAAAAAATTATTGGGGTCTTATCATACTGAGTTACAGAAAGCTCAAAGTAATCAAATACATTTAGAATTTTTGTGGTGCTTTTTATTGTTGGGTGGAAAGGATAGAGATGGATGAAAGGGAGAAGTTGGCAGGGTTGATTAGGGAGGAAGGGAAGTTCTTTCAAAGCAGAATTTAGATCAATGAATCTTCACAAGCTCATAGTTGTAGATACTATGTCAAAGAGTTCAGGTCATAACACATCTACATATCATGTATACTTGTCCATGTTCTCCCATAAATAATCCATGTCAATCAAGCAACAAAATTTATCAAGTGTGTAGAATGTGTTGGCAAAGAGCCTTTAATGATAAATCTTGACCCACTAAATCAAATCTTTTTTTTAATTGCAATTAGCTCTTTATAATCATATATTTAGAACTGGAAGAGATTTTGAAGTTATCAGGTCAACCTCCACATTTTACAGATAATAATAGTGAATCCCAGAGGGGTTGAGTGCTTTATCCACATTTACCCACCTAATTAGTACCTATGGTGGGATTTAAAAAGAGATCTTCCAAACTTCAAATGCAAGACTCTTATCTACTGTATTCACTTGGAAATCTCTTTAGTGTACCAGGATTGGATTTAATCAGCACAATGCCAGCCACAAATAGAACATTGTGGAAATTCTCATCATATAGAATGAATCTCTCTTTAACTTGGTCTCTATGCTGGGTTTCCTCTAAGATAATAGAAAATGCCTTTTGTGAGCATTCTTATCCCTGCTTTATGCCATACCTGATATTCATAATCAAAGGCCATCAAAATGTTAGAGGTACCAGAGAACCCTGGAAGGATATCTAGCAATGAGGCAGTGGGGACCCGAATGGTCTCTTATATTAGTAAATATTATGTCATGATTATTTATTGTTTTTGCCTTCTCATATAGTAAATGTTGCTATTGTAATTGATTTGTACAAATGAGAAATGACCTGTAACCACGTGGCTGCTCTACTTGGGGAACCACCCTGACCTATTTCTATGGGAATTTTTGAGATAAAGACAGACTCACTCCAGAAAGAGAGAGCCTAGAGAGAGTTAAAGGGTGAGGGAAGAAAGTGTCATTGTTTCTCCCTCTCGATGGGCTACATAAAGAATATATATTAAATAAATGAATGAATGGAAAGATGAATAAATGCAAAGAATAGTAATAAAATATAAGCCATTCTGGGAGGAAGAGCACTAGCAATGAGAGAGATCAGAAAAGGCTTTTTGAAGAAGGTGATTCTTCAGCTGCCTTAAGTGAAGGGAAGGATCTATGAGGTACAGATGAAGAGGAAGTGCAGTCCAGGCATGAGAGATGACTAAAACAAAAGCAAGGAGATGGAAGATGAGTAATCCTGTCTGAGGAGTAGAGAAGTCTGCTTCTCTGGGTCACAGAGTGATGTGTAATGAGGATAGACATAGTTTGGGGCCAGGTGGTGAATGGCTGTAGAAGCTAACCCAAGTTTTTATTTCATCCTGTAGGAAATAGAGAGTCACAAATGTTTCTTAAGTATGGGGTTGACATGCTTAAGGAAAACACTTTGGCAGCATCATGAAGGATAGATGGGAGTGAGGGGACAGGAGGCCCTGAACCCAAAGCAGAAAACAGAGCTGATTAAAAGTAGGAATTCAAAATAAAGTAAAGATTTCTCAATCAAATTTATAAAACCTGCAGGAAGCCAAACACAATAAGGCATGTTTGAGAAATCAATTATAAGACATCTCAGTTAGTTAAAAGCAAAAGTGTTCAGTGCACCTGAGGTGAGCATTAATTGACCATTAAGGCATGTCTAGTCATATTTTTAAAGGTTTTTATTTCGAGTTACTCATCTTTTCTAAAGGAATATGTAAGTTTTTAAATTCATTTTTTCTCCTCAGATCAAGCTAACAAAAGAAGAAGGAATTCTGACTGAATGTAGATTTGTAATGTGTAATTTGGAAATGTTTATCTGACAAAAGGAGCAAAGATGAATACATGCAATTAATTGGTGGGGCAAGCTTGGATATCTTTTTTTTTGCAATATATAGAAGTAAAGTGTCAGTCAAAAAAAAAAACAGAAAAAGCAATAAACATATGTTTAGCCGCAGTCAAATCATAATAACTTTCAGGCGTTTGAAATAACTGACTCACTTAGGACTACATAGTCACACCATGGTCTGTTTATGTATTTTCCTAATATTACCCATCTTCCCCATAGCTCATCTCCAGCATCCTAAATAGTAGCAAGAGGAGTCCTGAAATTATTTTCCCATTTTGACCAGTAATTACAGAATATACAGATAATATACAGTTCTAGAAAGAGGGTGCCAGTTCAGGAGCTCACTTTTCTTGAGGCTTATCACCTTTGTTAACAGAATAGGGAGGTAGGGCCTAGATAAAAGAGCATTGGAGTCTAGCACTTACTATCTCTGTTATTTTGGTAGTCACCTAACCTCAGTTACCTTATCTGTAAAGCAGAGTTATTAATAACCATATCACCTAACTTACAGGATTGTTGTGAAGAGATTGTTTTGTAAACTTAAAAGTGCTATAGACTCAGAATATATTTGAAAGTGGTTGTCAGCAAAACCATTCAGTGTTAGTTTGAAATTTCAGAAATACATCAATGAAACTGACTAGATAAAAGAGAATAAAAAGTAGTGGAATAAGTCAGTGGCTGATAAACCTGAAAGCATAAATTACTTAGGAAAGAATTCTCTCTATGAAAAAAAAATTTTAAAGTTTGGAAAACTGGAAAGCGATATGGTAGAAATTAGGCTTAGACCAACATTTTAACCACATTGTACAACATATGAAAAATGAATACATGATCTGAATAGAAATCATACCATAAAACATTAAAATAAAAGCAGGTTCTTTTGCAGCTATAGATGTCCTCAGTATAGTAGATGCATACCTTTTGCAGTAGACAAATTCTTAACTAAACAAGGGATAAAAGCAATTACAAAAGATAAAATAGATAATTTAATTATTACATGAAATTGAAAACCTATACAAGCACTAATTATAAATAAGCTTTTTTCTTAAAAATAAAAAGGCATTCTAGGATAATAAGGGAAGTAATCGAATGGAAGAAAAAATCTGGATTAAATTTATCTGATTAAAATTTTGCATCCAAGATATATAGACAACTAAATCTCAGAAATAAAACTGTCATTTCCTTAGTATAGGAATTCCTGCATGAAATAATTTGCTCTGCTAATGCAAGTCAGTGCACCTTTTCTGCAATTTATAGTCTTAGATATATGCCTAGAGTACTGAGGGGTTAAGTAACATACATAGGGTCACACAGCCAGTGTATTGTAGAGTTGGAAATTGAACCCAGGTTTTCCTAGTTTGAGGCCAGTTCTCTATCCACTATACCATTCCTCAATATATAAAACAGTCAAAAGATTAAAAATAGACTGTTCTCAAAATATTTGTATATTTTTAACAGTCATATGAAAGAATGTTCCAAATCACTAATAATTAGAGAAGCAAAAATGAAAACAACCTTGAAGTTGGTTGGATTTTTTTTTAACCTCCCACCTAGCAAATTGGGGAAAATAACAGAAGGTAAGAATACTCAAATGTGGAAGGGGTTGAGGAATTTATTGTTGCTGGAGGTGTAAATTAGTACAACCATATTACAAAGTATTTAGAATTATGCAAAAAAATGAATAAAATGCCTATACATTTTAACCCAGAGATTATACCACTATGGATATATTCCAAGTAGGTCATTGATAAAATATTTATAGCATCACTTTTCATGGTGGCTAAGAACTAGAAACAAAGTAGGTATCCACTGATTGGGAAATGAATAAAGAAATTAATGTATGCACATTACCAAATATATAGAGTAATAGAATATTACTCTGCCACAAGAAATGATAGAGAAGCATAGAAATACTCCTATAAACGGATGTAGACTAAAGTAGGCAACACAATGACTACAACCATGTAAATGGAAAGAACAACCATAAAACAATTAGAAGTGAAAGTTGCAATAGTACAAAAAACAAAAACAAAAAACATAGCCCTAGAGAAGAGACATGAGAAGACACCTCCCCAACTCCTTTACAAAGATGAGAGGTCCACAAGTGTGGATTTTTGAATATATTTTCATATTTTTTTCCTTGTATTGGTTTTGCTGATTTTTTCTCTGCTTTTGTCTTTTAAACATATTCTTTAGTATGGCATTGTAGGAGGGAGAGGGATACAAGTGAAAATTTAAGCAAAGCAATTTAAAAAGATATCAATAAAATATATTTTAAAAGCATTACAAAAATCTAAAGTATTATTATTATTAAACATATGCCTTTACATACAAAGAGACTCACCTAGGAATAGAGTATTTGTATCTCCTCACAGAGAAACAATCTTACACTCCCTGCTTTTAGATCTCAATTTTAGATCTTCAATTCCAGGTTATAGGAGAGGAAATAACACCGTTGGCAGATTTGACTGAAGGCTCAAAGCAACCGTCATGTCCTTGGCAGCCTTTCATTATTCATTTTTCATCTGATCCATCAGCCCAAATAATATTTTAATTGAAAAAATATTTATCAACAACTTTAATCTGTTTTGCAGAGATTTCCTAGACAGAAATGGCCAAGTCCATACCAGATACTACTCAATGAGTCCTGGCAAGCAGGCTTGTCAGGGAAAATATGCTTGACTTTTTCAACAACACAATAACAAAAGAGTGTGACGGGGTTTATTAGACTGAGCAGATGGAATCCTTTTCAGCAAGGGGGTATGTCTAGTTCATAACATTAGCTCTAATTTTCACAGTCCACATCTTCACATGGGTAATTCTTTTTACAGTAATTTTTATAGTGTATAATTCTAGTGATGGTTTCCAATCTGTTAAGTAAGGTGAGGTAGCATGACATAGTAGACAGAATGCTAGACTTGGATTCCAGAAAACCTAAATTTGAACTCCATATCAGATATTTAGTGACTCTGTGTTCCTGGCAGAGTGACTTAAGCTTTCTGGGCTTCATTTAATTCATCTATAAAATAAGTTTTGACATAATGTCTACGGTCATGTCTCATTCCAAATCTATAGATAGAAACTAAGATTAAGAATGGATTTATGTTTTTGTTAGGATAGGCAGTTCTTAGGTAAGGAAACTTGCTCTACTAATGTAGGTCAGCACTTTATCTGCAATTTATAATCAGAGATTTGCTCAATCACTGAGGGGTCAGAACAGTCAGGATTTGAACCCAGGCCTTCCTGGCTTCAAGGCTGGCTCATTATTTACAATACCACACTGAAGTAATATAATACTATATTATTAAGAAACCATATGATGAATACAAAAAAGCATGGGAAGACATACAAACTAATAAGAATCACACAATTTTAGACCATTTACAAAAATTAACATAATTATTGTTACTGTAAGTGTAAGATCCTTGTTCAGTGACCATCTAGTTGACACACTATCAGTAGAACTAAATCATATCAATCTTAACATTTGCACTGTGAATAAAGCCAGAAGATGAAATAAAGTTCCAGCTAAATAGAAAGATGGTTCATAGGTTTCCTTTGCATAAGTAATTAAAGGATAGAGAGTAAAAAGGTAGAGATATTCTGTGAAGAATTCAATAAGAACCTTGAAATTTTATCATTGTTCAGTCATTTCAATTGTGTCTGATTCTTCATGACCTCATTTGGGGTTTTTTAGCAAAGATACTGCAATGATTTGCCATTCCCTTCTCCAGATCATTTTACAGATGAGGAACTGAGACAAGGAGGGGTAAGTGACTTGCTCAGGGTCACACAGCTAGTAAGTGTCTGAGGCTATTTTTAACTTAGAAAGATGAGTCTTTCTGACTCAAGACTGGCACTTTATCCACTCTGCCACCTTGTGGCCCATCTTCAAATTAAACCAATACAAAATAAACCATTATGTGACTTTAAAACAAAGGAAAGCATAGAGGAAGTCAGTGAAAATTATGTTGGAAAATATAGTTCAGGAGTAAGAAACGAAAAAGGCAAAAGGTTCATAGACTATAGAAACTTTGTATCTGTACTGTATAGGATGAATATTTTCTCCAAGAATATACTCAGGAGGCACTAGGTATTGCAAGATCTAAAAGACATCACCTACACAAACACACATATGAAATGGTGTCTGTTCCTGTCTAATTAAAAAAAACACAATTTTAGACTATCTGTAAACATTAGCATAATTGTTATTACAAGAATAGATAGGAAACAAATGGCTTCTGGTGTGGGAATTGTTTTCAAATCAGCTGTCTATGTACAGTCAGAGCATTAGAGTGTTTACACAATAATTCAAATCAGAACTAGAACAATGAAGAGAAATGAGAAGAAAATATGGCATGCAATTGAGGTAATTCCAAAAATGATCTGTTTAAATAAGTTGTTGATTCCTAATCTGGGCTGCTTATTACTCACTTGTTTCTCTTTCTCCACGGAGGAGGAAAGTAGCAAGAAGCATCAGCAAAATAACCATCTACCTCTAAGTGGTAGATACAAAAGGTTGGCATTATCAGGAACAAAAAGACTACCAATCAGAATATGCAATTTCATTGGCATGTACATAATTGTAGGCATAGCAATTTTACTGCCTCAGATTGGAACCTTTGGCTATGTCCCAGCAAACCTTTGTTTGCCTCCCTATAAAACCACACAGTACCTAACAGTCATGTGCTATTTAGGGTTCAGTTTAGCACTGTTTGAATAAAGTTCATCTTCTGGAAATGACTAGGTGTCAGCCTTCATTTTCCTGAAAAAGAAAAAGACAAGGACCCAAAAATATTGCAATGAAGCAGACCAGAATGCACAAGTACTTGTATCTTTTATTTATGAGAATTTTATACAGTGGTGCTTATTTTATATTATTCAATTCAATTCAGTAAACACTGAAGTAGCTGAAAGTCATAGATTTTAACATTGCTATAGACCTAAGCAGCCAGATAGTCTAACTCTTGCTCAAAAGAATCCCAACTATAGAATATTAAATTAGTAGTCTTCCTAAAGGGCATATCAGATCATGTTATGTTCCCTCACTACTCCCCCATTCAATAAACACAGATTCCCTTGCCAACAGGATAAAATACAAAATCTTTTGTTTGTTTTTTAATGCCCTTTTTTTTTTTTGAAAGCAATTGGGGTTAAGTAACTTGTTCAAGTTTACATGGCCAGTTATTTCTAGGTGTGGTGCTAAGTATCTGAGCCTGAATTCGATACCAGGTCATCCTGACTCTGGAGCCAGGTGCTCTTACTCACTATGCTACCTGGCCGCCCCTTTAATGCCCTTCTTAAGTTCACTTAAGTTTCGATTAAATTGTCAATGGCATTGATAACCTATGGCATATATGAACTCATTTTCTTTTTCCCACAGGCCAATTTCTGCCTCAATTCCCCACTGCTTACTGTTTTAAAAGCACTAACAGCTGTCCTTAAAAGAGTTGTTGTTATTCAGTTGTTCCAGTCATGTCCAACTCTCTGTAACCCCATTTGGGGTTTTCTTGGCAAAGATCCTGAAGTATTTTGCCATTTCCTTCTCTAGCTCACTTTGCAGATAAGGAAACTGAGGCAAACAGTGTTAAGTCACTTACCCAGGGTCACACAGCTAGTAAGTATCTGTGGCCAGATTTAAATTCAAGTCTTCCTAAATCCAGGCCTTACACTATCCACTGTGCTAATTAGCTGCCCCAAAAGTTCAGAGTCGGCACCTTCCCTCTGCCCCCTGCTCATAAATCTGTACCACTCACTCTAATATAGCAACAGGAAAAAGATTAACACTTTGAAATAGGGTTTTACATTGCAAAGCTACTGACCCTGGTTTATCCAATTCTAGGTAGCTAGAATCATCGAAAACCATCCAGAGCTCTGTCCTCTGTTATAGGAACTACTCAAACAATGGCCAAATTATCACTTATTGGAATGATTCCTTGAGAACAGGGACAGTCTTTTTATTTTTTAACATTTATATCCCTAATACCTAATAGTGACTGGCATATAGTAAATTCTTCATAAATGAAAGAATGCAGTTGAGTGAGTTGCACAGAAAGCAGCAGATGATAGATAAAATCCATTCACACATAGGAGTTTGAACTAAATAACTTCTAAGATTCTTATTAATTGCAAAAATTTATGAATCTGTGTGAGACCATGACACAGGACAATTAAGCTTTGGTACTAAGGAATAAAGAGGAAAATGGGAGACTGCCACTAGAAAGGGAAATCCTGACTGGAGTTCCTCAGTGAGGAGCTCTGGACAAAGATGTGAAAGTATATGTACCTTAGGGATAAATGATAACAGAGTGAATCCTTACAGAAAAAAAAAGAGAAATAAACATGTATTTCAATTACTTAATAATTCTTCTCCCTTGGGGTTCAATTTTATTTTTCTTTATTCCTAGAAAGTAACTCTTCTATGTAGCTGCTATTTATTTATTTAAAGCAATTGGGGTTAAGTAACTTGCTCAAGGTTACATGGCCAGTTATTTCTAGGTGTAGTGCTAAGTGTCTGAGCCTGGATTCGATCCCCAGGTCATCCCAACATTGGGGCCGGTGCTCTTACTCGCTGAGCCATCTGGCTGCCCCTGTAGCTGCTATTTATAACTAATTAATATTTTACTGATCAATTGATTGGTTATGATTTTTATTATTGCTATTCACCTAAGTAGATAGTCAGTAACAGGATGCTGATGGCAAGTTTCTGATAAATGAGGTCATAACTTCTTGATTTGGAATAGTTAATCTTCAATAAGTAATATAGCCTCACTGGGTCCCAGTTTCTTCAACTATAAAATGAGAGAGTTTGAGGAAGTGATCTCTAAAGTCCCTTTCAGCTCTAGCTATCATACTTTAACCCAATGTAAAGACTATGTTTTGGGGTGGCTAGGTGGTGCAGTGAGTAAAGTGCCGGCCCCAGAGTCAGGAGGACCTGAGTTCGGTTCTGGCCTAAGACACTTAACACCCACACAAAAATAAACTAGCCATTTAACCTTGGGCAAGTTACTTACCCCCAACTGCCCTCCAAAAAGGCAATAAAAAAAATTATGGTCATGAGCCTAGATCTCATAGTCCCCATTTTCTGCTTCCCTTTAAAAACTTCTGGAATTTTCTTACATATGGATAGTTCCTCTATGAATTATATCCATGTGGCAGTAATGAAATAATTACTAAGTCCCCAACTTAAAAACAGCATGCTTATGTTCATATGGAAGTTCAATTCAACTAAACAAGCATTTATTAAATACCTATTATATGCCAGGAACTGGGGATTATGAAGAGAAAAACAACATGTACCGAGATAAATACAAAACATATAAATTAATCTGAAAGTTAGGAGAAAATGAATAATTGGGCAAATCAGGAAAGGTTCCACATAGGAAATAGTACTTGAGCTCAGCTCTGAAGAGAACTAGCAGTTCCAAGAAGCAAAACTGAGGAGGTAGATCATTTTCGGCATGGGGAACAACCAGGCATAGAATAGGAAAGTAGATTGTCATACATCAGAAATAATAAACAGATCAGTCTTATTAAAACAAAGAATGCATTGAAGGGGAGTTATCTGTAATTATCTTAGAAAGAAGAACTACAACATGATTGTGAAGGGTTCTAAATGAAAACAGAGGAGTTTTTATTTATATCTAGGGGCAATTAGGAGACAATAAAGATTCTTGAGCAGAGGAGTGACAGAATCATACCTATGCTTTAGGAATATCATTTTGACAGTTGTGTGGAGGTTGATTTTTAGAGGTGTCTGGGTGCACTTGAACTAAATAAAAGGCTGTCAAGTAGTTGGAACTAGTAGTAGTTGAACAAGTAGCAGTACAAGTTGGAAGTGATAAGAGACTGTATTAGGATAGTGGTCACGTAAGTGAAAGGACAGGAGTGAGACATGTTGAAATTGATTCCACTTGACAGCTCTCTCTCTCTCTCTCTCTCTCTCTCTCTCTCTCTCTCTCTCTCTGTCTCTGTCTCTCTCTTTCTCTTTCTTCATATAGATAGATAGATTTCTTATGGAACAAATTATTTCATCACATTCATATATCACAACTTGTTCGACCATTCTGCAATTGATGGGCATCCCCTCATTTTCCAGAGTAACAAATTCTTTCTGATACTTTCCTTTATAGAGAGGAGAAATGGGACTCAGCTCACTCCACTTCGTGTCTCTTACCCTGCCTAGTTTCAACTCCATGGAAAAAGATGTCCTTATGTTGGGTACCCCATGGTGTTCCATCCCCCTCGCTTCAATTTCCTGCTTCCTTTTTGAGTGTTGTCTCCCCCTTTAGATGCTCCTAGAGGACAGGGACTGATCCTAAACTCTGGTTAGGTTACCAGAATAGACTATAAAAGCCTATTTAACCTAAATATATTTGAACTGCAATATTAATAGTATTAACAGTGTCAACAGTATAGTACTAATAGTAACTAACAATAGAAACTATTTTAGCTATTGTTTCTATGGGAAAATACCTTTCATGGAATCACAAAATATCCATCTGGAGCTGTTGCAGTGATAGCCGGACCTATAAATATAACTAAGCTTGATCATCAAGGATTTCTGCAAAAGTGTGGTGAGTCAAATAATGCTTGTGTTCCCAACCACTGGTTATATCCAGTGACCATTATGAGGATCATGGTGAGAAGGAAATGAGGATGCAGCTATGGCCTCTAGCTGAGCAGTGTATAGTTAAAAGGCAATTAAGAAAGTTGGGGAATATTCCCTCTCTGGAGTCCTAGGGAGAGCATTTTCCCTGTTCATCCATGAATTATTGACCATTCAAAACTGACTATTTTGAGCATTCAAAAGTCAGATGTTGATAAGTCAGGATGTCTCTCTGCATTCACACAAGATAGGAAGATCAAAGGCTATGGTTGGAATTAATGATAAATTGATGTCAATGCAAGACTTGCTGACATCACAAAACCAATCAAGAAATAACAAATGCATACAAAATAGTCCATTTTTATCATGGGCCCTATGTAGAAAATCCTCCATTAGCAGCTAAGTATAACAATCTGTTAATGGTCAGATGAATGTCCTGGGTACCATTCAAGGATCATTCAATATCAAACACTTTGACAGTAATTCATTACCTCTGACTTTAAGCAAAATAAGCAATTATTTTTCAAAACAGAAATTAGTTCCACTGCCTTTTAAAGACAATAAAGAAAAATTTCCAAAGTTTGTGTATCTCATGTTATAACTTCCTGTAAAGCCAAGCATGAGTAGCTTTCCAGAAGACTGCTGCTGTGAACAGCTTTCAAAGTTCTGATTACACAGTATAGCAAATTCTCTATTTATTCAATAACAAATCAGAGCAAAACATTTACAGAAAATTAAGGTACAGCATTCAAAATGTTACAACTTATCACAGAAAATCAAAATACAGAATTTACAATGTCACAACTCAACAATTTACCACTAAAATGGCCACATAGTTTTCACCAAAGCACTCACATAGTTTTCAACAAAGTACAATTATTTAGTAACTCAATCATTCAATCATCCATAAGGAGGCTTGCCTCCATAAGGGACACAAAGTACAAAAGTCAAAGTACTCCACCCATGGAGTGAAATTAAGTTACAACTTCAGCTGTCACTACTCAGTACCCTCTTAAGGGGCAGTGGAAAGTACAAAAGCCATCCACCCCTAGGTCACAAGTAAATTAAAATTTCATCAGTCACTACTCAGTATTCTATTTCATCAGTCACTAGTCAGTACCCACAGAGAGATCTTTTCATCTTGACTCAGGGCAGGCTTTTGGCTTCCATGGTTCCTCTTCCATGGTCTCTGCTCCCACCAAATCTAACCAACTGCCACCTGAGTTCAAAGGCAGGCAGCTCCCAGCTCCTTGTCCAGCTCTCTGTGAAGTTCCTGCTCCACATTGGTGCTCCAAGTGCCCAGTCCATTTCAAATCCTTCACAGTCTCTGTTCCTAGGCAGACAAGGCTTAACAAAGCCAAAAGAACATTCATGCACATTAACAAAGCCACAACAACATTTGTACAAAATACCAGCACCACAGTCATGCTTCCTCAGTCTTTGGCAGCTCCAGCTGGCACTTGGAAGTCCTTGGCAGCTCCAGCTGGCCCTGAGAAATCCTCAGAAGCCTCAGCAATTCCGGCTGGCCCTCCAAAATCCTCAGCACCATAAGTTCTGTTCTCAAAATCAAAATCACTTTATCCAGCCTCCAAGTGGCTTGCTCCAAGAAATTCTGTCTCAGTTCTCAATTCTCATTCCTCTTTTCAGTTCTTCTCAATTCTCAGTTCAGTCTTCAGTCCTACAGCAGCTATCCTGCCTCTAGGATGCTTACCCCAGGAAATTCTGACTGTCCATCTTGTGCTCTCCCTTAAATACAGTATATGTGTATATATATATATTTCAGCCCCTTCCTGTTATGTCAGCAACAGGGGTTAATACCTTCTGTTTCATTAACAGAGGTTTAATTTGAAACTAGGTGCTAAGTACCTCTTAGCTTAGCAATACAATGAATCTTCAAATTTCATTACTATTACAATTCCTTAGCCTGGCATTCAAGGCCATTCACAATTTGACTCCAGACTACTTTTCTAGCCTTTCTTTTCTTATGGTAATACTATACATTCTAGTCAATGAATTCTGTGTATTATCTCCCACCTCCATGCATTTGCACATAACATTCCCCAAGTGTGAAATTGACTCCTTCTTGACCTCTATGTTACATAATCCTTTTATTCAGAAAGCTTCATCTATGTAGCCTTCTCTGAACTTCCTACAGAAAGTGTTATCTTCCTCCTCAAATAGTACTAGAGTGCTTTGTGCAGCCCTCTCCTTTGCCTGCATCACTCCCTAATTTGTAATATATGAATCTTTTCATATGTCATATACCCTCAGGGAGCTGGATACTCCTTGAATACAGAAACTATGCTATATTTTTTAGCCTCAAAGTACAACAGTGCCTTGTTATATGGCAGCTAAGTATCTCAGGCCCTGGACCTAGAAGCAGGAAGACATAAGTGTGAGAACCTTACCAGCTATGTGATCCTGCTCAAGTCACTTAACATCTGTTTGCCTCAGTCTCCTCAACTTTAAAATACAGATAATAGAACCTACTTCCAATGACTTTTCTGAAAACCAAAGGAGATAATGTTTGTAGTCCCTGATATATAAAAGGTACTTAATAAATATTTGTTTCCATCCTAGTATTTCATAATTATTTTTAATCAATTTCTACTGAATTTGCTTTTTACTAGGTCACTGTTTTACTTTATTTAGCTCATGAAAGAAAATGCTTTGTGTAGAGAGAAGACAATTTTTCTGCCAACAAACTCTAGTTGCTCTGGACTATACATAATTTCTATTGAATTGAATAGGGTAAGTTCTACTAAAAGGTAAAAATGATCTAAGAATGGCATGTAAATGATGTAAGAAAAATATGACTGGAACAACAAAAAACAAAGCAAAAAATATGAGCTACTCACCTAGCAAGAACCAAGGATAACCAATGGGTAGCTTGTGTGTTACACTGGAATCCATTCTCTGTCAAGAGAATAAGAGGAAAGCCCCCACCACATTGGGGGATTTCCCTGGGGTAGGAACCTAGGACCATGTAGATAAGATTTACACAATATGGGCAGGCATGGATGAGTTGAGATCAGCATCATTAAAATGAGTACTTGTGTTTAGGAAATTCACTGTAAGATTGGAGTATATAAAGTTAATTAATGTTCATTTAACATATATGAAAAATAAGAAGGTAGAGTGGAAGCAACTCATTAGTGAGGCATCATGGTATTGTCAGAAACACTCTATCGAAGAGTCAGGAGATGCTGATTTAAGTCCCAATCCCACCATTTAATTCACTGCGTGGCTTTGGACAAGATAATTCACCTTTTTCGACCTTATCATCTATAAAATTAGTAAATCAGACTAAAACGGTCTCTAAGGAACTTTCTAACTTTGGTCTCTGGTTTTACAATGATGTTGGGTGATCAGTGAGCAAAGACAGGTCATTGTAGCAACTCTTCTCTCTGACAATTACAAAACGTCTTTTCTACTGGACCATTTTAGCTCTGCCGACTAGTTTCACTTCACTGTAGAGGCTAACAGAGGAGCTAATGAGACAGAGTGAAAAGATGAAGAGACAAAGATTTCATTATCCAAGGACTGACCTGAAAAGTTAGAACAAGTGAAAAATAAAGAGAGGTAGGAACAGAGGAAGGTATCTGTCAAAGGAAGGAGATTTTCAGGGATTCCTCTATTTTTATATTGAACAGCTAGTGTTCCCTACTCTCCACTGTTACCTGATTTCCTGCTCACATTCCTAATCACAAGGCTCTATGCAACTCAATTCAATAAACATTTATTAAGGGTTTACTGTGTGACAGGCACTGCATTAAACACTACGAATACAAATAAGAAAAAGAAAGATAGTAACTACATTCAAGGACCTTCCCACAATCTAATGTGGGAATAAAATATACAAAAGAAAGCCAGAAAGGTGGAGGAGGAAAGGGTCATCCATCAATGAATATGAAGCCACAAAACCGAGCAGACTCTGAAAGAAGGTGGAGAGTTACACAGCAAAGGCTCAGTAACTATTTTCTAATTAGCTATAATTTTTATTACAATGTATAAGCTTATCCTAAATGTGCGACAAAGCTCCATTTGCCTCCACAGTGTAGCAAAAGAAAGTATAGTTAGGTACTAATTAGTGTGAACAATGATTATTGGGAAGTGGTTGCAGTATTTGCACTATTTGAAGCTATAAATTACTTGTAATTGGTTCCATCCCAATGTAAATATGGAGTGAAAATTATTAAATCTATTTTTATCTCTGTTGATTTAACATAACAGTAAATGTCAAAAATATATTACTGATTTAAGTTTATTAGTAATAAGAGAGTTATAAAAAAGAAAAATTGAAAAAATATTAAATATAGTATCTAAATATAATTCTGTGAATATGATGAAACTCTCTTCTCCATTAAATCTTCATACCTTGTCTGGCAGGTTCAGAGAACTTTATTCACATTTTGGCAAATTTTTATGTTCTCATTCTCATAAGATAAATAAAGTATAGTTATATGCTCTGGGCATTATCTAAACTTATCTTAAAGTCACTATTGTTGTCCATGAAATTTTAGCTAGGATAAAATAACTTGAAAACCAATAAAAATAGTTTTTACCACTCATACTTTCTTATTTGACCACCAAAGAACTGGAAATGATCAGTGGGTATGAGGATTTCAAGACCAATAAACAAGCTTTGGTTTTATTTTAGATGAACCTTAGACACTTCAAATCTAAGTTGACTTTTTTTTATTCTCAAAAATATACATTCTGGAAATCAGCATTTTCCCAGAATAAGCCTGTTTCATCTACAGTCAAAATTTATTAATCATATTCACCTTAATTATTTTCTTCAAAGTATCATGATATTAACCACTGCATTCTTATCTGCACTGACCTTCTCTCCAGGAATTTTGATATGCAACTGTAGCCAATTTTTAAAGCTACAGAACCAACCAACACTTAAACAATAACTAATAAAACAATGATCAAAGATTCTTCACCCTCCACTTCATTTCCATTTTCTTTTACTGTCTTAAATAAACTTGAAGCTTTCGCCATGATGGCTGCTTTGCTAAGAGGAACGCTTTTGTTTGCACTCTTTAATCCACACAAGCTAAAAGATGCTCTATTTCTGCAGCTATTCCTTGTAATTGTTTCTAAGAGGTAGCTAAGTGGCTCAATGGATAGAGCACTGAGACTGGAGTCAGGAAGACCTGAGAACAAATCTGGCGTCAGACACTTACTAGCTGTATGACTCTGGACAAGTCACTTAACCTCTGTTTGTCTTAATCCACTGGAGAAGGAAATAGCAAGACACTGCAGTATCTTTCCCTCCAAAACAACAACAACAACAACAACAACAAACCAAGGACAATATCAGTGTGCCTACAGAGTCACAAAAAGTCAGATACAACTGAACTACAACAATTGTAAACAACAAAAGTTGATGAAACTTTGACTTTTTCTTTTATTTTTTTTGAGTGTTTTATAATACTCCATACTGTAAACTGAGGTATATTCAGGTATCATTTCATCCTATTTAACTTACTAGGACTACACTTGTTCCATTCAATTACATCAAATTTTGTCCTAATTTAATAACAAGCCTTTTTTTTTATGTGTTGGCAGTGTTTCCATCTGAAGTATTCTTCCTTTGCTCCATTTTGTTAAGGAGTCTTTAAAAAAAATTAATACAATTGTTGGTAATACAGAACATAACAGTAGCACATAGCCACATATGAAAATAGGCAACTGCAGACTGACAACATAGAGGTGTGTTAAAACCCTCAACTAGTTCACAGATATCCAATAAATTTAATTTTGGCTCAAATTAAAGGCAACCTAATATTTTTGCACTATTTACATTATTAAAATTGCATTAATTACAACCTGGCTCTATCTTTAAACTTTGATCTTGCACAAGAGAAAATTAGGTGAAAATGTCTCTAAGAGCTCCAAATAGTTTCAACCCAGAAAATGACTATTGGTGTCATTTTCTATTATTCTCCAATATTCAAACTGTTTGTCTTTTGTATTGACATATCTATCCCAGATTTTCCAATTTTTTATTGCAACTGTAATATTTTAATAAGGAAAAATATAATTATTCACCTTTACAACAGTGGTATTTCTGTGTTATTTATATGCTATTTCCCTGTCTTGTTCTATTATATATTCTGATATCCTAATGTAAATAAAAACTGAGAATGGATTTATAATACGGTGGCCTGTGTACTCTGCTAGTAAAAAAGGTGTAGCCTATTTAATAGAATAGAAAATTCTATAGCAAGACCTGAAATGTTTTCCTGAAATAATGAGGTTTAAATTAGAGCCGATCTCATGCTTCAGCTACTATATTTTATATTCACAAAATCAAAATATGGACCAGATGTCCATAAATAGAGGTATCGCTATGGTAACAGACTTCACCATTTTTAGAAGATAGCACACATGGCAAACAGGATCAATCTCAGTTTTTCTGGCAAATAATTATGTTGTTCAATTCACATATATATGGCATGTACAGATATGGAATATTCTTGTATAACATGAATGATGCAGAAATATATGTATATATATATATCCATAGTTTATATCATTTTATAGACATGTGCTTTTTCTACATATCTTTTCAGAATATCATTTTAAGGAAATCTATTAGGTTGGCATAGATATAGAAATGTTATCTTTATGCTATATTAAAAATGCTCAAGCTCATTTCATCCTTTAATAGAAAAGAGTGACACGTTAAAAATGGAAAATTAGATATATTCCTGTATTATTTTCAGAGAAGACGCTTGAAATTTCAGCAGTTACTGCTCAGTAGAAATTCCTATTGGTAAAAGTACCCACCTAAAAAAAGTACAAAATTATTTCTAGTCACTTAGCTATATGGTTAGTACTTCTCTAGCTGATATTCATTATACTTGTGATGGGCAATTATATTAAATAAATGAGTGGAAAAGGATAGGAAAAAAATCAAACTGGGGTTATTAGTTCCAATGTCAAAATGAAAAAGAGACCTAAGGCCATCACCTGGTTCTACAACATAATCAAAAATAGGACAAAAGGAAATGAGCTAAAATTGTATGAAGTGAGGGGGGATTTGGATAGACTGCAGCCGTGTTGAACATGCCAAACAAAATATCAGTAAGAAAAAAACTAGATTTTTTTTTGCCTGTTTGACCAGTTTGAGAATTTGATTGTGGTTGTCTTTTTTACATTAATTGATTGAAGAGAAAGCAGTACAATAGAAAGATCAATGAATTTGAAGCCAGAGGACACAAATTCATAACCCACCTATGCCACTTACTATCTGTGAGACCATGGGTAAATCACCTAACATTTCTGGACTTTATTCTCTTCCTCTGCAAAATCAGGCAAATTAGATGACCTTGAAGGTCCCTTTGAGCTTTAAATCTATGGTCTGATGATAAGTCATGTAGACAGAGTCATAGAAAGAATTTTCTGCTGATAATAATCACTGAACCCTGAAACAGGTTACTGAAAGTGGAATATCATTCCCCATTTTTAATAGGTCAAACAGTTGTCTGGAAACATTTGAAGTGAAGTATTTCTTACAAAAGGGAACTCAATTTCAAATAATCTCATGGTTCCTTTCTACCCTTACTGTTGTATGTGGCTGATAGGCACTGCAGAATTACAATAGACATTCTGCAAGCACTCATTATTTATGGCTTTTGTTATAATTTTCTTCAGTAATGCAAAATTCAACCTAGTAAATGATAGCTGTGTGGAGTTTGGCACTCTTTTATGGACCTCAATTTCTCAAGCTTTTCTGCTTAGTTCTTTTGTGTATAATCCAGGGGTCTATAACAATGTCTCATGAAAGGAAACTGAGATTTAACGTGACTTTCCTGGAACAAATGAATTCACATACTGTCACTAAAACTCCCTTGGAGATCACCCACCCCTGAAATCATTCTCCATTTAAAAAAATAGCATCTCAGTTGATACTCAGCCCTGGGAAATTCAAGATGACTCTGATAGACAACCACATAATAGGAATGCTTGGCTGCCAGGTCACTGATGACAATGTTGTGAAACCTGGCTGTCTTGTCCTCCAAGGAGAGATACCATCTGTGAGTGTGATATCATTAAATTATACAGGCTTCACATGTTCGCCTTGCAGTTGGATTTGGAGAAAAGACTCAAAGGGAAAAAAAACCTGCACAGCAGCAGGTAAGGGAAATTCCCTTGAAACTTGTGTCTTAGGATTTCTGTCTTATGAAGGAGTGTGCTGGGACCAGCTCAAGAGATTGCTAAATTATAAATGTGAGCATTTATATCTCGGAAATTATTAGCAAATATTACAAATAAGAGTTTGATTTATTGCTTTGTTGGTAGCCTAGACTTTAAAAAGTGATGGAGAAAAATGTTAGCAATGAAGATTAAATTTAACAGTATGGAAGGGGGGACGTGTTTTTTTGAAAAGTTGCCTATTAAAGGTTTAACAGAATACTGACAACCTTCAATGCATTTTTCTTGCTACTTTAGGATAATGGGAGTATAGATTTGTAGTTAAAAGACCTTAGTCCAATCTTCTCACTTTACAGATAAGGAAATTGAGACAGAGAGAGGTTTAGTGACTTCCCCAAGGTGATACAGGTAGTATCAGGAGTGACATTTGAATCTAGGTCCTGTAACTCCAGAACCAATGCTCTTTCTTGTATTCTATATTTGTACATGTGTTTTCTTCCCTAAGAAATACAGAGACCCTAAAGGTTATATTTGTTTTATATTATTATTGTATATTCTATATAATTATCCTTATTGTTATCATCTTGTCCTATGATTTCTTCAACATTGGGAATACCTACTGAGAAAGCTCCCTCAGCCACAATAGATTAGTCACCATTCTGAAACTCATCTTATTGCAAAGTTCCCCAGATGCTGAAAAGGAATGTTAACTCTCCCAGGGTTACACAGCCAGCGTCTTTCAGAATTATGGCATGAACCCAGATTTTCTTGACTCCAGGACTGAGGGAAACTGAAATCAGGACAAGAAATAACAACAACACATTGATATAGCACCCATTATATGTCAGGCACTGTACTCAACATTTTACAAATATTATCTAATTTGATCTTCACAACAACCCTTTAAAGTAGGTATTATTATTATTATTATTATTATTAGTCACACTTTACAGCGTAGGAAACTGAAGTAATTTAAACCCTGAGTTCAAATCTGGATTCTTAGACTTATTAATTGTGTGACATTCAGCAAGTTGCTTAGGCTCTATGTCAAGCTACTCCTTAAGACAAATAATGAGTCACGGACAGGTGGTTGATTTACATTAACGAAAGTAGTTACCATATCAGAAACTTCCCATTCTGGAGAAATCACAGATCCTTTGTAACAGATCCTTTCCAACATTACTGCAATCAACTAATCAACCTCCCTTCTTCCAATCTCTTTTGACCTTTCCCATCCATCTTCTACATAGCCACCAAAAAGATATTCCTAAAACCGTACTTACTACCTCACTCCCCTAACTCAAAAATCTTCACTGGGTACTTGTCAGTTGAATAAAATGGGAAATCCTCAACCTGGCAATCAAAAATCTCTACAAGTTGATTCCCACTGTCCTTTGAAGTCTTAGTTTATACTATAGTATACTATACCATACTATTCCCATTCAAATTCTCCATTCCAGACAAACTGGTCTTTCATCTGTTTTCCATAAACCACATTTTATCACTGAATCCATGATTTTGAGCAGTCTGCACTGGATATTTTTCTTTTTCTTTACCTTTGTCACTCATAATAGAGGCAGTTAAGAAGCTCTGTGGGTAAAATACTGGCATTAGAGGCAGGAAGACAAAATCCAGCCTCATGCACTTACCAGCTATGTGAGCCTAGGCAAGTCTCTTAACCTGTCTGCCTCAGTTTCTTCAACTGCAAAATGAGGATAATAATACTACCTATCTAGCAAGATTGTTGTAAAGATCAAATGATATAATATTTACAAAATGTTCAACATAGTGTAATCACATATTAGATGTTTAATAAATTCTTGTTTCCTTTCTTATAATATTTACTCTCTTTGTAACTCCAGCTCATGTGTTCTTTAATATAGAAGAATTTTCCTAATACATACCTCCCTATCCCATCATCCCAGTTACTGGCACCCACACTTTCTGGAAATTTCATTGCATATGCTTTACGCTTTGCATTTACATGTGTGTACACATATATGTATGTGCATGTATGTGTATCTACATACATATATGTATATCATATATACACATACATGTGTGCATATGTGTGTATAAATAGTATTCCACTCCAAGCCCAATAGAATGTCAATTCTTTGAGGGCAAGGATTATTTCATTTTTTGTTTTTGCATACTCAGTGCCCTGCACATAATAAATATTTGTGGAATTTAACTGAATGGTAAGGATGTTAATTTGCCTCCCCTACCAGATTACAACCTCACTAAGGACAGGAACTTTGTCTTATTTGACCCATTCTATTCTAAACTCCTTGAAAATAGGAACTGCTTTTTCCCCTATTGCTGTAGTCCCCTCATTACCTTTGATTTAATAAGTGCTCAATAAAGATTTACTGAACTGAATTCAGGAACTGATTTTGGAAGGATAGTGTTATAGAGTTATACCATTTTGATTAGAAACTAGGGGAGAGAAACAGGTGTTATATTGCTGAGTTTCCTCACAAGAAAGGACTTGTGAGGTTGTCTACTCCAAGACTCACATGTTGCATGAATGATCCCCTGATAATTGGTTGTTCAGGTCCTTCTTGAGCACTACCAATGACGGTAAACTCACAATTCCCATTCCATTTTGGGACAGCTGTAATCAATAGGAATAGTAAAACCAAATCTAATTGCCTTTCATTTAACATCATTTGATCTTAATTCTACCATCTGGAGCTATGCAACACAAATCTAAACATGTTTTATTTGTCCATCCTTTAATATTTTAGAAAATGTGCCTGAAAAACTTCTAATTTAATGAGCTCAACTCTCCATTCTATAAATTTGTGATTAGACTAGATAAAGCAAATGGTCATAGGGGATTTCGCCATAGCTTTATGTGGGAAGTTTTTTTTTTTTTCCCCACATAAGTACCTGTACTAGAAGTATAATAGGACTTCAAGACCAAGTGTGGAATTCCACTTGGTGAAGAGAAAGAGAAATGAGCTATAGAGCTGACCATATCCCTCAGTAATACAGACTGGCTTAGCAAGTCAATCACTAAAACTTTCCCAACTCAAGATCAAATAAAGCGATTATCCTGGGTCATTGTCTGACCTCAAGACAATGAGCATGAAACTCCTATGTTGACACTGGCTCCTGTTATAGGAATGGGAACTTAAGATCTTTCCTGCCCCTTGGCCCTTTGATAGGATTAAGTGCACCTGGAGCCTGTGGCTGGAGGCTTGGTTTTCAGGAATGCCCACACCTTGGTGCTCTGTGATTGGGCAGTGTGTCAAGAGAGTTGTGACATTGTTGTGACTCCTGAGCCAGGAAAAGGCTATATAAACCCTGATGTGAGACTTTGCTTTGGGACTCACTTTGAGAAGCGTTGTGTGATTTGACCAAACAAGACTCTGGGCAGCCATTGAGCCCCCTGGCTTTGAAAACCCAGATGTTGATGCTTCCCTTTCTGTTAACTGACTAGGTATGGATGTAATAATTGGACAGTTGGAAGCCTGTCTGCTTGATTTGTTTCTCTGTCTTCTTGTAACTTCTGCTTGTAACCTCTGTATACACTGAAGCTCAGGGTGCTGACTTTTCCCTCAGAACTAGGTAAATGATGTTTGATTGATTAAAGCAAGATTGTTAACCCATTTTGAGTTGCTTTCCTTTAGAAAAGCAGATCTAAGAACCTGTGTTGGCAGCCATCCTGGGATGCTGGGGTGCTTGCTGCTACAGCTCCTTCTCACAAAAGATTTTTGAATGCATTTGGGAAGATGAGGGAAAAGGGAGGCTAGTAGAAAGTGAACCTCTCACATTTAGTAAGAGCAAGTGATGACAGGCGGAAAGCCAAAATATTCCTCTGGTACCCTTGTGATTTCAGGAGAAAGTGAGGAATGTGGTCAGCATGTTGGGGGAACACTTGAAGCAAACTTTTTGGAGAAGATGGACATGAGCCACATCAGATGAACAGGCATGAATTTGGTTGTGATTTTCCTTATTAGCTTGAACTACTGAATCAAAAAGATCTCACATTTGAATATTTATGAATATTATCTTATTAGATTGTAGGCTTCACATAGGCACGATAGTGAAACATTGGATTTGGAATCAGGAGAATTGGAGGTCAAACATGGACTCCATCACTAACTACTTGTATGACCCAGGAGGAATTGCTTTTATGGGCCTCAAATTACCCATTGATGAAATAGATTGGACTGAGTGGTCTCAAAAGTCCTTTCTTGCTCTAATAATTTCTGGCTTTCTCACTACCTTGTCTTACCCTAAACTAGAACTCCATACATAACTTTATGACTTCAAAAATCTGTGATTTCATCAGCATGGTCATTCCTTTCATTGACAGAGATAGCAGAACCTCTATGACTTAGTAGGTGGTCTTCAAAAACTACCATAACCAAAAATTTTCATCAACCTGTGGACAATCTGGTAACAATTCCCTCCAAAAGTAACTAAACTACTCAGTGGATGGCAAGTTACCAACTATATTTCCCTCCAAACCACAAGTTTGAGCCTATGCACAAAGTTTTCCAGCTTGGTAAAACTGGCAAGGGCTTGTATTCCACTGCACTCTACTAGCCATGAGGAACCTAGAATCACCCCCATGAAGCAATGGGGCATTAGAATAATATATAAGTGGAACGTCATGTCATAAGCAATTTGTTGTTTTCAGTCATTTTCAGTTGTGTACAAATCTTTGTGGCCCCAATTTGGGATTTTCTTGGCAAAGATAACTAGAGTGGCTTGCCATTTCCTTCTCTAGCTCATTTTACAAATGAGGAAACTGAGGCAAAGAGGGTTAAGTGATTTTCCCAGGGTCACACAACTAGTAAGTGTTTAAGGCCAAATTTTAACTCATGAAGATGAGTCTTCCTAAAGCCTGGTGCTTTATCCCCTCACCAGCTGGCTGCCCGATAAGCACTTAATTGAATTTGAAGTATTTTAATAGTCTTAAATATGACAATATTTCCCTCAGTGCTTTATTTAGTTTTGATTATCAAGTGCAAAGGTTTTTTTTAATTGAATTTTGTTTATTTTTAGTTTACATCATTCATTTCTACAAGATTTTGGGTTACAAATTTTCTCCCCATCTTCCCCCTATCCACCACCCCAAAACAGCAATCCCACTGTATACCCCCTCCCCCAATCTGTTCTATCCTATATCCTCTCCTATCCCCCCCTCCAACTTTCTGGTAGGGCAAGATGTATGTCCATACCCCAGTGCCTGTATATCTTATTTCCCATTTGCATGTAAATAATAATAATAATAATAATAATAATAATTTTTAATTTGGTTTTAAAATTTTGAATTCCAGACTCTTTCCCTTCCTCCTTTGTCACCCACCCTTACTGGTAAGATAAGCAATTCAATAGAGGTTGTACATGTGTAGCTATGCAAAAGATTTCCATAGTAGATATATTGTGAAAGACTCACTATATTTCCCTCCATCCTATCCCATCCCCAACTTGTTCTATTCTCTACTTTGACCCTGTCCCTTTTCAAAAGTGTGTGCTTCTAACTTCCCTCCCTGCCAACTTGTCCTCCCCTCCATCATCCGCCCTCCCATCCCTTTCCCCACTACTCTCCTGTAGGGTGAGATACCCTATTTAGTGTGTATGTCATTTCCTCCCTAAGCCAAATTCAATGAGAGTAAAGTTGACCCATTCCCTTTTGCCTTTCTGTTCTTCCCCTCCATTGTAACAGTTTTTCTTTGCCTCTTCTATATGAGATAATTTACCCTGTTCTTTCTCTCCCATCTCCTCTCATAATATTCCTCTCTTACCTCTCAATTTCACCATTTAAGTATCATCCCTTCCTATTCAATTGGTCCTGTGCCCTGTGTCTATGTATACCTGTACATGTATATACACATACTCACATATGTATTGATATGCACATATAACCTCCTACATAGACATATATGTATGTATAAATATAAATATACATTTATATTCCCTTCAACTATTCTTATACTGATAAAAGTTTCATAAGTTACAATTATAATTTTTCCATGTAGGAAAGTAAATAGTTCAACTTTGATAAGTTTCATATGATTTCTTTTCCCTGTTTACCTTCTCATGCTTCTCTTGCTTCTTGTATTTGAATGTCAATTTTTGATTCAACTCTGGTTTTTTTCATCAAGAATGCTTGAAATTATCATATTTTCCCCTGAAACATGATACTCAGTTTTGCTGGGTAGGTGATTCTTGGTTTTAATCCCAGCTCCTTTGACCTCCAGAATATCATATTCCAAGCCCTTTGATCCCTCAGTGTAGAAGCTGCCAGATCCTGAGTTATCCTGATTGTGTTTCCACAATATTCCAATTGTTTCTCCTTGGCTGCTTGTAATATTTTCTCCTTGATCTGGGAACTCTGGAACCTATCTATAATATTCCTAGGAGTTTTCTTTTTGGGATCTTTTTCAAGAGGTGATGGGTGGATTCTTTCAACCTCTATTTTGCCCTCTGCTTCTAAAACATCAGGGCAATTTTCCTTGAGAATTTCTTGAAGGATGATTTCTAGGTTCTATTTTTGGTCATGGCTTTCAGGTAGTACAATAATTTTTAAGTTATCTCTCCTGGATCAATTTTCAAGGTCAGTGGTTTTTCCAATAAGATATTTCACATTGCCTTCTATTTTTTCATTTGTTTGGATCTGTTTAATGGTATCTTGATTTCTCACAAAGTCACTAGCTTCCATTTGCTCCAATTTAATTCTGAATAAATTATTCTCCTCAGTGAGCTCTTGAGATTCTTTTTCCATCTGGCAAATTCAGCTTTTTAAGGCATTCTTCTCCCCATTGGCTTTTTGAGCCTCTTTTGCTATTTGAGTTAGTCTATTTTTTAAGGTCTTATTTTCTTCAGTCAGGCTGTTGACTCTCTTTTCATGATTTTCTTGCAAGATTCTCATTCTCTTCGCAATTTTTCCTCTACTTCTCTTATTTGGTTTTCAGAATCCTTCTTAAGCTCCTCTATGGCCTGTAACCAGTTCATATTTTTCTTGGAAGCTTTTGGTACAGCAGTTCTGTCTTCATTGTCTTCCTCCTGTTCCATGCTTTGATCCTTTTTGACCCCAAAAAAGGAAGTTGGATTGCTGTGCTTGATTTGCTTCCATTGCTTGCTAATGTTGCCCCTCACTTACCTGACTTTTGAGCTTTTTGCCACAGTAGAACTCTGCTTCCAGAGAGGAGAGCTTTCTCCCAAATGGCTGGGTTTTTCACAGCTGCTGGAACTATTAGTTGGGTGCCCTCTGTGAAGCCTCCACTGGCTCTGGCACCTGGTCACACACCCCAGGACCTCCACCCTAGACAACAATCCAGATCCAAGCAAGTTAAAGCAAGAGTGATTACCCTTGAATGGTAGTTTGGTCCCCCTATAATCTGCAGGCCAGGAGCTCTGAAGCAGCCATGTGGCCACACCTCAGCCACTTCTCCCTCCAGGGGCAGAGGCAGGACCACACTCCCAGACCCCCTGTTCCCAAAGTCCACACTCACCTCTCACTTTGTCTTTGGCATTTATGATTGATATTTCTGGAAATTGCCACAAATGCTGGTGATCCACTCTCCCAAAATCCCTCCTGCCATGGCTGGTCAGGCCGCCCTGAGGCTGAAACTGCAGGCTTAGGCAGGGCTGGGCTCGGCTCCGAGAGTGCTGCAATGGACCCTTTCTGTCCACCTTCCAGGCTGCCTTCAGTGGGAGATTCGTTTCTCTCTGTCACTTTTTGGTTTCTATATCTCTAAAGTTTGTTTAGAATCATATTTTATAGGTATTTGAGGTGGTTATGGGGGGAGCACAAAGAGTTTTCCTGCTTCTACACCGCCATCTTGGCTCTACTCCCCCCAGGGTTATTTTTATGCTTGCCCTACATGTTTGTGAATAGATTTCTTGGGGTCTAAGAACTTGGGTTAGGAAAAAATGCATTTTTTCCTCCTAAACTCTAATTGAAACTTATGTTTCCTTCAGTTATTTAAAAATACTCTTCTGAAAAGAAATCTTTAAATTTCAACAGGCTGCCAAAGGGATTCTTTATACACACAAGAAAAGGTTAAAATCCTCTGGTCTAGAAAGGCTAAAGTCACCACTGGAACAAGAATGTGTCTTTTTTTTCCCAATTGTCTAGACCAATTTTTTGTAATTATTCTCCTCTCCATTTTTCATCCAAAGCTCTTCTTGGTTTGAACTGCAAGGAACAGGATTCTCCACTTAAGCTGATCATGTAAAATTTCATCTTCATGCTATTAATTCAGCTTTGAATCTCACCACCTTTCCACCCCCCCCCTTAGTCCCCAGTCCCCTGAGACCTAGGAAAGTTAAGTGCCCAAGGTCACACAGCCAGTAAGTGCAAAAGGCATCATTTAATTCAGGTTCTCTGTCTCTAGATCGAAGGGTTTCTAAACTGGAGTGTAGAGAACTAAACTCCTTCCAAAGTCTTCCATCATAGAGAACATGAATCTGGACTTTCTAGCCAACTCTCCACTTTCCATCATCAGCCCTGCTTGCTTTGAACTCCATAGAAGGTAGTATGTTTAATACATGTTTATTGAATTGCATTGCATTCAATGCAATTCTTAGGGACTGTCTAGGATAGTATTCTTAGAATTGTATGATTTAGATGTGTAAGTAACATGGTATCATAGAGTGGGAAGGGACTTTAGAGGTCATCTAATCTAACACTCACATTTTACAGTTGAGAAGACTGAGGCCTAGGCCAGTTAAGTGACTTGCTCAAGGTCACACTGGCAGTAAGTACAAAAAATAAAATTTAAACTTAGGTTTTCTGTCTCTAGAGCAAGTGTTCTGAGATCATCTAATCCAGGACCCTCAGTTTGCAGATAAGGAAATTGAGGCCCAAAGAGTTAAGTGAAAACATGAGTAATAAGTAGCATCTTAGTTCATTCTACTTCCTAGCCATTGGCTCAAACTATATTTCTATAAAGTATAATGGGGGAAATTAGCTGAGGGATGACATGAATTATAGTATCACTTAGCTTTAGAAAAGATAAATAAGGAGCAGGTTGGTGGAGAGAGCACTGACTCTGGAGTAAGAAGGACCTGAGTTCAAATGTGGCCTCAGACACTTGATACTTACTAGCTGCGTAACCCTGGGTGAGTCATTTAACCCATATTGCCTCACTAAAAGGGAGAGAGACAGAGACAGAGAGAGAGAGGGAGAGAAGAGAGAGAGAGGAGAGAGAGAGAGAGAGAGAGAGAGAGAGAGAGAGAGAGAGAGAGAG
>NW_027187317.1:8076658-8100806 GCF_028583685.1 Petaurus breviceps papuanus | reverse complement strand
GAGAGAGAGAGAGAGAGAGAGAGAGAGAGAGAGAGAGAGAGAGAGAGAGAGAGAGAGAGAGATGAATAGTTGAGGAGTAATTTTCTCAAAAATTTGTACATTCTGTCTTGCTCATGTATAATTACAGCAGCTTCTGAGACAGCATCATTGTATTAAAGCTATTATTCATTTTGAATTGCTTTAAGGCAAATTTCAGTTCTTGCAACTGATTTTAGGCCTTTGGAGAATTCATATAAATTATTGATTTGGAGAGCAAAACATAATTTTGAAATTAATTAGAAATGACCAGGACTGGGTGGCTCCTGTTGATCAAAATCCTCTTTAAATTAAACACTGTTAGATTTCTTTTCCTTTTTATAACTAATTAGCTGAAGGCATAGTCCTCGAACTTTAGTTCCTCCTCCCTCGCCTCCACCACCCCAACCTCTGCCATGAACCTTTCAGAATCTCTTGTAAACATCTCACACTACACAGAAGATAAGCTTAGAACTCAACTACAAAGCCTAGAATGATTGATTTCATTCTGCTTCAGAAGGAGGTCATAGAGGTGGGAGAACACTGGCTCTAAATGAGTTCTCTGAAGAGTTCATTTTAGGGTGTCCTCTTGAAAAGAAAGATCTGAAGCTGAAGTAAGATAAAAGTGTCCACAAACTACAAGAGTTAACAAGAAAATAATGTGCCCAGACTTTGCATACTCCTATAGCACTCAGGAAAGTTGTGCTAAAAATGGTGGATCTTCTCCAAACCTTTGCAACATTGCCACCCCCCCCCACCCAGGGATTCATGACCCTCAATTTAAGAAACATTGTCCCAAGGCCAATTATTTTGTATCCTAACTTCTGCCAGCTTTAATACAGACTGTTAATTAACAATATTAATTTTCCATTGTTTGGTTGTTCGATATCGGTTTGAAAAAGCAAACATATGGAGTGCAATTCAGAGCACATTAATCTTAAGTCCCTTCATAGCAACTAATGAATGAAGCAGCAGTGATAAAGGCCTGAAAAACTGTTTGCTTTCTGGAGATGAAGAATGGACATCATTCATGTGAAAAGTCATTATTAGGGAGTAGCAGGGGGAGAGGGGTTTTAAGCTATTTTGAAGCAACAAGCATTAACCTAGTCATTCTCAAAGGGTGGCCCGTGGGCTGGCTGGTCTCTTATCATATTACTCTTTATAATATGATAATGTCTACAACTTTGTTTCTGACATTAATTATTATCATTGTAGTTATTATATGCCACTAGCATGTCATCAAAATCTGAAGAAGCATCATTCTTGTCATTCATCTTTGAATCCTTTTTCCCAAGTGGGAATGGGGGCCAGATGAGGAAGGATGTTCTTTTGCCCTTTCAAAGGGATCTGCAACCCCTGCCTAACTGCTGAGCACAGTGAATTTTTCAACTAGAAGGGACAGTGTGATGGGGAGTGCAAGCACAGACCCCTTCAGCCTTTCCAAATAAAGACTTTGGAGGAGCTTGCTTCTAGGAGCAATGTAATGACATGTGTTGGAGAGTCTCTGAAGCATTGTGGACCATCTCTTGCTGGTTCTGGTTAGTTAACCATGAGGTTGGGAGGAGACTTTTTCAATTGGATGTGTTGCCAGAAGCATTGTTTTGTTTCTGTTGTTTAGTCATTTCAGTAACTTCTGACTCTTCATGACCCAATTTGAGATTTTCTTGGCAAGTATACTGGAGTGGTTTGCCATTTTCTTCTCTAGCTCATTTTACATATGAGGAAATGGAGGCAAGCAAGGTTAAGTGACTTGCCCAGGATCATATAGCTAGTAGGTGTTTGATGCAGGATTTGAACCTGAGTCTTCCTGACTCCAGGCTGAGCTCTCTATGCACTGCACCACCTAGCTGACCTACCAGAAGTGTAGCTTCTTTAAAAATGACTGAGTCAGCTTCAGTCATCTCTCTTGATTTCATTCATCAATTCCTTCATTTATAATATCTAGTGAAAGACCCTGATGTGAGGGAAAAGGCCTTAGGGCCTTCTCCTCTCCAAGGCCATATGAAAGAGGCCTCAGTCCTTGCAGTGATCTTCAAAACTCTAGTCAAGCAGAAAGACTCACACAATAGTCAGGGTGCACCTGGATGTGAACTTGGTGGGACCAGCTGTTATGTAGGACCTGAGCTAAATTAAGAAGCTAATCTACCCCCCCACCCACCCTAGATGTGGTATATGAAAGATTATTCCTCCCAAATGTTGGGAGAAATATCTGTACCTTTTTTTTCTTATATCCTTGAAGTAATTTTTCCCTTATTAATTCTCCTAAATTAATTAATTAAAATGACCTACAAATAATTGGGAGCTACCAACACATATATGCCAAAATTATCTTCCAAAAGTACCACTTTTCATCATTTCATTCCATGCTCAAAAGTCTCCAATGGTTCCCCTTTGATGATAGGATAAATTTCAAACTCTTCAAGTCTGGCATTCAAAGTCCTACAATGCACAAACGACAAGAAAGCCAGACTGAATCAGGGAAACTAGCTTCAAATCCTGTCTCCTGTCTATGTGACTCTCCTTGACCTTCAGTTTCCTCCATGGTAAAAATGAAGTTAATTATATTGACACTACTTACCTCATAGGGATGATATAAAGAAAGGGCTTTCTAAATATCTAAGTGTCCCAGATACCAAACAGAGCTTCCAAGGGCAAAACTGTTTTGAGTTTTTGTTTGTTGGGTTGAGGGGAGAGGTGTTTGTTTTTATTAAGTCAACAGGTGACTAGACTGCATTTGGGTGATGCTAACTGCAATGAAGATTAAAATGATAAAGGGCCTATAAAGTTTTCTCCTTGCTATTAATCAATTAAACAATAGTCATTAATAAATGACTATATGTCAGGTACTGTTCTAGGTGCTGTCCCTGACATCTGGGAACTCACATTCTACAGGGAGAGATAGGCATGTATACACACAAGCATAGTGCAAGCTTAGGGGCTTCTATCCCAAAGCCCCATTTGTACTGGCACACTGGGATCCCAAAGATCAGCTGCCTACTTGTCCCCTCAGAGTTCTAAAGACTCTGAGGAGAAGTCAGGGGGTGGTTTTCCTTGGTACTATAAATCACAAGCTCTCAGTAGTGGGCTTTCTCCATTAATTACCAACTGAAATCTATTAGTCAGCCAGACTTAATTAGCATTTACTTAGGGACATTACTACTGTGGTGTCCTAAGAACAATTGGTACAAAACCATGCCCTCAAGGGTCTGTGGCACACTCTCCTACAAGCACAGAGTCCAGGAAAACATGGGTACAAGCTTTTAGAGCTAATGTGACAAAGGAGTAAACTCACGATTCTTGATCATTGGATTCCTTTTGTCCATTGACAGAATCCTCATCAAGTTCTCATTAGGAATTGTATAGCTTTTTGCTGGGCTCCTTATTTAATTCTGAAGCTGTTTTTCCTCAGTTTTTCTATTTTGTCTGTAACTCCTGAGGCTGATACTGCTGTCAGTTTTTCTGTGGGTACTGATAAGATACCTATGAGAATAAGTTCAGAACTTTCAGACCTATTGAAATGTGTAAGATCTTCCTCTGGCCAAGGATAAAGGGTGGATGGGAAGGAGGAGACAAAGACTCTTCTCCTTCCCTCCCAAATGATCAAGGCCTGGGTTGGAACTGCTCTCTTCTGTCTTATAACTAGAATACTAGAATCCAAACTGGTTTGCTCTTTGTATCCAAGTCCCATATGGTGTCACTGAGTTGTTTCAACCTATCCCAACACACTTCCTGTACATTTTCATTTTACTTCATGCAGTGACTGGAAGCATTCTATTCCTTCCCAGTCTGATTAACTAGGTTGTTCACCCTTAGTTCAGTAACCTTGATTGGTTATTTGATTCTATGGGGGATGTGCTTACCTGGTAACATTATTGGGCTAGAACATGGCACAATGGAGAGAGTGCTAGAACTACAATCAGAAACGACTAAGTTCAAATGTGTCCTCACATTATTAGTTGTATGTATAAGCTGTTCCCTCTGGTGGGAGGGCTTGCTGAGCCCTTTTCAGGAATGCTCATACACTTTTGTGGTGACCTCCCACCCCACTCTCACGTGTGGCTCCAAGAAACTTCAACATGCACAGTGACCACACCCTGGCTGTCTTGGCAGATGGGCTAAACCAGGTTGAGCATAACCGACAGACCTCAGACCTCTTGGTGAGTTAGAAGGATGTCTACTCCAAACATGAGAAGACTACCCCCAGTGGAATGAATGAGGGAGAATAATTTGTTCCAACAACCATGAAGGTGCTGAAGCAGAAGCTGCGTAGTGCTTAGAGTTTGATTGAACATTGAAGATGCCAAAGTCATCCACTGCATCCTGGGCCACCACCAGTCATCTTGACTTTTGTCCTCCTACTGGACTTAAATGACTGTGGAAGAGAGAGTGAGGCTGATGACTTTGTGTAACTCTGATCCACTTAAATCCAATTCACTGGCAAGTCAAGAGATGGACCCATGACTCTATTGGTCCTCTTTGAAAACAAAGGATCAACAACAGCTATGTGACTCTAGTCAAGTCACTTAAAAAAACTGTCTGCCTCCGTTTCCTCTTCTGTAAAATAGAAATAATAATAGCATTTACTACACTGGGTTGTTGTGAGGATAGGTGAGTAAAGTGACTCTCAAATTTTAAAGCTATGTAAACACCAATTATCATCATCATGATTATTAATACTTTAGGTGGCTTGACATTTAATCAGCCTCCACCTTTACATATATTTATACAAAATAAAATGATAAGAATAGGAAACTCTGATTTAATTGTCATAGGAAATTCCCAATTTCAGGTCAGCAATTTCTCTGAAACTCATAGTCTTAGAGAAATACCTGGGCAGTAAGAGGTTAAATGACTTACCCAAGGTCTGACAATCAATGTGTATCAGAGGATGTACTAGAACCAAGGTCTTCTTGGTCCCAAAGCCAGTTTGTTATTTGCTATTTCAAATGGACAATATACGAACAAAATAAATATAATGATAGGAGTTGGGGGAGGGGTAACTAATGACCTGGGAGATCAGGAAAGGCTTCCTATAGAAGAGAGCCCTTGAGTTTAACTTTTGAGGAGAGTAAGGACTCTAAGAGGTCAATTTAAAGAGGAAGAGCCTTGGAGGCCTGGGGTCAACCTATTCCAAATCAGAAGGGAGCCCTGACCTAATCCTGATCATTTCCATTCCCTTTCCCTATCTCCTGCCAAACAGGACAATACAAACACAGGCATACCCCTCTACCCAGATGACATCTTTAGGAGGCTAGATAACAAAAAAGAATAGAAAAGGTGAGAGAGATACTCTGATGGAGTTTTTACTCAGTGGCAGAGCAAAAATAAAATCACCAGGGCTAAGGGAATAGAACAATTATTTCACTAGTATGAAGAACTCCCAGATAAGAAAATTTCCTCTGTCAATGAATGTTAAGACCCTCTCTGTAATACAAGATCATAAAGAGTTGCCTAAAACACTGAGAAATCACACGTCTTGCTCAGGGTCACACAGTCAGTGTAAACTAGAGTGAGGTCTTAAATCCAAGTCTGCCTGGCTTGAAGGACAGTTCCCTATCCACTGTGCCACACTGGCTCTGAGCTGAAAGGAATGGAATGCCACCCCACCCACGTCAGCCAATCAATGGACAAGCATTATTAAACACTGGCCACTTGCAAAGCTCTGTGACTCTATGTGAGATGAAAAAGTTCTGAGTCTGAGTCTGAGATCAGAAAAGATATTTATTCTTTCTCATGAGGAGCACTGCCCCCATCGCTCAAATGGCATCTGCCAGGGAGTGCAACATGTGGAAGCTTGAAGGCTTCTCTTGTCCTGATCCTAACTCCCTCTAACACCTGTCCTACCTCACCACTGGTAGGAGGCAAACTCACAATCTTTCATTAGTGTTAACTAATTGGTGCAAAGCAGTTTCAATCCTTCATTATGTATTTCCTTTCACCAAATTTGGAAGTGCCCAATCAGAAGTGGTTTTCTTTCAAATTACTTCATTTCAGGGAAATCATGAGTTACTCTGGAGACTGAACTGGCTTACAAAGTATGGAAAAGAGATAAGAATGTAACAGGGAGTGTAAAAAAAATGAAGAAACTTCACTGTGAGTCATCTCTCTCCATTCTAATCCAGATATTGCTTATTAATACAAGTAAACTTCATCCATAGCTCTCTGTGCCAAGTACATGAACTCACTGGCATCGTGGTGGTTATGATTCTCTGGGCTGCATTTGTAGCCAACATTGATTTCCTAGTCTGATCAATCCTAGAGAACTCTAAATCAATAATTAAAATGTCTATTAATCAATCCTTCATATCTAATCAGTCACCAAGATCTGTCAATCCTTCCTTCAAAAATCCTAGATTCATAGATTTCTAGAGATAAACATAAACACTGTTTGTCTAGTCCAACTCATTCATTAAGCAGATAACACTGAGGCACAGAGAAGTTAAACATCTCACCCAAAGACATACAGCTAGTTACCAACAGAGTTAGGATTTTCATTAGTGTTAACTAGTACTGATTTCTAGAAAAATCTCCTTTCAACTGTACTACAAATGTGAACCTCTCAGATTTATTTTCTCTTTAATCTCCCCTGTTAATATGTTAGTCTAGGCCCTAACTGGTCTCCTTATTGCTAACCTCTCCCCAAATTTAAGTCATCCTACACATCACTGACAGATAAATATTGTTAAAACATAATTTTGTCATGTTATTAATAAGCCCCCACCCTGCTCCAATCTCCAATGGTTTCTATTTCTCCAAATTCATCAAGTATGGTCTTTTGCCTCCTTTTGTATCTCTAGCACTTAGCATGGTGCATGACACATAGTAGGTGTTTAATAAATGTTTATTAATTGATTCAATGGTCTCCCTTAACGTATCAAAATATATTTCTCATTACTCCCCAATGTGAGCTGTCTGCTCCAACCAAACTAAGCTCCTTGTTTTCAACTCAAATTGTTTCCTTGAACACCGAGGCTTCCTTGGCCAAGAATGTCTTCTTCTACCTCTATGACTACCTAAACTGTATCCAGACTTTCTTAAATATTATAAAGTCAATACTTACTCCTCGAGTGGCAATGAGTATAGGATGAACAAGGCTTTGCTTCTGAGCATTGACATTAAAGGTTACATTTTCTCCCCAGAAAACAATGTATTTCTTCCCTTCAGTGAACTTTGTCCTCATGCCTACTCTTATGTGCTACTAGCAGTTCATGGCACAATTGCTCTCAAGACATCACTCCAGGACCCTTTTGCTACAATACACTTCTCTCTTTTTCTATTTAAATTTTATTTTATTTTTCATATGTCAAGTGTTCATTTCCCTTAACTTCTACAGGATGAGGGCAGGACTCTTGGGCAATGGGCTGCCACTTCTGTACCCCAGTTAAACTGACCTCTACACCACTTCCTCCCTTTAAATAAATTCACTCCAACTAGTTATAATTCTACCTTTTCCCCAAAAACCATACATTGATTCTATTCTTTTCTCAACTGCTATTCCTTTTGTCAATTAATCACACAAATTTTCACATGGTTACTTAAATAATCCCTGTTTGTGATTTATCTTACCAGCTAAATTGCAAATTCCTAGAAAGAAGTTGACCAAGTCTTTCCATTCTTTGAAAATTGTCATAAAGTATACAATAAGAAATTCTTGTTTAATGTAGTGCAATAGGTCTGATGCTAACCATAGTTTGCCCTTTGTTTCAATTGTTGATGATTCAAGTTACTTCTTAGGAAGAACACCACCATCATCCTAATGCAACACCCTACAACACACACACACACACACACACACACACACACACATTTTAATCAAGTCCTACTAGAAAAGCCAGTGCTTTCGTCTTGGTAATTTTTCAGTTTTTGTGTTAATTTCTCTAGGAAAAGTCCCATGAAGAATATAGCTATCCTTGTTTGAAGCTTGGCATGAGCTATTTCACTAAAGTACCATTTCCCTTCCCTCCATTATTACTTTGGAGAAAACATAAACTGCTTTAAAGGAAGACTAGTCAAGAAAGTGGCACAAAGAATCATAGCTATAACTGGGATAGGATGACCGAAGCTTCTCCAGGGCACCAAATTTGGAGGGCAAGGATAACACATATTTATTCAATAGGCTAGTAATTAACATTGCAGTTCTATTTATTGGCTTACCATTAACGTAAACTGAGTTTAGCACCCGGGTATCAAGAATAATTATTTAAATAGAATGCTACAACATGACAATATTACAGACCGTATCCACCACCCTCTACCTCCCTCTTGGCAGGACAATGGATTGTGTCTTAAAAAGTTGCTTGGGGAGCACCTTTTTTGCTACTTACTTGATTCCTACTCTTACCCCATATAGCTATTGTATCACTTGATTTAAGTGTCCAAGTGCCTAGATACAGCTTGAAAGGAGAAGAGATTCTGGACAACTGATCTCTCTTTCATATAAAGAGGTCACATAGCTACCACCTTCCTTGCACCATTTTATCTCTGATGATACATTTGAGGAAAGGGACTCTCTTTCCCTTTCTCTCTCTCTTTTACACACACACACACACACACACACACACACACACACACCAACCCCAGCACATGCCTTTCTTAAATTATGACAGGTGTTCAATAAATATCGAGTGAATAAATGAATGAATGTCTTTTGGAGATATAACAGATGTAGACATCCAGAATCAGACATTCAGTAGCTTCAGTGGTCTTGGCATCCATTGGTATTGCCATTAATCAGGTAGGTGATCTTTCTTTGAAGCTTTATTTTCGTTGTTACCATTACATTTTTAAAAATTTTCTTTTTATATCTGAGGATGAGAATTTTGACAGATGGAGAAACTAAGATCAAAAGGGATAAAGTAACCTTCCCAAAAGTAAATCGAGATTAAGTAACTGAACCAAGACTTAATTCCAAATCCTGTGATCACAAATCCAGTGCTTTTTCTACTACACTGTGATATACCATATGTCAACTTGAAAAGAGAAGGATGAAAGTATAACTGAGTAGCATCAGAAAGTGATGGAGAGACTCCACAGACTTGTCAGATCTGATGATCATTATCCACTTCTGGTTATTTACATTGGGGAAAAATGATACTGCCAGATATAAACTAGAAAGCATTGCTAGGGAATAGGAAGTCCTAGGCAAGAAAATAAAGTCTATGGGAGTACAAGTAATATCATATCAAATGCTTGTCAACTTATGGGAAGAGTTTCAGAAAAGTATTAGAGAAATGAAATTGTGTCCCCCCCCCGAAAAAAAGGATTTTGCTTTATATACCACAACAATATAGAAATAATGAACTCATACACAGAAACAGAATGCATGTAATGAAGACCAATAAAAATATGTTTGCCTAGAAATTTGTGGCTATAATTAAAGGACTTTAGGCTGAAAATGGAGGGGGAGAGATTTTTCATATATGTAATGAGTATGCTTTGACTCATTCTCCCTGAGCCAAGTCAGCTACACTTAACCCCTCCAGATTGTAGGGTACCCTGAGGAGTTTTGGTGCATCTCTTCTCTGGTGCCTCTGGCTCAAGTCTCCACCAACTATGTCGCCTTAGGTTAGTTGCTAGTAATTAGCATTGCAGCTCTATTCAATGGCTTACCATCATCTAGATTTTTTAAAGGAATATTTAATTAGAAGATATAACAAGAATCATTTCCCTTCAACATCTCAGAAGTATACTCTCTCCCATCCTACCTCAGTCTTTAGGGAGAATGGGCTCAAACTTAGCCCAATTTCTACATAGCCTTGGTCCCACCAAGTTCATGTCTAAATACTGTATTGCTGCTAGATGGAGCACTTATCTCAATTAACACCAGTCTGGGTCCTTGCTTTTCCAGGCATCAATGCAGAGCTGACTACAAAACACAGGTGTTAGCATTCCAGGATGATGTTCTCCTACCATGCAAAAGTGCAAGTACTAAGTCAGGTAAAGCTTCCAGGCTTGTATTTACATGGCCACATAGCCTCAGGAGGAAAAAAAGTCCAGGGCCTTTGTTCTCCTCCTGAGCCATCTGGATCCAGTGGCAAAATATAAATAGTGAGACGATTAGAGATAGCCCTGTCTCATTTGATATTGGCTCATTTGATATCAACATGCAAAGGATCATTGAACAAAGTTATCTCTCTGGTTACATATAAAGAATCTTATATGACCTTGATATATGAATAGCATAAGCCTTGTTAGAGAAGAATCTTTTAAGGCTACATTTTGCTCTACTAAGTCAAATGTTCTTCTTTGGCAATAAACAAACAATAAATGCAGGGGTATCATGTTCTCTATTTCTCAATTCAATTGGTCTCCCATTGCATCCTGGGCCATCTCCAGTTGTCCTGATGAATATCTGGACACTGGACCCAGATGGCTCTGGAGGAGAAAGTGAGGTTGGTGACCTTGTGCAGCCTTCCCTCACTCAAATCAGTCAACTGCAAGTCATGTCATCATCTCCCTGAAGTCATGATATTCTTTAGGAACAGAAGACAAACACAAAACAAAACTGTGTCACTAGGAAGATGTGAACTGCTATAGAAAATCATCTGTAAAAGCCTGACTTCATTCATATAGTTCTTGTCTTATTGTTGTCATTGTTTTATAAATCAAGAATACTGTCTGAGAGCCAGCACCCTACTAGAGCAAGAGCAGTGGATTTGTAATCAGAGGACCTTGTATGGCTTGGGACAAGTCACTTCTCTAAGTTAACTTCAGTTTCTTCATCTTTAAAATTGAGGGTTAGACTAGTAGCCTCCATGAGTCCTTTCCTGTTTTATATCTGTAATCCTAAGAATACATGGGTCATTCTCATGAACATTATTCAGAGATGATTAAATAAGTAAACACACTTTCCTGTTTTAAACTAGCATCCTTTGCTACTAGTTCTGACCTCTCCTACAAACTGAAAAGTGACAGTGGGACAGCCCTGTATTATATGTAAATATCTCCCATTTGGCCCCTCCCTTCCAAGTCTTCCCTAAACATGACCATTTCCTTCAGCTTTTTCTCAAATGTCCTGAAGTCAAGATCTTTCACCCTCTTCTGAAGATTGTAGTTTACCAGTGCCCTTCTTGAAATGTGGTATCTAGCTCCATTTGTGGTCTGATTAGAGTACTATCATCTCATCAGTTCTGGTACCTATGACTTTCTAAGATTTCATTAGCTTTCCTAGCTTCTATTGATCTTACAATGCACTAAAATAAATGAACATATATTAATCTATCCAAACCTCTCCCATTAAGTACTTATGAATTTGTTTAACTTGTTTACATTTATTTTATAAAACAGCATCTTAATGAATTTAGTCCAAAATTCTATCCTGTCAAAAGCTTTTTGGTAACTGATGCTCTCATTCAGTGTGCCCTTACATTTTTGTGTCATTGGAAAATCTGATAAGGATGCCATCTATGCCTTCTAGTTTTGTTTTTCTTTCTTCTGATTTGGTGTTGATTTTGACCTGTGATATACCATGTTAATCATCTCATAGCAAAATACAATTTATTGTGCAATAACTCCCTTTTGCTAAGTCATTACTTTGTGTCTGTGAAATTAGAGTTAAATTGATTTTTCTTGCAGTTATTTAATACATGTCCGATGCCTTCAGACTGTTTTCTTGAAGAAAGTGTTATATATACATATGTGCATAAGTACATATATGTATGCATACGTATGTATGTGCATGCATATATGTGTATGTATGAGTGTGTGTACACATATATATGACTATAAGTCTCAGATTTCTTTCATTTTTCAGTCCTGAACTACATATTCATGTGAATGTGGAGAAAGACAGAGAGAGAGAGAGAGAGAGAGAGAGAGAGACAGAGAGAGAGAGACAGAAAGGAGACAGACAGAGAGAGAGAGACAGAGAGGAGACAGACAGAGAGAGAGACAGAGAGGAGAGAGAGAGAGAGAGAGAGAAGAGAGAGAGAGAGAGAGAGAGAGAGAGAGAGAGAGAGAGAGAGAGAATATTTCTTCTCCTATTTTCCCCATGTGGAATGTCATCCTCCAAAATGGATCTCCAGAAAGCATTCCCATTCCCTGGAATAGTTAAAACCATCTTGATTGGCGAGTAAGTATAAACTGCCCATTACCTCTGGTTGTCCCCAAACCAGGTCACGCTTCAAATCTCATCCAGTCGCCACGCAGGCCATATTACTGTATTCCTTGATTTATCCATGTCAGTCAATCAACAATATTTATTTAGCATTTTACTGTGAGCCGGGTATCAGGCCGAGAGCTGAGGATACGAAGAAAGGTAAAGCAATCCCTGCCCTGACGGGACCCCCATGTTTGTTTAACACATACACAACGAGACACAGTCAAGATGTAGACAGAGTAGATGGAAGTTAATCTTAAAAGGAGAGGACACGCACATCTAGGGGACTGAGAAGGGCTACCTCAGAAGGCAGGATATGAATTGAGTCTTGAAGGAAGGCAGCAAAGACAAGAGGCAAAGGTAAGGAAGGAGATCATTCCAGGCATGGAGAAAAAGTCAGTGCAAAGACATGAACGAGACTCAGGCTGGCACGTTCAAGGAACTGCAAGTAGGCCAATTTATAGCTGGCTAGTAGAGTTTGGAAGGCAGGAAAGTTTAAGGAAACTGGAAAAGTAAGAGATGGCCAGAGTATGAGGAGTTTTAAATTCCAAAGAACTTTATATTTGATTTTGGTAATCCCCCATACCTACACCTCTTTCCACCTCCTTCCCTGGGTACAGTAATCATTGTTTCTAAACAGAGAACAACAATCAGCTGCCTAATTAATTGACTTCTTATCCTGTGATTCAACAGACCAAAGCTCCATTGCTTAGCCATCTTTCTCCTATCTCATGTTGTCTCCCCTTTTAGAACATAGCTTTTTGAAGGCAAGGACTGTCTTGCTTTTGTATTGACAGCAATCCTCTATTTTCCTGAGTTTAACTTTTGTAATTTCAATTGGCAGCTGGGCACATTTGCAGCTATGTGCAGCAGAGAAAAAGTGAGTCTCAGTGTGTACAAGTTTATAGAGTGACTGGCACCCTACTGGGTGCTTCACTGGTCTTGTTCACCCTACCTTTATAGGGTAAAGAGTTCCTCCTGTAGTCACTGCATGTTTTGATTGTTTGCCTTTGGTGCTGCAATTATGCCTTTAAAGTTATTTGGGCTCTATCCCAAGTATTCAAAGTCAGTGATGAGGCTTAGTGCAAAAGTAAAGATAAACTTCTTGCTGGAATTCTGGAATGTTTGTAGCCCCTGGTGGTTGAGACCCTTAAAAATCTCAAATAGCACATGAAGCTGATGTCACTGACAGATTATTTCAAAATGATACATCCTTCATTATCTCTAGCCTTCACTAACACCATCCACTAGCCATGAAGGACAGTGTCGGAGGTGATGTTGAGACCTCACAAACCTTGACATGTTCTGACATCAGCTCCTAAAGTCCCAACAATCTCTCTTTTGGTTTTTAGAGGGCGACCAAAGCAGAGAAGTTTATAGCAGTATCGTATGCAATAAATACAATGTGCTCACATGGCCATCTGACACAGTGGAAGGTAAAACTCAGGTTAAGAAAAATGTTTTCTTTTTAAGAATTTATTTGCTGTACAGTATTTATGGTACTGTAGATTTTATGTGTTATGAAAAATGAACATTGCCTGAATTAAATGTTATTTTTCTTGAGATGTTAGCACAAAAGGTCACAAAATTCTAGGAAATTACTAGCAAGAAAATGTGTTTTGCATGTTACCAATTTTATTTTGAGTATTTGAATTTTATGGGTTATTTCATGGTTACTGTGTTAGGGAAAGTACGTATTATCAGAGTTAATATTTTAGAGATAAAAAACAAAAAGGAAAAGGACCTATATGTACAAAAATATTTACAACAACTCTTTTCTGGAGGTAAAGAATTAGAAATGGAGGGGATGCCCATCAACTAGGCAACAGTTGAACAAGTTGTGGTATATGATTATGATGGAATACTATAGTGCTATAAGAAATGATGAGCAGGATACTCTCAGAAAAACCTGGAAAGGCTTGTATGGGCTGATGCAAAATGATATATACTGTTGTACAGTACAGCAATATTGTAAGCAATAGCAATATTGTAACACAATCAGCTGTGAATGACTTAGTTATTCTCAGCAATACAACAATCCTTGAAAATTCTGAAGGACTTATGGTGAAAAATGCCATCTATCCCCAGAGAAAGAACTGATGGTATCTGAATACAGATTGAAGCATACTTTTTTTACTTTATTTATTTTTCTTGAGTTTTTCTGTCTATGTTTTCTTTTACTACATAACTATTATGAATATTTTTTGCATGACTATACATGTATGACCCATATAAAATTGCTTGCCTTCTCAATGTGGGGGCAGGGAGTGGGAGTGGTAGAGAGGAAGGGAGACAATTTGTAACTCAAAGTTTTAAAAACAAATGTTAAAAATTGTGTTTATGTGTAATTGGGGAAAAATACTAAATAAATATAAAAAGTTAATGTTTTGATATAAAGAATTGTATGCAGAAAAATGTATTTTCAACTATCTCAAGCAAAAGATTAGTGTGGTCACAGGAACCTAACCACCTTTTCTCATCATTGTTGTTGCTAGGTGTAATAATGATGGTAATTTGAAGATCCTCCCTGCTTTGAAAGTAAACTCTGTCCCCTAATAGGCTGAATATAATTATGTGGAGCCTGTGATGGGAGGAATTTACTGAAGGGTGGGGCAGAGCCCACAGGAAACTGGGAGTCAGAGCTAGAGAGACGGTGGGAGAGAAAGGATGCTCAAGCAAGGAAATAGGTTTGGGAGTAGATATGGATATTATATTGGTTTGTGGGAAAGCTAAAGGATAGCATGGCACTCTGCTATGTTGTGGTGCATTAACTTTTATGTTGCTTTGATGGATTCAGTTTCCTGGTGTTGGGATTTGGTTTTTTGGTGTCTAAATAAATGCTTTGCTTCTGTTCTCTATATGGAGAGTTTGTTATATTTTGCTATTGAGTACCATGCAGGAATATTTATAGTCATGGTTGGTATATTTATCATGATTGTGGGCACTGTAAATATTGCATTGGCACTACACTGGGTTTCAGTCATGTTTGACTCTTTGTGACTTCATTTGGGTTTTCTTGGCAAAGATACTAGAGGGGTTTTCATTTCCTTTTCCAGTTCATTTTACAAATGAGAAAATTGAGGCAAATAGGGTCAAGTGATCACATAACTAGTAAATATCTAATGCTGGATTTGAACTCAGGAAGATGAGTCTTCCTGACTCCAGGCCTAAAACTCTTATCAACTGCACCATCTCTAGCTGCCCCCCATTTCCCATAGGTTCAGTGTTTCAAGCTTTACATTTTTTACTTTCACACCATTTTCTAGGAATGCTACCCCCAACGAAAGTTGAGGATTGACATTATATTCCCATCCTTTAGCATAGTTCTTTGCATATAAATACTTTTTCATTCATTCACTCACTGTCCTTCCCTGTGCCCACCTCCATACTCAAGTTAGCAAGTATCACTGTCTAAGCAAACTTGGTTTACATAAAGTTCTTCATTAAAAATTCTCTCCGTCTGTCTCTAAAATGTTACCGCATACTCTTCACTCACTTTCCTGGTACTTTGCATATGCTCATTTTGAATGAGATACTCAGAGTAACATGACCAAATCCCCAGGACTGTTCTAGTAAATTTTTAACAACTAGCTCTCCAGAAAGGAAAAAAAAAGTATACAATTTAATCTGCATTATTAGATTTTTCTCCATCATTTTTGGAAGTCTAGAAATCAATGAAAAAATAAATCAAGCCCAGGTTTATAATTTTTGCTGATTTCAAAAAAATCAAAACATGATAAAATGGGCATTTAGATAATAGCCTACATTAAAGAGCAGTCTTTGGATCATTTTTTAAAAATCGCTTTAAAGATACAATATAATTAAAATTTTAATTTATAAATAGATTTTATTAAAATTAAAATAACTTTAAAATTTGTTAACTTGAAGCCTCCTGGGTAAGGGGGAAAAACCTCAAATACAATTGTCATAAATAGATCCTATAGAAATCGATAAGATTAAGAAGGACATGATTAGACAAACCATTTCATTGGCAAGAAGTGTTTCAGGTATGATAATTGTCAAAAGCATTTCTCAGGTCCCTTCAGAAATGCTAAACTCCAGCTTGTATTTTCTTATTTTATTTTAATTTTGGTTTAGATGTGTTTTTTATTAGTGCAGGGAGTCTCTCATTAATGATGATGATCTTCAATTTAACTACAACTTAGAGTCTTAGAGAAATATCTCACTCACTGAGACTTTAAAGGACCTGCCAATGGGTCAAGTAACTGGTATGTAACAGAGGCAAGCCTCAAACCCAGGTCTTCCTGCTGCCAGGTCTCTAGAGACTACATCACATCTCCTCTCTCATGGTCTTTATTAGTGAATTAGAATAATGGCTGCACCAACATCCCTGCCATGTATCCATTCCTCTGCACCCCCATATACCCACAAGTACATTTTTAGATTTTTCCATAAATAGACAAAAAATTAAATATCATTAATAAAAAGAAAAAATAAGCATTGTAACCACAACTTTATGATGGGAATTTGAGGTTTTGAACTATGAAACCAACATACAATTGGGAATTGCATATGGCTCAGCAGCTGAATGAACGTTTTTTTTTGTTTGTTTGTTTGGTTTTTTTGCTGTAGTCTACAAATGAAATAGTAATAATCAAGATCCAGGGCACTTCCAACAATAGTGATTATACTATGAACAGAACAAAACCAATTAGTGAAACTCATAAAAATCCATATTTTCAAATCAGTATTTTTCCAGACTGCTAAAATGATAGTGATGATGCGGTGGAAAATGAAATGCATTTTGTCTCTCTGCCTACAGCTTTAGCCAGGGGTGGTTTTCAGGATTAGAACACCTGTTTTATAACTGTGCTCGTGGAATTAGCACAGTTTAGTTCAGAGACTGAATCTAGGTCATTTAATGGCTTAAAGTGCTTGAGAAACAAGCTGAAAAATGTTTTGTATGTGTTTCTTTTCTTATTAATTATTTTTCTCCCCCTGGTTCCATGATCCATTTGTTAGACAGGTCATTAAGAGTGATCATGGGGATCAGGGAGGTGATCCAGTAGATGGAGCACTGGTCCTGGAATCAGGAGGAACTGAGTTCAAATTTGCTCTCAGAACTTGACACTAATTGTGTGACCCTGGGCAAGTCACTTAACCCTGATTGCCTTGCCCCTCACCCCCCAAAAAAGAGTGATCATGGAGTGATTTTTATTTTTAAACAAGCCATAGGTTTGTTAGTATGAAATAGAGTTTTGTTTTGTTTTGTTTGACAGAAGAAGGGTGACCTTAGAGCATTTTTCATTAGTTAGAGTGCTAGGAAACTAAGACAAAGAATTGCATAAGCTATATAATTAATCAATTGCAACAGAGAATTCCTTGAATCTTTTGAGTTCAAATTCTCTGCCTTTGGCATAATCTTTGGTATATGGATTAAGTGGTCCAGAACTTGTTCTCTTTACAGGAGGATGTATTAGATTAAGAAATTATGTGGAAGAATAGGATATTACAGGAGCTCTAGAGTAAGAGGACCTCTGTTCAAATGTAAGTATTGATCATTACTACCTATGGACTTGAACAAGACCCTAAGTCTCTGAGACTCAGTTTCCTCATCTATAAAATGAGGGAGTTGGATTAGATGGCTTCTGGCCTCCATTACTGCTCTAGGGCCATGATCCTTTGCTGCTACTAATTATTGGTGAAGGAATATATGCATGTAAAAAGAAAGACCATTTCAATGAGAGTAAGAATAGTTTATATAGCACCTACTCTGTGCCAAGTACTGTGCTAAGCACTTTATACATGCTATCTCATTGTATCCTTGCAACATCCCTAGGGTGTAGGTGCTCTTATTATCTTTATTTTACAAATGAGGAAACCCATGTTGAGAGAGATTGAGATCTGCCCAGCATCATGCAGCTTTTGTCTGAAGCAGGATTTGAACTCAGGTCTTCCTGACTCCAAGTCTAACTCTCTATCCATTGCATCACTTAACTGTCTTAGTGACTTTACACAGATGCATCTAATTGTCAAAATTGCTGCACAGGAAGTTAGTGCTATGAATTTAGAGACAGGAAAGATAATCATGGGCCAGAGCAGGTTGAATAAATTTAATAGAAAAACTAGGATTTAAATCAAGTGTTGAAGACACTAAGATTTGAATAGGTAGAGAAGAGAAGACTTATACCAGGAGGACTTATAAGGCTGCTTCTAATTCTAAATCTTGGGATTTTGTTCCTGTCAAAGAGGTGGTGGTATTCATTGTCAACAAGCATTCTTTGTGCACCTACCTATTCAAGACACTGAAGATACACATAAATAGGTGTTGTACCCTTCCCTATGTCCATTATAGACTGGAAGTTCCTAGAGATCAGGGAGCATGAGGATGGAATTTTCCCCTGGATAGCACACAACATAACAACACATACTGTTCAGGAACTAGAAAATGTCATATAAATGTAAGGGATGATGGGGTGTTTGATAATGATTATCTTCTCTGGAGCTGAGCTGGGGAGGGGGGATGGAATCTGAAATTTAGAGGATAAATTTGGATAGAGTGAGTTGTCTCCTTTCCTGGAGAGATAGTTTAGATCAGAACCGGGATAGAGGCTGAATCATTGCCAATGCTCAGGTCATCCTTCTAAAGGAAAAGTTATACAGCCATCTCTAATGCCCCTAGGATTTTTGGGATGGTGTAGAGCAAAGAGGCCATACTGAAGGAGGTGGTGGGTCAGAGCATTAGAGTAAGGGTGGGTGAAGACAGCAACCAACATTGGGTAACTGATATCCATCACTGAGTAAAGTTCTACAGAATGGCTGCAATATGATCATAACCAGAAGTCACAAATTCCCAGAGATATACAATGACTTGCTGTAATGGGAATGGGAATTGGAAGAACTTCCTTGCTCCTTAATAGACCTAGGCAGGAGTTTGAAGACCTCCCCTCCTTTGAAAGTAAACTCAGCCTCCAATAGGCTGAATGTAATCACCTGGAGCCTGTGGTGGAGGGAATTTGCTGAAGGGAAGCCGAGCCCACAGAAAGCTTCCCTGCCTATGAAGATAAACTCTACCCCCTGAGAGGCTGAATGTAGTCACATGGAGCCTGTGGTGGGAGGAGTTTACTGAAGAGAAGCAGAGCCCACAGGAAGCTGGTTGAGAGCTAGCCAGACTCTGAGGGCAGAGAACACTCATTAAGGAGATAGAGAGTTTTTGAAGGGAGCAGAGTCAAGATGGCGGAGTAGAAATAGGACCTCTGTGCGGCTCTGGCTTCCACCTTCCTCAATTCATGTAAAAGGGGACTCTGAACAAACTTTGGAGCTGCAGAACCCACAAAATGACACAGAGAAGCTAACCTCCAGCTGAGGACAGCCCAACAGGCCAGCAGGAATAGGCCAGTGCAGCACTCTGGGAGTCGAGCCCAGTCTCACCCCAAGGTTTTAGCCCCAGGGTGGGCTTGACCAATCTGCCAGCTGGAAGGACTCCAGAACACCAGTAGCTGTGGCACTTTCCAGAATTATCAACACATAGATGCTAAGGACAAAGTGAGAGGTCAGTGCAGTGTGGACTTTGGGACCCAGTAGTTGGGAGTGCCTCGGCTTTTGCCCCTGGGGTGAGAAGCCGCTAACAGCTGTAGAGCAGCCTCTGCCACAGTGCAGCTTCAGCTCCTGGCCTGCAAAGTGTATGGGGACCAAGTGACCAGTCTGAGGGGTATCTGCTCTTGCTTTAACCTACTTGGATCTGGATTGCAGTCTAGGGTGGAGGTCCTGGGGTGTGTGACCAGCTTGCTAGACCATGTGGAGGCTTCAGAGAGGGCACCCAGCTAATACCTCCGGCAGCTGAGGAACCCCCAGCATTTGACGAAGCTGCTCTGTCTGGTGGCAGAGTCCTACTGTGGCAAAAAGTCCAAAAGTCAAATAATTGAGTGGCAACATGACCAGGCAAAGGAAGCAAAGCAAACAGAAGAATCCAATATTAGACTCCTATTTCGGGGACAAAAAGGATCAAAGCATGGAACAGGAGGAAGACAGTGAAGTCAGAACTCCTGCACCCAAAGCTTCAAAGGAAAATACGAGCTGGTTACAGGCCATAGAGGACCTTAAGAAGCAGATAAGAGATGTGGAGGAAAAATTGGGAAGAGAAATGAGAACAATGCAAGAAAATTATGAAATGAGAGTCAACAGCCTGACTGAGGAAAATAACACCTTAAAAAATAGACTAACTCAAATGGCAAAAGAGGCTCAAAAAGGCAATGAGGAGAAGAATGCCTTAAAAAGCTGAATTTGCCAGATGGAAAAAGAATCTCAAAAGCTCAATGAGGAGAATCATTCCTTCAGAATTAGATTGGAGCAAATGGAAGCTAATGACTTTATGAGAAATCAAGATGCTGTTAAACAGATACAAACAAATGAAAGAATAGAAGGCAATGTGAAATATCTCATGGGAAAAACCACTGACCTGGAAAATAGATTCAGGAGAGATAATTTAAAAATTACTGGACTACCTGAAAGCCATGATCAAAGAAAAAACCTAGAAATCATCCTCCAAGAAATTCTCAAAGGAAACTGCACTGATGTTTTAGAACCAGAGGGCAAAATAGAGGTTGAAAGAATCCACCAATCACCTCCTGAAAAAGATCCCAAAAAGAAAACTCCTAGGAATATTATAGCCAGGTTCTGAAATTCCCAGATCAAGGAGAAAATATTACAAGCAGACAGGAAGAAACAATTGGAATACTGTGGAAACATAATCAGGATAACACAGGATATCGCAGCTTCTACCCTGAGGGATCAAAGGGCTTGGAATATGATATTCCAGTGGGCAAAGGAGCTGTGATTAAACCAATAATCACCTACCCAGCAAAACTGAGTATCATGTTTCAGAGGAAAATATGGTCATTCAGTGGAATAGAGGACTTTCAAACATTCTTGATGAAAAACCAGAATTGAATAGAAAATTTGACATTCAAGATACAAGAAGCAAGAGAAGCATGAGAAGGTAAACAAGGAAAAGAAATTATAAGGAACTTATCAAAGCTGAATTATTAACATTCCTACATGGAAAAACAATAATTTTAACTGATGAAACTTTTCTCAGTATGAAAATAGTTGGAGGGAATAGAAATATACATATATATATATACATGTATATATATAATGTCTCTATCAGAGGGTATACAGGCATTTGAATACATATGTGAATGTGTGTATATATATTTACAGGTATACATAGATAGAGGGCACAGGACCAATTTAATAGGAAAGGATGATACTTAAAAGGTGAAATTAAGATGTGAGAGAGGAATATAATGAGAGGAGATGGGAAGAGACAGAATGGGGTAAACTATCTCATATAGAAGAGGCAAGGGAAAATGGTTACAATGGAGGGGAAATCTAGGAAAGCAAGAGGGAATGGGTCAACCTTATTCTCATTGAATTTGGCTTGGGGAGGGAATATACACTAAATACACACTAAATAGGGTACCTAACCCTTCAGGAGAGTAGTGGGGAAAGGGATGAGAGGGGGGATAATGGAAGGGAGGGCAGGCTGGGGGGGAGGAAAATTGGAAGCACCCACTTTTGAAAAGGGACTGGACCAAAGTAGAAAATAGACCAAGTGGGAGGTGACATAGGAGGGAGGAAAATATAGTCAGTCTTTTACAACATATCTACTATGTTAATATTTTGCATTAGCTGCACATATACAACCTGTAGTGAACTGCTTATCTTCCCAGTAAGGGTGGGTGACAAGGGAGGAAGGGAATGAATCTGGATTTCAAAGTTTTAAAATCAAATGTTAAAAAAAAAAAAAATATATATATATATATATATATACTATTATTAATATTATTTTGCATGTAATTGGGAAATAAGGTATACAGGCACTGGGTCATAGAGATCCACCATGCCCTACTGGAAAAGTCGAAGGGGGTATGGGAGAAGATTTGGGAGAAAGCAGATTGGAAGAGGGGATATCCTGTGGGACTGCTATTTTGGGGAAACATGGGGAAAAATTTGTAACTCAAAATCTGGCGGAAATGAATGATGTAAATCAGAAGTTAATAAAGCATTTGAAAAATGAAAAAAAAATTTGAAAAGATAAATATGTGAAAAGACTTTGATTTATTACAAAGAAATGCTTCATATAAACACAAGGCATTCTTTTTTGCTATTATCTAACATTAAAAAGTACTTACTAAGTAGCTTTATAATAGCATTTTTATAATGATTTAAGGTTCACAAAGCATTTGACCTATATTATATCATTTAATCCTCACAGCAACCTTGTGAAGTAGGTGCTAATTTTATTGCCACTTTTTAGTTGATAGTGATTTCAAGCAATCAATCAATAGACCTTTATTAAACACCTTCTATGCAATAGCCCATGGATGGGAATCTGTGGCCTTGAGGCCACATGTGGCCCTCTAGGTCAAGAGTGGCCCTTTGACTAAATCCAAGCTTTATAGAATAAATCCTTTTTTTAAGGGGATTATTTGTTCTGTGAATTTTGGATTCAAAGGGCCACATGTGAGGACCTAGAGGTGCCCATGTGCCCTCAAGACTGCAGGTTCCCCACCCCTATACCTGCACTGTTGTCTGAGGTCATAAGGCTCATAAGTATCTGATGAAGAATTTGAACTCAGTTCTTCCTGACTCCAAGTTGAGCCCTTTCTCCACTATACTTTACATAGTACTGTGGTACTCTGAGAAATGTTAAGGCAGCACCCACTTCTGTGTTTGGATTGAGTCCTAATTAGGTTTCTCATTTTTATGTGTGTTTTGGTTTGTGATCCCTATTTGGTTCTATTAGTTTTATTTTATTCTTTTTCCTAGATTTATGACCACTTTTACTTTAATTCTTGCTGAACAACCTTTGTCTTTAGAATTTGGAAATAAATTAATAAACGTCCACTTAAGAAAAAAAGGAGATAGAGATGTTTGTGAGTAAATATTGATTTTTTATTGGTTTGCAGGAAGGCTAAAGGATGGCATGGCTCTCAGTGTTATGGCTTCTGAATATCTTTGGTACTGAGATGGAATTGCCTTATTGGTTTTGGGATTTGGTTTTCTGGTATCTAAATAAATCCTTCAGTTCTGTCCTCTACCTGGAGAATCTGGTATATTTTGCAATCAAATGTCATGTGATACTTATAGTCATGGTGATTGTAGGCGCTGTAAATATTTCATTGGTACTACAATTGCACACAATAGGTACTTAATAAATATTTATTTAATTGAATTTGTTTTCATTATGCTAATAGAAGGCCTCATGGTAACATCGGGAGAGTATTGAACTTGCAAGTCAAAAGATTTGGTCTCCAGTCAATGTGTGAAAGTGAAAGAACACTGGACTTGGAATCAGGAAGTTCTGGGTTCCAGTCTCACTTCTAGTACTGTGTGACAAAGAAATTGTCACTTAACCTTGATTTCCTTATCTGTAAAAAGGAGATAATAATAGCACTTAATACTGGGTTGTTGTGAAGGTCAGATTAAGAACTGAATGGAAAGCACTATATATATGTGAACTGGTTTTATTATTATGCAGGTCACTGAGTTTTCTAGTATGTAAATAAGTCTAGACTAATTGAATTCTAAGTTACATTCTAGCACCAACATTTTGTGGTTCTCTTAAAAAAAGTAATTGGTGGGCTGAGGGAAATAGCCTGTGATGATCAGGAAGGATATATATGCTTTTGGGGGCTGCCATCATCACCCATCTTAAATGTCTCCCGTATCATTTTTATCTGTTGCAGACTTTGTTTTGGAAGATCAGGATGGCAAAAAAAAGAATGAATAACACGAAACAATGACCCCTCCTAGTTCTCAGCAATGCCCCAAAGTGAACCTGTTCGGAGGCTTTTGCAAATATTCCAGCAACCAAAAGAAGCCAGACTGGCAACAGGAAGGGAAGGTTGAGATCTGGGTGAATTGGAAGTGGAGAAGGGCAAAAATCTTGCAGAGCCCTCCTCTGCCAATCATGCTGATAAAGGCCAGTCACATTTCTCTTGCACATATGTAAGGGTTATGTGATTTAAAGATCTCCCATGCCCCATGGACGTGCTGACATAGCAGAGC
>NW_027187317.1:8062551-8076648 GCF_028583685.1 Petaurus breviceps papuanus | reverse complement strand
GTTGTGAAATTTTGTTGACACCAGTTATTCCTACTGTATTTTTGCCAAGTAAGGGACATGAAAGATCTTGGGGCCGAATGTAAGGGTTATGGGATTTAAAGATCTCCCATGCCCCATGGACGTGCTGACATAGCAGAGCAAGAGAAAGTGAAAAGCCGAGCTAACGGTCCTGCGGTTGGCAGTTGGTGGCGGTTGCCTTTTTTTTTTTTTTTGAGTTAGGACTCCGGCTGAGCACTGCCAGCAGCCGGAGCTGCTGGGAGCAGGACTTTCTGCTGGGGACTGCCAGGGGCCGGAGCTGCTGGGAGCACACTTCCAGGACACTGGGTGGTTGCTGTGAGTGGGGAGAGGAGGACCTTTGCCTGAGGTAGCCTGTTCTGTTTTAAAGGCTTGAAAATGTGGGTGCTTTCTACTTTATCTACCTGTGCCAATATCATAACTACTCTGATGGCTTTCACTTTCTGGTTTTGGGACTCAGTCTTTTGGTATCTTAATAAATTTTCTAGTTTATTTCCCCAAATGGCAAACCTGACGTATTTTGTGATGGATAATTATATCAGCATATTTGTAATCTCTATAGGCATTGTGAATATGGCATTGCTGATACAATATATTAATTGTATAATCTATCATTCTCTCCAGACAACTCTCTAAGATTGTACTTTATAAATGATTTGCTGTTCTACATTAGTTGTACAAACTTCCACATTGGTGTTTCCTAAAGCACTGAAATCAGTGGGAAACAATGGTGCAGCACCAAGAGCATTGCTTTTTGTGGTCAACTGACCTGGATTAAAATCCTGTCTTTGCCATTTACTACCTCTCTAAAATTTGGAAAAGTGCTTCAGTTCCTTTGACCTCAGCTTGTTCTGGCTGAGGTCAAAATTGATAAATTGCAGGTCTAGTAGATTACAATATGTTGCAAGCACACTCTCCATGAGAATAGAATCTTCATGTGCTGTTATCCTTCACAAACTATTGTGGAGCAAAATAAGCCCCAATAACTATAACCTATTGATTCTCTTCTCCGTGTGTAAGCAGAGCTCCCACAGCTGGAAAGAGGAATTTAAAAGAGCTATAGAGAGTACTAAGTATTTCAAATATAACATTAGACAGAAAATCAAATTAATCCTCTAGCTTTGGATCATTTGCTCCCTGTATCCTATGAGCAACCTGATCATTACAATTACAATTGCCTTTCCTTAATAATTTACAAAGCATTGCTTGTTTTTTGAATGACGTTGAAAAACTTTTTTTTTAACAAAGTTCATTTTTTTCATTTGTTCTTCATAATACCTTTCTAAAGTAAGGAAAGATAATGCTATCTTTACAGATGTGGAAACTGTTTTTTATAAAAAATAAAAGCCCTCTTCTTGAGTCAAAAAATCTGAATTTAATCTTTAGCTCTTCTTCTTTATATCTGTGTGAGCTTGCATTTTCTTATCCATAAAATGATTCAATTAATCAGTCATTCATTAAATGGCTGCTCTGTGTCAACCAAAAACGATCAAAGACAACTTCTTTCTACAAAGTTAAAATCAGAGTATAATTCTGGGCAAATCTGTAGCAAGACAGGAGTCTTGTTGTGTTAGTCAGAAAAAGCCTGTTAAAGTCTCAGCACTGCGACTCCAAAAAGCTGTTGCATGCCCAGTGGCCACATTCCAGTAAAGCTGTCCCAGCAGATGGCTTAAACCAGGTTGGGGGTAACCAATAGTTCCCAAACTTGTCTGTGAGTTAGTCGGGTGTCTACCCCAAGCATGTGAAGATTTCCTCTGGTAGAATGGGTGGACGAGAGCAGTTTACTCCAATGGCCATGAAAGTGACTGAAGCAGGCACTGTGGAGTGCTTAGAGTTTGGTCAGACATTGAAGATGCCAAGGTTGTCCACTGCATCCTGGGCCATCACCAATCATCTTAACTTTTATCTTGCCACTGGCCTTCAATGACAATGGAGCAGAGAGTGATGTTATGTTATTAGTCCTCTTTAAAAACAAAGGATGAATAATGCTCTATGCCCAGCAGTACACTCATCATAGGGAATACAAAGTCAAAAATGAAAATAATGCCTGCCATTTATGTCTAAAGGTCTTTCCATTTCTAAATCTTATCAGTCACTCAGCAATTGGCATTTATGAAACACCTATTAGGTGCCAAGCACTGTGCTAAATGCTCAGGATATAAAGAAAGGGGAAAGTATTCCCTGATTTCCAGGAACCCAGAGTCTAATGGGAAAGACAGCATGTAAACAACTATGTGCAAAACAGCAATATACAGAATGAATTGAAGGAGAGGGGTAATCTCAGAGGGAAGGCACTAAGATTAAAGAAAACAAGGAAAGACCTTGCAGAAGGTGGGACTTTATCTGCCACCTGTGTGAAGTCAGTGAAGTAAGGAGGCAGAGATAAGGAAGGAAAGCATTCTAGGTCTGGGGAACAACTAGTGAAAATGCTGAGTTGGGAGATGGAGAATCCTGTGGAAAGAACTGCAAGGAAGTCAAAGTCCTGTATCACAGAGCACATGGAGGACAATAAGATGTAAGAATCCTGGAAAGGTAGGAAGAGGCCAGGTAATTAAGGGTTTGAAATGCCAGACATAGGTTTTTATATTCAATCCTGTAGGTGACTGGAAGCACTGAAGTTTATTTAATGGAGAATCCAGTGAGAAGTATGGTTGGATTTGTGTTTTAGGAAGAACAGTTTGACAGCTGAGTAGAGGATGTATTAAGGTGAGGAGAGACTTGAGGTAGGGAGATTCATAAGAAGCCTACTGCAATATTCTGGGAACAGAATGGTAAGGATCTGTACCAGGATGGTTGCAGCATCAAATAAGAGGAGACATATATGATGGATGTTACAAAGGAAGAAATGAAAAGATTTAGCCACTGACTGGACATGGGGAATGTAATAGAGTGAGGGGTAGATGATGGCATCTAGGTTGTGAACCTCAGTGATGGGAGGGATGGTGGTATCCTCAACAGCAATAAGCAAGTTAGGATGAAGGGAGATTTTGGAGGGAAAGAAAATAAATTAAATTTTGTATATCTTGAGTATGAGATGACAAAGGGACATCTAGCTCAAAATGTCTAAAAGGCAGTTAGTTGCTGATGTGAGACTGGAAGTTGGGAGACAAGATAGGGCTAAACAAGTAAATATGAGAGTCATCTGCATAGAGATTATCATTGAAACCATGGAAGCAAATAAGATGACCAACCTTCTACAAGGAGAGCTTTGGGGGACCCCAACTGCTAGTATGTGAATGAAAAGCCAGCAAAGGAAACAGAGAAGGATTGGTCAGATAGGCAGGAAAAAGAACCAGGAGAGTACAGTGTCATGAAAACCTAGAGAGAAGAGTGTAATAGAAAAGTTGGGTAGCTTTCAGAGTACAAATTTTGGGGTTGAGGGGAAGAATTAGGTTGAAGGGAACAGAGATAAGGGAAAGGTCAGTGGAGGTTGGAAATGGCGGGGGAGATGTTGAACAATGAGAATTGAGAATTATTGAAATGGGGTGGGTATGATGGGGGAATCATTAAGGGATGAGTTCAAGCAGGTTATCATTATCTTGTTTTTTTTAAATATTTGCTTTATTTTTCTCAATTTATTTTTTTTTTAGTTTTCAACATTCATTTCCACAAGTTTTGAGTTATAGATTTTCTTCTCATCAAAGTGGGAGGTGGGATAGGAGGGAGAGAAAAGTCTTCTGCAATATATCCACTATGGATATGTTTTGCATCAGCTACACATGTACAACCTATACTGAACTGCTTATCTTCCCAGTAAGGGTGGGTGACAAGGGAGGAAGGCAATGAATGAATCTGGAATTCAGAGTTTTAAATATATATATATATGTAATTAATATTAATTTACTTGTAACTGGGAAATAAGACATACAGGCACTGAGGCATAGAGATCCACCGTGCCCTATTGGAAATTTGGAAGGGGTATGGGAGTAGATATGGGAGAGAACAGATTGGAGGAGGGGATATTTTGGGGTGGTGGGAAGGGGGAAATGGGGAGAAAATTTTTAACTCAAAATCTTGCAGAAATGATTGATGTAAACTAGAAGTTAATAAAGCATTTGATTTAAAAAAAAGATAAAAATCTAAAAAAAAAGAATTGTGTCTTTGAAAGAAAACACATGGATGTGTGAGTTTTCAAATGCAAATCAATAGATTTTTAAGGATTAGATTAGGAAAATATCAGTGGGACAAATGTCATCTAAAGGACAATTCCACACTAGAACACAGATGCTGGCAGAGGCTAGATGGTTTCATAAATAGTTTCCTGCTAATTTTTTTTCCATCCCAATTTCAATAAACCAGTTTGCTCTCCATAATTTCATTAAATTATACTTTCCTTAAAACCCCAAATCAGTGAATGGTATAAGTTAGTTTTAATCACTAAGCAAGAGTTCTATGTCCTTGTTTGGAGTTAGGAATTCTATGAAAATCACTTTCAAATGACAGTTACTGAGAAAAAGAGTCAGGAAAGAAAGTCAGTTTTATTAAATTCCATTCTTCCATGGTAAAGTGTCCTTACAATAGATTTTCAAATTGATGTCTAATTCAAATGTAATGGTTATCAACTTAATGATACAAGGCTCATAAAAATGCAGAGATGTGCTAAAAAAAAAAAGTTCAGTTATAAGTTATTAGCAAGCAACCACAAGCCTCACTGGCAATTGCTTTTCTTTTACAATTTTGGATTCCTCTTTATTGTTGTTGCTTTCAAAAGAATGCCAGCGTTGTAATCTTCAATTCCATCCTACTTTGGCCACCCACCGCACTGATTACAACCCTAGACTTCAATGTGATTTGGGCCAGCTCCAGCTTCAAGAGTCTGAATCTTAGGGGCAGCCAGGTGGCGTTGTGAGTAAGAGCGCCGGCCCCAGCATTGGGAGACCTGGGATCAGTTCCAGCCTCAGATACTCCGCACCCACACAAAAATAACTGGTCGAGTAACCTTGAGCAAGTTACTTAACCCCAATTGCTTAAAAAAAAAAGTCTGAATCTTGAAATTCTTCTGTCATTACAATCTCCTATCCTTCCATTTCTCCTAACACCTTGATGTCAAACCAACTTTTATCCTTCATCACGGCCTCTAGTTCTTCAGTCTTCCATTCATCCTAGCCTCCATTTCCTCCCCTTCACAATCTTCCTTACATAGCCATTTCAGTAAGGTTTCTTAATCCTCCACCTTGGAATCCATTGCCTTTTTGTCCTTTAGTTCTTCATTTCTTTTTAATCTTTTCTACCATCATCTGCCTTCTCCATTCCTGCTCCTGAATCACCAAGCATTGTTAGTCATAGAACTGTGCTGAATGAGTCCCATAAAAATTAATGCTAACTTCAACTAAGTACTCATCATTACAAGGCAATCCTTTTCTGCCTTTGATTCATTTCCCATAAGTCTCCATAGCAGCTGTTCCAAATTTCCCCTCTCCCCTTAGATTTCCAACTCCAACATAAACCAGTCTCCTCTCAACAGAAGATTGAGCCTCATTCAACTGGATGTTTTGTCTGCATGATGCTCATGTGGCAAACACCCTAATCCTCCTTCTTCTAGATGTCAAAATCTCTTTCTTTCCTTATCTATTCTCAACTTCCTTCACCCCAGGGTCAAAGAATAAAGGCACCCTTTTCCTTGTCAAAGCTAACCCTTTCATCTTGCCTTGATGTTCTCCTCAACCTTGTGATACAGCGGAAGACTATGACTGAACTCCTTAAAAAGGAAAGATAAAGGGACGGCCAGGTGGCTCAGCGAGTAAGAGCACTGGCTTCATTGTTGGGATGACCTGGGGATCAAATCTGGGCTCAGATACTTAGCACCACACCCAGAAATAACTGGCCGTGTAACCCTGAACAAGTTACTTAACCCCGATTGCTTTAAAAAAAAAAAAAAGAAAAGATAATAACCTGGGAGCTTGTATTGCAATAAGGATCTGGAAGGAGTGAGAGAAACTCAAAGGGGCAGAAGCAAAATGGTATTGTGAACATGTTATTTCTACTAATGTATACCTGAGGCCCACAATCCCCAAAACACCATGGGTTCACAGCAAATATCATTGACTCTTAAAGAAGGCAAACTTTTCTCTTTGGCTCATTGTCATCACACAAGTAAAATTCTAAAAGAAATTTCCAAGACAAAGTTTATGTATGTCTTAGATCTAAATTTCTTCAACCATGGGCTCACCATCCCCAACACATATATTAAATGCCTAATATGGTTATTGAGTGTGGGACAGCTTTTATTTGCTCCACTATAAAAATATGCGTGATTCAAAGTACTCACCAAAGCCCATAAATAAATATAGAAACAAAAGTATTCAATATCCCTTAAAATTTCCTTCAGAAAATAAAGACATTTTGTAGGACCACTGGAAAAAAAAATCTTCCCCATTCATGTAGGACTTTAACTCTCTGAGCAGCTCACAGTAATATTATGGTGGTTTGGCAAGGTCCATATTTTCTGGACCTTCACCCCAGATAGTATACTTCAGTTATAGTACAATTATAGTTATGCTATGTGTTCCAGTGCAGAACATTTGTCCCACTGGTACTTTTCTAGTCTAATTCTAAAAAATCTATTTATTTACATTTTAAAACTTACTCATGCATGTATTTTCTTTCAAAGACACAATTCTAAAGCACAAAGTAGGCAAGGGCTCAGGTGGGAACATATTTTGGTGATTGATTTTTTTTTATTCTTACTACAATACAATTCTTGAATAGGACCACGGAGTTAGTGTCTGATAGATCCACCATTAGAATCACTGAGGAGTTAGGTCAAGAAGGCAACTTCAGTTAACAGTATAACTTTGATTATAGCTCAGTGCTCCTTAGAAGATCCTCTTCTCCTCTGAAAAGAACATCTTCTGGCACACCAACACCCAATTCTTGACTTCCAGATTGACCCATAACTCTAGAAAAATAAATTTTAATGGTCACTAGTCTCTGACTCCGGATTTGAAAAGGAAAGAAAAAGACAAAAGAAGACAAAAAGGAATTAAAAATATAGAAACTACCCTTTCAGTCTGACCTGGAGAGCACCAGTCTGTATTTGCCATCTACTTCTGCCAGTCACTATTTTCTGCTTCTAGTGTGTTGAAGGGTGAAGTCAAGAAAAGAGAGAAATGAACTTACACTAATTCACAGCTCACCCTAATAGATAAGAAAAGAATCATTTCTCTAATAAGAATCCTTCTCCCACGTCCCACCCACCCCCAAAGAAGGAATGTGCTGGAGTCAGCTTTAAACAACTCATTAACCAATTTTTTTTTTAAATTTTCATGTGAGCATTTGTACCTGAGAAATCAACAAATGCTACAAGTCAGGACTTGATTATTTTGCTGATTGTCTAAATGTAAGAAAGTAAGGGATAAAATGCTAATATTATAGATTAATATAGGACAGAAAGTGGGGCTAGGTTGACTCAGTTGATCACAGGAAGGAAGGGAAAGCAATAATCATTTTATATAGCATCTACTATATGCTAGACACTATGTTAAGTGTTTTTATAAACATCATTTCATTTGATAGGCATAGGAATATAAGCTTGGATGACTGTCTAGAGTAGGAGTAAGTTACATACTGGGAAGAAATCAAGCACAAATGACTGTACAGATAGGTTCATAGGCATTGGAAATAAGAGGGATTAGGCAAAGCAGAAAATGGACCAAATCAGGAGAAACAGCTAGGATTACTTCTAGAAAAGTAAATTTTACCAATGTACACTTGATTTCAAGACACACGTTTTAATTTAACTGCTTGGTGCTAACATACAGGAAGGGTAAAAAGACAAAATCAAAAGAAGGATCTGGTTCCACCAGGGCAATGATGTCCACCCTAATATCTGCCAAATGCATTTCTTAAGATAGGGCTTTGTTTTCAAGGAGGGCAATGGCTTCTTCTGTGGTTGAGAGCATAAAACCAGAACCAAAGACCTTATAATAATAATTTTGCTGAGGGCCTCAACAAAAAACTAATTTGGGTTTGATGCTAATTTTGGTTATGGCTCTAAATCTATGAACATATGATCCTGACTTTAATGTGATGATAAGAATGTACACCGAAGTGGAAATGTATTGCTTAATTAAATGTACTTTCTTCTTCTTATTGTTTCATTTATTATGAAAATTAATGAATTAATTTGCCATATTTTTGAAAATTAGGAGTACCATATAAGTGCTAAGTGTTCTTTATTGTTATTAAATAGTATTTCAATGAAAAGGTGACTATGACCATATAATAGCCCTAGGAGCTTTGCCAATTAGTTTTCTTTTTCTCAAATTCAGCATAATGGCAGTAATGTAAGTAATGCTTTTGATTGGATGCTAAGGTCATGAAAGCACTCTAAAGTAATGAGTAAGAAAGCTATTAAGAATTACCATCACTGTTTGCAGATGAAGAAGCTAAAATTGACTGATCTTTCTTTTTTTCCCCATGCTGTCACAGAGGCCAAATGAGGAACCAAATTTTCATAAAAACCTTTTACTTTGAACTTCAAAATGAGTGATCCTCAAACCTAGTTCTTTGGAGACTGTAGTGTTCCATGCCTCACAACCATATAACAATACAAAAAGAATATTAGAATTAAAAAGATGTGTCTTTGTTTCAGGGGGAAACTCTGGATAATTTTTTAAAATTCACAATTTTCCAAAGCAATCATTTAGAATCCTCTGAAAGTCTCAAATTGAAGCGTGAATTCATGGATTACCTATTTCCTCGAACTCCCTCTAGTGAATATCTTATCTATGATTTATGTGCATATTGACATTGATTTGGTATGCACACATACCTGAACTCAGAACTACACAATTCTATATACACTCAATTGAGTATGTTTACTCTCTTCGTAGTGTCCCTTTATTTTCCTGTATGCCCCCCATCTCCAAAGTTTTCCTCTGGGCATCAGATCACTACACCTTTACAAAGAAGATAGAAGCCTTTAAATAGAGTTGACACTAAACAAAACTGATGTCAGCAAGTTGTCTTTACATTGTATCTCCGCTCCTTCTTCACAATGATCCCACCTTCAATAAGTGCATAACCATCTTTTCTTTGATTTTTAATACTTTTTTACTATTCCATTCCCAAGGTCACAACAATAGCTACTAAACCAATAATCAACATAAATATACCAGTCTGTCCCATATAACACTTATCTATACCTTCCCTAAGTTCATCACAGGGTCCAATGAAAGGGCAAAGGGCCTTTCTAGCATCCTCTTGACATCATAAGGACATGAAAGAAGCACATGGACTGAGGTTCAGTTATTCCTCATTCTCTTTACATGATCAACTTGTCTTTTTCACTCATAAACTTTATTGATAACATTTCTTACTCTACTTTTCTTTCATAATTCCTTATTTTCAATATATTTCAATCTGTTTGTACCCATCATGCATCTCTCCATTGTCCTTCAAGGGATCCTAAATCCTAGATCTTTGGAGACTGTAGTGTTCTTTGGCTCATAACCATATAACAATACAAGAAGAATATTGGTATTAAAAATATGGGCCTTTGTTTCAAGAGAAGCTTTAGATCATTAAAATAACTTCTAATTTTCCAATATAATAAATCAGTTCTGCTCCTGCTCTAATTCATATCCTACTCATTCATTTTCAGTAAAGGTAGGTAGACAATCTATAAAAATGGAACTAAATGGACAAACTATAAAACGTGTCTATATGTATGTATATATGTAAAACATATACATATACATGCACACTATATTCACATACTACATGTACATGTGCATATACACATAGATACATTTATATGCATCTGTGTATATATGCATGTACATCTTCTAATACACGTATTTGTATATGATATAGATGTAGGCATAGCCACAGACATAAATATAGATAAAGCTCTATTGGATACACATACATATGTGTATACACATCTGCATATACATGTATATACCATATACTATATTATGAATGTGTGTATATAGTATAGTGTTTTGTATATATATGTATATCAATGGTTTAACTTTCTAGATTATTCATGTAGTTACATATTATAGTCTGGGAGGTAAGTTTCTTCATCCAGTAGATTTTTCTCCTATAGGTAATTAGGCCAAATACTTCTTCAGCGATCTGGATCTCATTTAGAAGATTCTGCATAGTTCTGGAACTTGATGCATTTAGTACCAGGACACTGGCAATCAGGAGCACCTAGAACAAGGCTTCTTGACCTTTTCTTATTTCATAGACCACTTTGGTAAAGCCTATGGAGCCTTTATCAGAAAAAGGGTTTTAAGTGCATAAAATAAAATATGTGGGATTATAAAGGAAACCAATTATGTTAAAATAGTTAATACATTTTATAAACAAATTCACAGATCCCAGATTAATAACTCCTAGTAGAGGATCTTGCCATCTATAGGAAAGTCCTCATCAACTTGGACTCTTGACAACTCACTTCTTATACCTTATACCCTGCCCCCACCCATGCAATCAGCAATCCAGTGACATTACCTGCTCACAGTTCCTTAAATACAAAACTCCATCTCCTGTCTCTGTGCTCTGACTATCCTCCATACATGGAATGCTCTGCCATCTCACCTTTGCTACTTAGTTTGCCTGACTTCCTTCAAGGCTCAGCTCAAAGTGTACCTCTTCAAGGGCCCCTCTCTCCTACCCCACATCAGCTATTAAGTTCTTCCCCTTTCAAATTGCCTTCTATCTACTATGTATCTATCACATGCATTTTTAATTTATATGTTGCCTCTCCAGTTAAAATATAAGCTGTTTGAGGGCAGGGACTGTGTTTTGCCTTCTTTGTATTACCCAGTGCTTAGCACAATGCCTGAAACATAGGGGACACTTCATATATGCCTGATGACTGACTTCCTTATTCCTATTTCTCCTGGACTGACTTTCCTGAGACATTTTAGTCCCTAATATAATATGTATATATGTATTTGTACAGACAGATGGATAGATAGATAGATTAGATAGATAGATAGATAGATAGATAGATAGATAGATAGATAGATAGATAGATAGAAAGACAGATAGATATTCCCTCTCAACCTACTGAAATCTGACTTTTCCCAAAATCTACAGTAACTCAGACTATACATAGTTTTTATCTTCTTCCCAGCATAAATTCTATGATGGAGTAATCACTCCCCCACCCCTCCACTAAGTCCCTGTCATTTCTACCTTTACAATTCTTCTCAGTTACACAAAATCAGATTCTGAATACAATTTCCTTTTCGTGGTTTTTCTACTTTTTTGATGGAAAAAATTATCACTATGTCAAGTTAAGAAGTTATTAGCTGCTCTGATTTTGGCATAGAGAGAGGACTCACTCAGATATCTAGAAAACGGAAGTCCCTCATCACTACTGCATTATGCAAATGCACCAAGTTTGTGATCTTTCCCACATTCCTCACCTATTTCTTCTTTCTGTCCAAGTGGTCTATAGTGTACTTCAATGACAAAAATCAATTCTATTTTCCCTTCTTGAACCTTTACCCAATTCTTTCCATGATGCTTCCCCTTTCTGATTCTTGAATTTTCTCACATGAGTATATCTTCTTAAAATATAATTCTATCCCACCTCACCTCACCTCATTTTATTTGGATGTTTCTCTTGAAAAATATATACTCAATCATAGCCATGGATCAATCATAGGTTTCATACCACCAAATCTCAGTGATACTTATAAGGCCAAATTTGTACCTTATACTATGCATTAAAACTTCTAGTTCCTGACCAACCATGCTGGAGAACAGTTTGGAACTATGCTCAAAGAGCTACAAAACTGTGCATACCCTTTGGCCCAGTAATACCACTACTAGGTCTGTATCACAAAGAGATCAAAGAAAAGGGAAAAGAACCTATTTGTACAAATATATTTATAGAAATTCCTTTCATGCTGGGCAAGAATTAGATATTGAGGGATGCCCATCAGTTGGGGAATGGCTGAACAAGTTGTAGCATATGATTGTGATGGAATAATATTGTTATAAAATGTGATGAGCAGGATGGCTTTAGAAAAATGCGGAAAGACTTATAAAAACTGAAGCAAAATGCAGTGAGCTGAACCAGGAAAATATTGTACATAGTAACAGCAATATTGTAAGGATAATCAACTGTGAAAGACTTAGCTACTCTGATCAAGACAATGATCCAAGACAATTCCAAAGGACCCATAATGAAAAAAATGCTCTCCATCTCCAGAGACAGAACTGATAAACTCTGAATGAAATTTCAAGCACAGTTATTTATTTTCATTTCCTTTATTTTTATTGCGTTTGTGTGTATTTTTTTTCAACATGGCTAATGTAAAAAATATGTTTTGTGTGACTTCACATGTATAATTGACATATTGCTTGATTTCTCAAGGAGTTGAGGAGGAAGAGAGGGGAGGAGAGAATTTATAACTTAAAATTTAAAAAAATGAATGCTAAATATTTTAAAATTGTAATCAAGAAATATTTGATGATATAAATAAAAAGCATTTTTAAGAAGATTTTCAGTTTGTTATCTAAATTTTGGGCATTTGAACATAGATGCTCAGAATCTATGAATTTTACTACTGACTCCTTTAACTTTTGTCTCCTTGGCTTTCGAGGTATCTCACATGCTATTCTTCCTTTGTTGGGGCTAGTTTCTATCTTCTTTTTTTTTTCTTTTTGTAGGGGGAAAGTAGGGCAACTGGAGTTAAGTGACTTGCCCAAGGTCACACGCTAGTAAGTGTTAAGTACCTGAGGCTGGATTTGAACTCAGGTCCTCCTGACTCCAGGGCCGGCTCTCTATTCACTGCGCCACCTAGCCGCCTCTAGTTTCTATCTTCTTAAGGTACCTAACTTTGGGAGTATACATAATTAGTCTTTTTCCTCCCCTATCCATTTTAGTTTAAAGCCTTTTGGATTAGATTTGCATGACATTTAAGAAATACATTCTTATCAGCCTTTATATATTCCATTATGGGACAGAAATCTGTCAAATCCATACTAGCAGCTGTTGGGGTGGCTAGGTGGCACAGTGAATAGAGCACCAGCCCTGGAGTCAGGAGGACCTGAGTTCAAATCCAGCCTCAGGCACTTAACACTTACTAGCTGTGTGACCTCGGGCAAGTCACTTAACCCCAATTGCCCTGCCTTTCCCCCTCTAAAACACAAACAAACAAAACAAAATATACTAGCAGCTGTAACCCAGAATTCCAAACACCACTCTCAGACATCACCTTCTTAGCCAACTGTCCACTTTCCAATTTATTTTTTCCCTTCTTTTCTTCAAAGGGCAATAATGACAAATACACAACCCATGACTCATTGTCTTCAATTTCTTGACCAAGACTTAATAATTACAATAAACAAACAAACTGGTAATACCCTTTAGGTTTCTTCTAATAGTGTAATTTATGTTCATGTGAATCACCAAAAGTAGGTAGCTGTTATTCATTTTAATATGTCTTAGAAGGTTCTCTGTTATGTCTTAGCTACATGCCACTAGAAGTAATAGGCATCTGCATTGTTATCAGGTTGACAAACAGCTGCCTTGGTACCACTGAGTAGGGAATCATTAATCTCCTCTTCATTTCTTTAAAGTGTAATTTCATTTTATTTTTTCTGAAGGACAGGAAACTTCTTCCTGTTCAGAGTGCCCAACTCTGTCCTTTACTGAAATAGACAGATTTGTCTTCAAAATTTAATTGTGTAACTTTTTTTTGTTTGTTTCCCTTTCTCCTCTGTGAAACTCTCTTCCTTGGTCCATCATCCTGATAAGGGTCAACTCATTCACTGTCCACCTCAGATTCCCTTTTCCCCCATGTAAGTCTAGCATCTGCTTCCTATTGGAGTCCTTTATTCTCCCTAACAATCTGGAGTATGGGGAAGCATTCTTCAAGTCTCCCAACTTTTTCCTCTAGGCAGAAAAAAAATCTTATATGCAGAACGCAGAAAACACTCACTCAGCTGTGACAGGAATATAAAAATTACATACTCTATGGAAACCACTGCAAAATTTTTCCTATTCTTTCTAGCAGTTAAGATTTATAGTCTTGTCACTTTGGGGAGGTTGGAGGGAGAAAATGGGAAGGAAGGAAGGAAGGAAGGAAGGAAGGAAGGAAGGAAGGAAGG